>NC_046657.1:51774753-51776346 GCF_010883055.1 Belonocnema kinseyi
ACATATTACTATTTCAAATAAAAAAAATGTTTCAAATTACTCAAAAAACAGATTAAAACATTTTGAAAAAAATAAACATTGGCACTGAAACGATGTATTGGCCATAATTTGGTCAGAATACATGCAAATCTTTAGAATTAAAAATTCTTTTATCATGTCTTCAAAATTAAAGTATTCAAAAAAAAATGTTGTTTATTACAAAGTTTCGAAACATAATTTTTAAAAATCGAGTCACTTGTGTGATCAATTATCAAAATTGTAGAACTTTGTATTGCATATGTTTTGAATTTAGGGAGTATTTATTTGTCATGATCACGATTGAAAAATCAAGAATTATGTTTAATAATTATAATAATATTAATTTCATTGACGCCGTGCCATAGGTAGGTTTAACAGGATCTGCGCCGGTGCGTGTGATCTGCGGTTGCGCTCAAGCAAGCGCTAAGGCGAGAAAAAACAAAAGTGGAGCGGAGCCTAAAAGGACTGTTCGAAACCAAACTAGAGCAGACATAATTTGAGCCAATGCGTATGCATTTGAAGAAATGTAATTTCTTTTTGTTGAATTCCAACAATTTGTTCTTAGTTAAGAAAAATCATAATATACTAACGTCGACTGCTAGAACTTTCTCCTGGGTTGGTCATATTTCCTCGTGGAAGAGGTATGTGCGGTGGTCCTCTTGCTGTTAGACGGTTATACAACGCGACATCTGTAAGATATAATACAGGGATTTCCATTAGACAATTTTTTCACAGAAATAAAGAAATTTGCTGTGGATGAAAAATAAAAATAGCTCAAATATAATCCCAAAGTCTGTTAATATTAACAAAACCAAGGCTTGAAATTTCGATGAAGTGAATATATTTTAGGAATCAGGGCGACCTGTCTTATGTATTTTCCCAGTATTGCGTTTTCTTCTTGATGTAATTGTTAATAACGCGATACACGCAGTGATTGTTATTGTAAACGCAGCCTGAAATATCCGTGTCCCTCAGCTCAGAAAATTTAAATTACCTCGCTCTTGAGCTTTCTAGAAAGTGGCCGTATACCATATAAACCAATCACTTAAAATAGTTAAAGAAAAATTTCTTTAAAGCACGTTTCGCCGATTGTACATTCCCCGGCTTTCCCCTAGATACGGAAAAGAGCGGTGCAAAGTTTTAAACGTTTGAATGTTAAAACGCGAGAAGGGAAGAAAATTATTCTGCCAAAAGAAATGGTAATATTTCTGAATTTATAATTAAAATATAAAACGCTCAGATGCAAATATCAGAATGTCATGGTATACGAGGTGTGTTCAAAAAGTAAGGTGACTTTTAAATTTTCGCGGGCTACGTACATTCAAGTTTTAAATTTTTTGTATATGTTCATAGTTTTGACTATATAACTCGTGTTTTTTTTCTGGCAGAGGCGTCAAAGATCATCAGAGAAGTTGCTGAAGATGTTGGCATATCGGTTGGCTAATGCCATGCTATCTTTTCGGAAGTTTTGGGCATGAGACGTGTGTCAGCGAAATTTGTTCCAAAACTGCTTAATTTTGAAAGTGCTTGTGAAAGATTTTCTGACCAAAAACAACACCGCAGTTATGCCTCAGT
>NC_046657.1:51776446-51778535 GCF_010883055.1 Belonocnema kinseyi
TTTTTTTCTCCTGAACTTCCTGAAGTCAAACTGTGAATTATGTTTAATTAAAACATTTTGCTACGAAATATTATTTCTTTATTTCATGGACAAATAATACACAAATAAATGTACATTTTGGGAGCTCTGAAGCAAAAATAAATCCTGTGCTTCTTCTCATCGTACTGAAATCCTACTGCAAATGCTGTTTAATGAAAAACTTTTCCATTCATTAATATTTATTAATTTTCTGAAAATAATGTTAAATTATCAATGTTGACACGCACTAATATTTATTTATCTTATGAACAAACTGCATCACCAGATTTACAAATGAGGCGTTTCAAAACGAAAAAAAATTGTTTTGATCATCTGATTATGCTGAAATTATATGTCCAATGATGCACTAGAGCACATTGAATTGTATGGATAACATTTTTTTTATTCCTTGCTATTTAAGGCAGGAATATAATTCTATTTCTAATGGTCTTGTCGAAATTATGTTGGCAATGTTTTTATATGAACTGTTTGCGAATAATATTGATAATTTCATTTAAAAACTTTAAAGTTCATCGTTTTAGTGTGAAAATGAAATATTCGGTTAAAAACTTGCAGAAACAGAACACTTCCAAGATTGCTGCTCAAAAACTATTAATCCCTGCCATTATTTTGTGATCCTCGTAATTGTAGAAGGAATCAATAATTTTTTTACTTATGATATTTAAAACAATCTTAAGTGAAAATATTGCAAATTTAGTAATAAAAATATACACCTGAAAATTCTTTACATTTCAATATCTGATTTATATTTTCTTCTTTTTAACAAACAATCTAACGTTGCCAGATATTAAAACAATATATGGTTTTTATTAGAAGACATTTAAAAATTCAATGATGGTTGAAAATACACTCTATAGTTGCATTTTGATGTTTTGAATTATTTACTACTAAGCAAAAATACAAATCTTCCGCTACACGGAGAGAAATTTCGGAAGAGTAACACTCAGCACTAATCCTTATTTTTATTAGGTTTTGTTACAAGAACTAAGTTCTCGGAACCTATGCTTTTAAAGTATAGGTCGCGAAGTTTCAGGCATCAGGCCACGTTACTTTGTTCTCAGGTCTCTAATTCAGCTCTTTTAGATCACAGAATAAATACTCGCAAGAAAGAAATTCGCTCTATGTCAAAGAATTTCGAATTGATTACTTCGGACGAAAGCGAAAGAGAGAATAAAGAAAAATCTCGAGCAGGTAACGATGAAGCGTTGTTTGTAAAACGAGTAATCCAAGAAGCTGGGGAAAGGTCGCACAATTTCAATGCACGATTCAACCAAAGAATGCATGAACATTTGTATGCTATTTGATCGAAACATTTCTTTACAGACGAACAAGAAATTTGTATATAAAATGAAAAGCAAATAATTCTTAAAAATACATTATTAATTTGAGAGCAGAACTTTCAGTCCAAGTTACAAGCAAAAATCCCGGCGATGCTAGAAAATAATGACACATGGAAATATAATCAGAAGTCTGGTCAGCTGAAAGAAATAAAATTCGTCAAGCAAGAAATCCGATTAAATCCCAAGTATCTATCCACACAAACTTGAATAATAATCCCTCTGAAGCCATTAACTCTTAATTTCATACAACAAAAGTACCCTTTAATAAATAATATATCCTAGAAACGGAGCCCGAGACAGAGTATCACCAATATCTGGGAAATTATATTCTATCAGAGGACAGTTACATAGAGCAAACAACCTTAAATTACAACTTGATAGTCGCGCATTGATAAAACTAATAAAAAAATTTTAATTCGCAAAAAGCACCTAAGATTTTTGAAAAAAGAGTATTTCAGGAGAAATGATAAGCGCCGGACAAACCAAGTCACCAAGTTTAAGTTTCAAGGAAAAGGAAATCTCTTTTCAATTGTACGAGAAAAATTTTCCATTCTTGAGGAAGGCATCATCGCAAAACCATTCATGTACTCTTTTCAGTTTACTTATCAGTTCTCGTACATGATAATTCTTGCCTAAACAGACTTGAGATTGAAATTATTAAAAGTAAATTTAATACTAGAAAACATCGAAGATACCCACAGAACACAGTT
>NC_046657.1:51778635-51779822 GCF_010883055.1 Belonocnema kinseyi
CTCATGTTTTTGAAGTCACTGATTCTGAATCCGTGGTTCAAATAACCCAGTTGGCTTATATTTTATCGAAAAACGCAAAAATAGGTGCAAAGTCGACGAAAAGATCGATTTTTCGTGTAAATTTTTGCAAAAAAAATTTTTTTTCGTGACCGGTAGACATAACCAGCATATCTATATGTTTTTTGGGTAGTTCAATCCGAATGCGGGGTCCAATTTATCCACTTCCCCTATAGCGCATAATTGTGCGGGTGATCCAGATGCATTTTGTTACATATGTGCTAAATTTGAGGTTTTAGAAAATGGAGTGCTTGTTATAAGGCATTCAATCGACTGAAAGACGGATGGAAATAAGAAAACCCTTAAGATTCAAGAACCTACGATATGGAGGAAACCTCTTCGGAAAGAGGAATGCTACTTTTGTATGAAAAACCTGTCAGGAATAAATAGAAAAAAGAAAAGCGCTATCGAATATCCTGATATACCTAGCGTCACTAAATTTGTTAAAAATAACGATGTTACAAAAAACTCTAAACATGTGTCACTTGACAGACGACTGAAGGAGAAGAAAATAAAAGTACGGATGAAGATTTCGATGTTGATTGTGATGAAAGTGATGTTTCGGATTTTGGTAATGACGAGGATGATGATGAAAGCAACGATGTTAATACAGAAGTTGTCATACCAGACAATGAAAAGAATAAAGTTCCTAAGCTATTTACTTCTGAAGTATTGAATAATTTACGGCGAGATCTCAGTCACTTTAAAGATGCTTCAGAGTATCTTGCTTTCGTTTTGAAAAAGAAGAACTTATTAGCTAAAGGAGTTGAATCAAGTTTCTATAGAAATAGGGAAAAAGAGTTTAGACAGTTTTTTACTTCTGAAAAAAATGATCATGAAAAATTAGGCTATTGTAAAAACATTGACGGATTAATGGAAAAAATGAAACCTGGACTGTATGGAGCGCATTCTAAAAGCAGTGTTACTGCATGATACTAATGTTTACGCTCCAATTCCAAATGCAAATTCTACGGAACTGAAAAAGCATTACAGTAACTTAAAATTTGTCCTGTACAAAATCAATTACACAACTTATAAGTGGAAAATTTTCGGGGATCTCAAAATCCTTGAAATCTTTTTAGGACAGCAATCAAGGTATACGAAAACACCTTGTTACTTGTGCTTATGGG
>NC_046657.1:51779922-51781851 GCF_010883055.1 Belonocnema kinseyi
AAAGAATACTATTTTTTATGCTAATTGAATTCACGATTTTGTTTTCCTTTAAAATGTTGAGTTCGGATTCGTAATCAGCAGCCTCGAAAATCCTTTTATACAAATTTAAAAAAAAATTAAAATTGTATTTAGTATAATCGTCCGCCAAATTGGATCCACTATTTTGTTTTATCAATTTTAGACACCGGATTCATAATAAACGACCTCGAGTACCCTTTTAAATCAATCTTGAACAAAATGAAAAATTTATTTAGCTGACTCGTCCGCCATATTATAACCACCATTTTGTTTTTTAATTTTTGACAACGAATTCGTTAACAGCAACCTCGAAACTCCCGTTATGCCAATTTTAAAAATGATAAACATTTATTCAGCACAATCGTCCGCCATATTGGATCCATCATTTTGTTCTTGAATTTTCGACATCACATTCGTAATCAGCAATCCCACAAATCCACCAGTAGGAAAATTTGGCCCATTTTATGAAAATTGTCTATCGTTGGTAGGATCTTTGCTTTTCGTGAGTTAAAACAAATTTTATTGCGTATTCTAGTTAGTAGAAATATTTTAGATGTGGCTGCAATAACCAGAAGATATAATATTTTTCGTTTGAAGGTTAAACGGACCCTGGCCGGTTAGGTTCGACTTTTTGCGAGGGGCGAGTTAACTCAATGAGGGGCCTTTCTACCATCAGATACAATATTTCATATCGATGGCGTCATATGAAAACATCGTATCAGCAACTTTCAAAATTTAACGAGAGAGATAAAAAGTGTCTTATTTTCTAAAAATCGAACATTTGTATCCCTTCAGGCCACTGAGATCTTAGTTAGTCAGATGGAAAATTAGATTGGATGTTGGGTGCTTTTGATCCGAAACCTAATTTTTTGCAGTCGGGTCAGCATCAAGCGTGGGTTTGGGCAGTGTCAAATAGAAAGAGAAATTATACTGTATAAATTCTATAACACTCAATAACAGCATACGCGTTCAATTTATTGGTAAATAAAGAAACAAGAGTCTGTAACGAAATCAGTGCAGCGATATGGAAAAAGTCTCGTGCACTCTGAGGACACAGAGCGACCGCACAACGAACGACTGCTGTGTTTAAATATTTCTGCCAACAGCTACTTGACAAGAAAATGCACTAAATCTTTCCCAGAAATAAAGTTCAGTTCATATCGATGGAGTAAGCTTTAGTTTTTCTCAGATATTCAGGATTTTATTTAGGTTTTATTTTCGCCTGCTAACAGGCTTCCATTTCCACCTTAGTATACCGCGACCTCACTTAAGGTCAGGTTCCCAGCTTCGGTTACCTACAACATTACTGTGAAGGAGGAGGAATAGAAGAACCGGTATCAATACATTAAAGTGGAGCTGTAACGATTTTACACAAAATATTCTGTTAAAGTGATAGGCCCTTTGATCAGGTTTGGAATATTTAAACCATACAAGCGAGATGGATGCAGAAAGCTCTCATATTTGGCTCGCTTCACGTCCATATGACCTACAAGAATCACACCGGCCTATTATTGTGATTTTTTGGACCCTGTGGCCACCTCTCTCACGGTTCGAAGAGGTGGCTATATATATAAATAGAGAGATTGAGAGAAAATATTACCTTCTATGGCCTCTGTTGGATTAATGGGGCGTTCATGTATATTGCCTAGTCGTTGTCCTGTAACATACAATATAGGAATTTTTTTTCAAGAATTTTGTGAATAAATGCTGAAATTTGGATATTGGTTCCAATGTTATCAAAAAGTTACTTAATGTGAACACTTGACCACAGGCGAGCAAAGATTTTAATCGTGTTCTAGCTTTGAAGATTCACCACAATAGATGTTTAATTTCTTTATTTAAAGAATGAAAAAATTGTGAGGGAAGTGTGAGTATGCTAAATAAAATTTTGATTATTTTCAACATCGGCAT
>NC_046657.1:51781951-51784357 GCF_010883055.1 Belonocnema kinseyi
GAAACAGTTTGTCAAAGCGCTTGACAAGGGTGGCGATTGCTATGCATATTTGGAAGATCAATTTCCACAACTTTTAGAAGCAAAATTAAAAGAGGGGATCTTCGATGGACCGCAGATAATAAAAATATTGCAAGATCCAGAATTCATTACAAAAATGTCTGGCACTGAAAAAGATGCCTGGCTTAGTTTTAGAAATGTTGTAAAAAACTTTTTAGGTAATGAGAAAAATTCAGACTATCAAAATATGGTATCAGAAATGGTAACAAACTTTGGTAAACTAGGCTGCCTTATGAATTTAAAGCTACATTTTCTTCATTCGCATATAAATAAGTTTCCAGACAACCTGGGAGATTAGTGAAGAGCAAGGCGAACGTTTCCACCAGGATAGAAAAGTAATGGAGAGGCGATATCAGAGATGTTCGGATATCTACATGATGGCTGACTATTGTTGGAGTTTAGAACCCCAAAACGTAAGATGCAAAGGTTATCTACAGTGAACGCCAATCCCAGTCGAGGAAGGTAAAGGTTTAAAGGTTTTCGTCAATCTTATGTCTAATTTTGCGTTTTACTCTAAAATATGAGCCAACTGGGTTATTTAAACCCCGGATTCAGAATCAGTGACCCCCAAAACATAAGGATATGCTGGATAAGTCCACCCGGGATAAAGACATATTTTTTGCAAAAAAATGCATGAAAAACCGCTGTTTTTGTCAATTTTACCTCTATTTTTTCGTTTTTCAGAAAAATACGAGTAAACTTGGTTGGCTCATAATAACCTAGTCATTTTTTTCAATTTAATGATTTTTAAATGATTTTTGTAGAGGGCGCCGCTCAGTTGCCGACTCGCTGCTGTGCGGTTGCATTGCAATCCCCTATCAGTCATTTTTGCTCATAGGTCAGGAAAATGGACCAGTCAATTAAAAAAGGTAAACTAAAAGTATTAAAGTTTTTGTAATCATATTTTTCTCACGTATATTTTGTACCAAAACATTTTTACATGAAGGATTTTCTGCCTATCGTTCATTCCCCAGCAACCTTTCAATATCAAAATGACCAAGGCAAAGTTTTGTCTCTTTAGAGATTATAATAAAAACATATAATGCAAACAAATTGACACAAAAAAAATGTGCACGACTTTATGCTCAACGATAAAAAACGATTTTTAGGTTTTTACACCAATCGATAGTTGTTGAGTTGCTCTTTCATTTGCAAAAATCATAAATTTTTTAAGTTGATTACCTTTTTTGTTATTAAGCTGAAAACATAGGCATGATAAACGTAGTCGGAGACCGAACGAGAGGCTTACGAAATCCAGCCCCACTACTTACCACTATGACTGTCATGCGCTGTGCCCGTGAGCTCCACTGGCTCACGGATAGGAGCGCCTAAAGATGTAGTGGTAAGTGGTGGTGGTCCTTTTCGTTGACGCCTTCCCGACTCAAGAATCACTAACACCGATTTACGAGGATTTAACGAAAACGGAGCTGCTTTAACGGTGCTTGGGGTGCCATACACAAAATAACAATGAAAGTTTTAACAAGTGTGTATGGGATATGGCGCCCCAGAACACTGCGCCCGATTGCCAGCGAATTCGGTAAGCAGCGAAACGAAAACACGCGAGATTGGAAGAAATTAAAGTTCAGAAACAAGCAGAAGGCGGTAAATAGGGTCTAGGCATCGTCGATTAAATTTAGGTAAGATTTTTCATGATTTTTCTAAAAAAAATTTAAACGCGTTTTTCTCAAAACAACTTTTTTTAGAACGGGAGGTACGATTTCTGTAAAACGAATGGACTGATTCTTATGAAAATTTAACCATATATTCTACATACAAAAGGACGGAAAATGTACTACAAGCGAGCGATAAAAATTTAATATCCGTAGTTTATCTTCCAGCTAATGGCATAATGAAACTAAAACATTTTGATTTTTTTGTGTTAGATAAGCCATTTTTGTGATACTATGCCTCCCGCGTACCTACCTCAAAATCATGGCCTTATGTTCAGCTAAAGTTTTAGTATATAAAAACTATATATAAAAAATTTAGTATATAAAAAGCAGTAACTTAGAAAAAAAAATATTTAATTCCTGAATTTAAAAAATATAGTTATTAGAAACAAATTTTCTCCAAAAATTTTGCATTATAACTGATAGTGCGTAAAAAGTCAACCGGAAATTTCTCGTGATGAAATTTCATAAAATTTTGAAGCTACTCTCTATTACTTTACGTAATTTCACGAATGCGTTACTTTTCCTCTTGACCTTTCTGCGAAAGAGGTTGGCCTTGCAAGAACATTATTTTTATGATTTTTTAGAATTTTTCATTATCTTTTTGTTATTTTGTTTTAATGTTTTTCAAAACTAATATTTACGATATTTAATACATCATTTCGACGCCCTTCCACAC
>NC_046657.1:51784457-51785991 GCF_010883055.1 Belonocnema kinseyi
TCTCCATATTTTCGTGAGAACAACAATGACAACACCAAACATAGTTGTAGTAAGTCCGGTTCAAAATAACAGAACGCGTAGGGCACCCTGAGCTATCGCACTTTTCGCATCCACGTCTGCGAAACCATGCCGAACTACTCTAAAAAGGGGCCTGGTAAGCGGAACACCTACTCTACCACAGCTAGAACAAGCCGAAAACAGAGAAAAAGAGACGACGTTAAAATCAACCGCGAGCAGGCTTTTGGTGGAGGATGAGCGATGCTTCATGACCTGGAAAAACATCAACACCAAGATTTCCTCAAACCAAAAGATCTGGCTGAAATGGATGACGAGCTTCGGACATATTTTTCCGAAGAATCCGACCTCTGGGCTATCTATTATTGTGTGTATAATGCAGCGAGAGCTTTGGCCGATGCGAACCCTAAAACAAAACCAACAGTTAATCATAAGACGAAAAGACGCATGCATTAACTTGCTATAAATATAGGCTGGCAAAGACAGTACGCGTACCATATGCTGTGTGTGATTGACCATCTGGCAGGAATTTTACCGCCAAATTTCGAAAGTTCACGCGCAAACTCCGGACCTGTTATCACATACTTAACAAGCCAAAGCTGTTGACCATCAGACAGCATATTTTTGAGAGAATACGGATACTATCTGACGCTAAGAGAAGTTTAGAGCGGAGGGAGAAGTGGTTTAGAGAAAATGACAAGTTTCTCTCTGACCCATCTCGACTCTTCGAAGACACTCCAGTTACTGTCGAGCACGCGTCCCAGCCGGAAGAGATCGAATTATTTTGGATTTGTTTGTTTCGCCCCGGGATCAGATTGTATCAAAACCTTCTGGTGGAAGATGTGTCCTTCAACCCATCAGCATTTGCTACTGTATAATATATTCACAGCTATCCTAAATGATAGGATTGTTCGGGCAATTGAACCTGTGTGGCAAGAAATGTATGAACAACGACACTCAAAGAATGGCGTAGCAGGATGTCGGGAGAACCTGCTCATCGAAAGATGTGTCTGCAAAGATGCAGGATTCTACCAGTGTGACATATCGATGGCCTGGATTGATTATCGGAAAGCTTTGTATTCGACCTCCTATAGCCTTACCATATGTCTTTTGCAAAGCTTAAAGGTACATCCGCAAATCTTTAGGTGCATCATCTTTTGCCTCACATTATTGCCACTATCTCTAGCACTTCGCCATTCCAACGGGTACTTTTGCGGCAAACCTGCAGATCGAGAGTACAAGGTCACTTATGTATGTTACATGGACGACCTTAAGATATATGCTGAAAACAAAGAGCAACTACATCTAGCTCTCGGGATTGTCGAACGGTATACTAAGAAAATTGGAATGGAATTTGGGTTAGACAAATGCGCCAAGATATATTTGAAGCGAGGAAAACTTAATGGAATTCCTGAAGATCCTGAGCTCGTTGATAGAAGCGCCATACGACACCCTTGCGCTGGAGAGACTTATGCATACCTGGGCGTGCCACAGAGCCGCATTCAGGATGTAACATCTA
>NC_046657.1:51786091-51787766 GCF_010883055.1 Belonocnema kinseyi
CACGAAGAAATGGGCAAAGGAGCGTTTCTGTACGAAGCAGCGGAGGAGGCTGCTTAAACACTTGGACTTAACTTCAGTAATAGGTGTGAGCGAAATGCATCAAATCTCCGTCTCGAGTACTCAGTCCTGAAAGCCCGGATTAAGAAAGCACAAGAGAAAAACTTTCGTGAACAGCTCGTCGATAAGAGGATGCACGTTATCTTCCACAGAAATGTGGAAGATCAGTCAGTGTCGTGTGAGCTAACTTTTTCTTTCCTTAAATCAGCCGGATTGAAGTCTGGTACAAAGGTTTCATTTGGCATGCCAAGATGGTGTTATTTCCACCTTAAAGGAATGCTCTTCGTGAACACGTGTCCAAACTAGTCCCCGAGTATGAGCATTTTTTTTGGTGTTCACGGTGTCCACACGGATTGAAATATCGTGTTTAAAATTTAACAGATTAAATAAAAAGCACTAAAAAGAACGTCGATAAAGTAGATGACGCGATTTAAAAAAATCGAGGAACATCTTAGAATGTGATACTCGAAAATCCGTCCAAGTCCCATCTTGAGAAATGTTTATCTTCAGCAAATAACTAAAATTTTCTAATGGTTATATATTCTTGTAGACTTTTTGTACTGGTGTGAAACAATTCTAAGTTATACCAATCAAATAATAATAAAGTTTCGCCCGGGGGCGAAAGACAAGCCGAGTCCGACGCTGGGCCGCGCCGTTTGGTTCACTGGCAACAATATTTATCAGCTGATCGATTCAACGTCAAAAATGAGACGTCAAGAATTATGGAAGTTGGTTGAAAAACTCGGAAGAGTACATTTGATCACATTTTTGGTGTTGCTATGTTTCTAATTTGAAATTTATATTTTATTTTTAGGACCAAAAAAAATGAAAATCATTCTACACAAAAATTTCATGAACGAACTTAGTCATGTGATCTCGACTTTATCGTTTGAAATTGGTGTCAGTGCTCAATATACGCGAACCAAAAAGTCCAAAATGCATCAAACCGAAAATGATCTGCAAAGTGCGATAACTCGAATGGTAATATCCTGTTTCATCGATCTATGAATAAACTTTCTTTAGAGCTATAAACATATTGATGTATAAAAACGTTCTTTAGTGCTTTTTATTTAATCTGTCAAATTTTAAACACGATGTCTCAATCCGTGTGGACACAGTGAACACAAAAAAAATGCTCATAAGCGGGGACTAGTTTTGTCACGTGGTCACGAAGAGCATGCCCTTAACACACCGTCACTGCATTTTGAGCAAAGACATTTCCGAAGATAAGTGCAGGTCCTAGGGAAATTGAGTTGATTGTCGAGAATGGGACGTGCCGCATATACTGGAACTTTATATTCTCGAGAATTGTTTCTGTTGCGCACTCGAGGCCTCACATGGTTCTTCTTGACTTCGAGAAGCGAACTATGTTCGTTATAGAATTTTCGGCACGAGCTGAAAAAAACATCATAGCCAAGGAGAATGAAAAGAAAGAGAGGTATATATGGTAAACCTTATAAGATAGTTGCAACGATTGTACCCGGAATATTCTGTTAAACTAAGCTTCCTTATCATCCGCGCTCTTGAAGGTGCCAAGCTTTCACTCGATAATAGCCTAAAAAGCATCCCTGCATGTCATTCCGTTACAGACGGTAAGTAAACTGTAAGGAACACTCCT
>NC_046657.1:51787866-51789911 GCF_010883055.1 Belonocnema kinseyi
AATTTTTTAAATTAATAATCTACAGTAAATAACAAATGTACGGAGTGCGTTTAAAAAATAAGGTGTCTTTATGGTTTTCTCAAAAAATATTCATTTATTCCTCAATATTTATGTTGTCCCCTTCAAAGTAATTCCCCTCAGACTTAATACACTTGTGCCAACGGTTTTTCAAATCATCGAAGCACTTCTAATAATTATTTTGCGGTATAGCCTTGAGTTCTTTCAGCGAAGCAGTTTTTATCTCCTCAATCGTTGAAAACCGATGTCCTTTCATGGGTCTCTTCAGTTTTGGGAAAATAAAAAAGTCACTGGGGGCCAAATCCGGTGAATATGGAGACAGAGGCATAACTGCGGTGTTGTTTTTGGTCAGAAAATCTTTCACAAGCACTTTCAAAATTAAGCAGTTTTGGAACAAATTTGGCTGACACACGTCTCATTCCCAAAACTTCCGAAAAGATAGCATGGCATCAGCCAACCGATATGCCAACATCTTCAGCAACTTCTCTGATGATCTTTTACGCCTCTGCCAGAAAAACAACACGAGTTATATAGTCAAAACTATGAACATATACAAAAAATTTAAAACTTGAATGTACGTAGCCCGCGAAAATTTAAAAGTCACCTTACTTTTTTAACACACCTCGTATACCATGACATTCTAATATTTGCATCTGAGCGTTTTATATTTTAATTATAAATTCAGAAATATTACCATTTCTTTTGGCAGAATAATTTTCTTCCCTTCTCGCGTTTTAACATTCAAACGTTTAAAACTTTGCATCGCTCTTTTCCGTATCGAGGGGAAAGCCGGGGAATGTACAATCGGCGAAACGTGCTTTAAAGAAATTTTTCTTGAACTATTTTAAGTGATTGGTTTATATGGTATACGGCCTCTTTCTATAAAGCTCAAGAGCGAGGTAATTTAAATTTTCTCAGCTGAGGGACACGGATATTTGAGGCTGCGTTTACAATAACAAACATTGCGTGTATCGCGTTGTTAACAATTGCATCAAGAAGAAAACGCAATACTGGGAAAATACATAAGACAGGTCGCCCTGATTCCTAAAATATATTCACTTCATCGAAATTTCAAGCCTTGGTTTTGTTAATATTAACAGACTTTGGGATTATATTTGAGCTATTTTTATTTTTCATCCACAGCAAATTTCTTTATTTCTGTGAAAAAATTGTCTAATGGAAATTTCTGTATTATATCTTACAGATGTCGCGTTGTATAACCGTCTGACAGCAAGAGGACCACCGCACATACATCTTCCACGAGGAAATATGACCAACCCAGGAGAAGGTTCTAGCAGTCGACGTTAGTATATTATGATTTTTCCTAACTAAGAACAAATTGTTGGAATTCAACAAAAAGAAATTACATTTTTTTCCTAATTGGCAACAAGTTATCTTACTCGATGAACGGCGATGGCACCTGAGGACGTTTGAAACAAGTTTCAAATTTTATCTTACACTAGTACATATTCTTATAAGAAATTTAAGTACGCATATTTTTTTATTTTAGAAATTTATGAATGTTTATCTAATTTGTGAAAATGTATAAGAATTTATAAGCATTTATGGAAATTCTTGAATACGTGCAGTGGTTCGTTTATAACTTCAAATAATAGTTAAGCTGAATGCATACGCATTGGCTCAAATTATGACTGCTCTAGTTTGCTTTCGAACAGTCCTTTTAGGTTCCGCTCCACTTTTGTTTTTTCTCGCCTTAGTGCTCGCTTGAGCGCAACCGCAGATCACACGCACCGGCGCAGATCCTGTTACACCTACCTATGGCACGGCGTCAATGAAATTAATAATATTATAATGATTAAACATAATTCTTGATTTTTCAATCGTGATCATGACAAATAAATACTCCCTAAATTCAAAACATATGCAATATAAAGTTCTACAATTTTGATAATTGATCACACAATGCCAATACATCGTTTCAGTGCCAATGTTTATTTTTTTCAAAATGTTTTAATCTGTTTTTTGAGTAATTTGAAACATTTTTTTTATTTGAAATAGTAATATGT
>NC_046657.1:51790011-51791229 GCF_010883055.1 Belonocnema kinseyi
TACTTCTAATATATTTTTATTGAAATTTCTGCAAGCGTGGAATATGCGCAATAACGGATCCGTCATTTCGAATTTGTAACTTTTGACGCATAATTTAAAGTAAGAGACGCTAGAAACCTCTTTATAACAAGCTTCACACAAAAAATATGAAAAAATTTAACAACCATGGCTTAAATATTGGATCCGTAATATTTATTTTCTAACGCTTCTTATAAGGCTTAAAATCGGCTACACCAAAACTCGCCTCATTTTAAGTCCAGATAATCTCTCCAATTCCAAAATTTGGGATTTTTCATTTGAATTTGTAATTTCTTATGTCAAAATCCACACCAGGGACTCCAAGATCCTCTCCATTGCAAGTTTTATGCAGCTGCAACGATAAATCGATTTTTTCCCACTTTTGTTGGATTCTGGCACACTGGGCAGCCACTAGAACAACAATAACCCATTCGATGGGTTATTGGGTATGGATCGTGTCTGTTTTTTTCTGTTTGGGATCGTGTTGGCGAGATTCAAGTTGACAGTACGCAATAATAAACCGAATTTACATTTTTTTTTGTGTGGAACATTCAGGACTATACCCTGTGGTGGTAAGTGGTGGAGCTGTTTTTCGCAGGCCTCTTATTTCGTCTCAGCGTACACTTATTATGCCTATGTTTGTAGCTTAATAACAAGAAAAGTAATTAACTTTAAAAAATTCTGATTATTGTCAATGAAAGGGAAATTTAGAAACTATCAGTTGGCGTAAGAAAATAAAAGTCGATTTTTTTCTGCATTAGATCCCTTTCTTTGTAGCATGTCATAACTACGGCATCTCTACCAAGTGGCTTTTTTCCCGCGCAAAAGTTTATCACTGTAAAATTGATATTTTTTCTGTCACCAGCCCTGGGGTTCCTTTTCGATCATTACCCTCACATACGAGATGTTGAACAAGGGCTTGGGGTGTATATACAGTCTGTCAAGTTAAAGCGTGGGTGGCTTTACTCGCAGTCGGTAAGGTGTATCGACATGATTTTGGTGTCAAAATATTAAGAAGAGCTCCCTCTTTCATGCTTTTTGATTTGACATTCAGTTTGCGTTCAATGCTCATCTTGTTACCACGTTACAAAAAATGAGTTCCGTATACGCTTCGCGCGTCGAAGCTGTGTTCCTTTGTTCCCACCCAAAAGGTCCCAAATTGTCTCACAATCAAGCTGCAAAGTACATGGGAAAATCATC
>NC_046657.1:51791329-51792345 GCF_010883055.1 Belonocnema kinseyi
CGTTTCTATCTTTTATCATTACAAGTATAGGTCAAAAATAAATTCCGAGTGTCGTGGCATCTTCTTGTAAACTTAACATAAATTTTAGTATTGAATAATAAACTTAACATATTTTAAAACTCCAAAAGATTGAAACGAGATCTTCGAATCAGCGGTAATTAAACAGAAACACCGTTGTCGGTCCTTAATTTAATTTTATTAATTAATTTATAAGACTTCCAAATAATTGTTTCCACTTTAAGCAACTGGAATTATTTGAAAATACTTTTCCCGTGCTATATTTTTAAATAAATTGGAATGGAGCGCATTTTTGGATTTTTTGCAGTTAAAAATGTTTTTTTTAACCTTATCAGGACATTTTCTAAACTTTATGAAAATGTATGACGTTTGATGAAACTTTTGCAATTTATAAAGGTTTAACATCCATTGACGCTTTTATTTAAACGAAAACATGCAACTGATGCGCTGCTCTAGTGGCTTCATAGTGGCCATAAATAGAATAAAATTGGCAAAAAAATTTTCTAGCATTTGTATAAAAAATGGTACATTTTTAAGGATGTTGGAGTCGCTAATTTGGAATTTGATGTCAAAAGTTACAAATTTAATTGATAGATCCAATATCGCGGCTCAATTTGTTAAATTTTATGATATTATTCTAAATCTTCGTATGAAGAGGTTTTTAGTGTCTCTAATTTGCACAGAAGAAAAAAAAAGACAAACTTTATGTCAATTTCCAAACAAAGATTCGCTGCAACAAAAATTAACATTAAAGGATAAACTTCAACCAAATATCGGCTAAACTTTCTTCTGTTTTTTTAACGACAACATATGTGTTTTGAAAAACGACAAGTGGTCTGAATAAAACTTTATCCCTCTAAAAATTTCCTGCAACAAACTTTGTCATTACTTCATGCTGTGTGGAAGGGCGTCGAAATGATGTATTAAATATCGTAAATATTAGTTTTGAAAAACATTAAAACAAAATAACAAAAAGATAATGAAAAATTCTAAAAAAT
>NC_046657.1:51792445-51796478 GCF_010883055.1 Belonocnema kinseyi
CTGAGGATTGGCGCCTGTTCATTGATTCGTCGAAGCGGAGCCTTAAAGCAGTCCTTCTTCATAACACAAATAAGTACGCTCCTATACTATTAGCGCATTCAAATGTGCTTAAAGTAGAGTATTCAAACACTGAATTGGTTTTGTCAAAAATAAAATACGAGGAACATAAATGGCAAATATGTGGAGACTTAAAAATTATATCTATGATAATAGGACAACAATCTGGATTTACAAAATATCCTTGTTATTTGTGTATGTTTGATAGTAGAGATAGGGAAAACCACTACAAAAAGAAAATTTGGCCACTAAGAGAGTCATTTGAATCTGGAAAACAAAATATTGTTAGAGAGCCACTTGTGAATTCGTCCAAAATTTTGATACCACCTCTTCACATAAAGCTTGGTTTAATGAAACAATTAGTCAAGGCATTAGACCAAGATGGGCAATGCTACGAATATTTGAGCCAAGTATTTCACCACAAAACAGATCGTAAACTAAGCGCAGGTATTTTTGATGGACCTGAAATTCGTACTCTATTTAGAGATGAAAACTTTGAAAGAACTATGAAAGATGATGAGAAAGCAGCATGGTCTAGTTTTAAAGATGTATCAACAAAATTTTTGGGTAACACGAAAGACGTAAATTACAAAACTATTGTAAAAAAAAATGGTACGCAACTTTGAAAAACTGGTCTGCCTAATGAGCTTGAAGCTTCATTTCCTTGATTGACATATTGATCAATTCCCCGAGAACAACGGGGACTTTAGTGAAGAGCAAGGAGAAAGGTTTCACCAAGACTTGAAGGAATTTGAACGCAGATTTCAAGGACGATGGGGTATAAATATGTTGGCAGATTACTGCTGGATGATGAAGAGAGAAACATCTTCAGAAAGAGGTCAAAAGCGTGTCAGAAATCCTTTACGCCGGTCATTTGTCGAGAAACGTGTGCGTAAGCGTAAAACACTTTAAAACTTTATTTAAAATATTTTTTTGGAAGACAAAAATAAAAATAGATACCTAATAGATAAGTTGGTCGCGGAAGACTGAATCTTGAATGTCTTCACAACAGGATTATTGCGGGTGCAGCGCATAGAGTCGCAAGTGGAAGGGATCCGCTTCTTAAAATGGCCAGGAAGCACAAGAGAAAAATTTTCCTCGAACAGTCGAGAATGAGAAGTGCCGCATATACTGGAACTTTATATTCTCGAAAATTGTTTCTGTTGCACACTCGTGGCCTGACATGGTTCTTCGTGAGTTTGAGAAGCGAACCATGTTCGTTATCGAATTTTCGGCACCAGCTGACAATAACATCATAGACAAGGAGAATGAAAATAAAGAGAGGTATGTATACCTAATAAGGGAGTTTCGACGATTGTACCCGGAATATTCTGTTAAACTAATCGTCCTTATTGTCGGCGCTCTTGGACGTGCTAAGCTTTTACGGGTCAATAGCCTGAAAAGCATCCCTACATATCAACCATATTGTAAACCACTTGTGGCAAAAATGCAGAAGGCGGTCGTCCTTGGGTCTTACAGTGTCCTTAGGGTGTACGAGACTTTTGCTGGATCGTCGAATTGATTCAGTTACAGGCTCGAACCACCTACGTCACGGTCGTCCTTATGCATCGAGAACAAACGGAGATTCCATGAATAAAATATAATTAGAATAAATAGAAATATAAAATTGAATACAAAACAACGAAACTTTATTTTTCGAATTTTGATTGTAAAAATTGTATTTAAGTTGCCCAATTCAGTTTCTGAAAATTTCAAATCACTTTTGAAATTTGCACACAGCTTAAGGAAAACTCTAAATGCGACAAAATAATTTAAAATTGAAAGAGATAAAATGAAAAAGGCGATTTCGAATTTTAAATGATAAAACTCGTACTGAAATCGCGGAATTTAGTTTCGAAAAATGCAAAGTATACAGTGAAATTTGAACTAAACTTTGTAAAGAACTCTGAGAACGTAAAACAGAAATATGAGCTTGAGTGGAGAAAATGTTAAGTGTTTTTAATTATAAAAATTATATTTCAGTCATTGAATCCAATATTTAGAATTTTGAAAACAGTCGCGAAATTCTAACATAGCCTACAAAAAGACTTTAAAAATTTAAAATTTATATAGCAGTTTTAAAAAACTGCCCGCCGCCCTATTTTATATTCCCACCAATTTTTTTTATGATTTATCCGAGGGCCCAAAGAACATGCGTGAAAAATTTGTGTGAGAAATTTTTTGCTGATTATCAAAATCTGGATTCTTATAAAGATTATAAGTTTTATGTCTATTACGATCTGCTTTGGAGCCCACAGAATATGTGTGCCAAATTTGGTAATAATTGGTCAAAAACTTTTTATTTGCATTAGCTAATAATACTCTATCACACTCTCACGACATGCACGAGTGTACTAAAATTTTTTGAAAAATTGAGTGCTGATTAGTAAAAAACTGCGATTCAGCCCCCCCCCCTCCACCTAACCATCTGCTCACTCCCTCATAACCCCCTAACCAGAATTACTTTTTATATATTTCAATAACTGCCCCATTCCATCACCCCGCCCATACTCTTGTGAGCTGTCCGGGAACGTAAAGAACATGCGTAACAAATTTGAAGCTGATTAGACAAAAAGTGCAGTGGTTCCCCTTTCGTTACCTTAATTACGTCTACCCCCCTCCTGTACTCTAGCGAACTATCCTGGAGCCCGAAGATTATTTATGCAAAATTTGCTGGAGATTAGTCAAAAACTACGAATGTACCACTTAATATGCTCCAAATTTTCGTGAGCCCCTCCCCCCCTCCATACTGTTGCGACCTGGGTGGAAGCTCATAGAATATGTTAGATTAATTTGGTGCCGACTGCCAAAAACTGTGGATTTTTATAAGCAGCATACGTTTTAGGCCAGTTCATTTTGTATATTTCAAAAGCGGTGCCCCGCCCCCCCACCGATACTCTTCAGACCTGTCTAGAAACCCAAAGAATATGTGTAATAAATATGATGCCGATTGATCAAAAACTGCTAACGTACCCTCTCTATTCCCCAACCCTCAGCCTTTCCTCGCCATACTCTTGCGTCCTTTTTTGGAGCCCAATGAATATATGTGCCCAAAGAATAAGTGCAAAAAATTTGATCCTGAGTGGGGAGAAACATTACCCCCCCCCCCACTACATATTCCCCATAATACTCTTACAATCTGTACGAGAGCCCAAAGAATATAAGTCGAAAATTTGATGCCGATTGGTTAAAAATTGTGACTGTCCCCCCACCTTCCCCAAAACTTAATATGCTGCCCCTCTATAACCTGAATACCTGTTTGGGGTCCCAAAGAATATGTGTGCTAAATTTGGTGAACGGAATCGAGCCACAACCCCAAAAAAATTAATTTTATATAGTAGATTTTATTCATTTTTATCGATGCATTATATTTCATTACTTTATTATATATTTCTATAAGCGACGAGGATGTTAGATTATGTAGTTTAAATATTTCATTGAACCATGTATCTTCCATACGGATCAACGCCGTTCAGAGAGAACATTTTATTGACAGTTAGGAAATGAGATTTGAATTTTTTCCTAATCCCGAAAGTTTTAACTAGTTTAAAATAAATATAATGCACTAACCTGTGTTGGGTAGATTTTCAGTGCGACGAGGAGTATTAGGATTTGAAGTACGTCTCAGTCTTCTACCCCGACCTCGATTTCGAGGTGCAGACGACTGCCCCTCACTTCCATCTACAAGATATAATATGAAGTTACTTTGACTTCTTATTGCTCATTGAGGTTAGATTTTACAAAAAGTGAATATATTAAATGATGAAGGTCGAAAATAAAAGTTCCATAAATAAAATAAAAGCGCTTTCACTATGAACCGATCGAGTCAGAAAAGGCAACACAGCGTTAAAAATGATCTGTAATTATATTTTTATCACGTATAATTTATGAAAGAAAAATTTCCATAAAGCACTTTCTGCCGATCTAATAAAGTCCTGAAAATGTGTGCTTAATGATTATAGTTAATTAGAAATAT
>NC_046657.1:51796578-51803283 GCF_010883055.1 Belonocnema kinseyi
ATTACCAGTGCATTCATGATTGCATCTGTTACCAGAAGTGCCAGCGGAGTTAAATGAAGATGAGGAATTGTGATGTGCCATAAATTATATCTAAAACCTACATGCTAAGAATCCTGTCCCGATCGCAGAGAGTATGATTGCAAAGTTCAAGTTCATGACGCTAGCAAATATCTAGTATCCAACATCTCACTATCGAAGTTGCGAAGTATTAGCGAAAATTCTACAAACTCAATTGATTAACCCATTAAAACTCTAAGGCACTTCTTAAAAGAAGCTAAAAATATTAAAATGGAGTTCATAAATATCGCTATACATAGGTTCTAAGTCTTACTTTATGATCAAGGGTCGAAAAAAGTTCTAGCTTTGTGATTCATGTAGTGGAAAACCTCCAGAACAGTATCCAAAATTTCGATTTTTTGAAAAAAATATCAATTTATCACGTTTATTGTCCACTTACGCCGACTAGAAGTTGTTTTTTGAAAAAAATGACTTAAAATTCGTGATCAGCGACCTCAAAAACCCCCAGTAAAGTATTTTCAATGCTTATAAATCGGTTTAAAATCGTAAAACTTGATTTTAATGTCATTTTAATCAAATTTGAAGCAAATTTCCACTATTCGCGATTTTCTGCCTTTTCATCGCCGTATGGTGGGTTGAAATTTTTGAAAAAAAAAACAAAACATCGTTTTGGATGTATTTTTTCCCGTAAAATTCGATTCTGAAGTCAAAAAAATAAAATTTTTCTTTATTTTTTTTTATTTAAAAAAAACCATGAAAAAACCGTAAAAAATGAGGTTTTTCGATCAAAACCCCATTAAAAAAGCAGCTGGACCCTACTTTTTATTGCAAATTTGGATTCAGCGTCGAAAAAAACATAAGAATATATAGGTCTGGTTAATTGCGCAGACACTTTTGTTTTTTTTGTGGGCCTATGTAATAAATGATATTATTCTATCAGATAATAAAAAATAAAATAGTAAAAAATAAAATATTTGTTTAAAAATTTAATTTTTTAAAAATAAATTTACTTATGAAAAATGCTACAGTATTTATTAATAACTGGTTTAATTTCCTAAAATTTTACTTTAGCGAAAAATATGCAAAGTGAAACGAAAGCTAGAAAAACGGAATAATCTAAAATTTCTGGTTTTCTTGATTATTTTTTTATTAGGTTATTTAATTATTCTGATTGGATAAAATATCTTCAGATTTAACGTCCCAACGTTGAGGTTTCAAACGCAACCTTGTTAGGAAACTTTTTTCAGAGTTTTACACTTCGACTCAAAATTACTTTTTAATGAAATATGATTTTGGTGTGTAATAATTGAGACAGGCAAACCCTAAGCCATGACGCGATGTACTAGTGTGTCCAGCTCGACAAGTGTTTTTTTTTTAATTTCACTAGATATTTCTCTTTTAGAAACTACATTCTTGGTTTTAGTACCTCTTTAAAATGCCTACATAATTTTGAATAGTTGGTTCATGTCAGTTTACTCTCGCCGACATAGGTGGGAGATTTTTTTTTAGGTAAAACATTTTTCAAGTCGTCATGAACAACATGTGTTGCTGTGCATAGTTGGACTTTCATTTTTTAAGAGTATTCACTATGGGAAGCACTTGTTAATTTAATTTATAAATATTTTTTACGAGAGAGAGTGAATATGTGAACCGACAAGTGAACGCACTGGTGTGATTGCGGTGCCTAGCGAGGAGCACCCGTACGATCACCCACATATGTATACCCGGCAGCCTCTGGTGATCTCGGTGAAGTATGTGTCGACAGTCCGTTTCAGAAATTCGCAGTAGGGCGCGGTTCCTAAGTGTGATCCCGCATGTATCATGCTTATTACTTCTTCTTTTTTTCCTTATGTATATAGTGTCTTCTCTGTCTTGTTTAAATAAATTCTATTGTTGTAATGTGAAGTTACAGTAGGACCTTTATTCCTTCGGGCAGTGACCTACTTCGTAAGGGAGAGTGCCCGAATATGGGCAATTGGGATCAGAAAAATCGAAATTAGATTAGAAAGCTGCTGACCACAAATAGCTAGATCTCCAGTACTATACGAACGGGTACGTAAATTGTGAGAACGTCACCCCTCTCGCTCATTTCATCTGGTTTGTGCTCCCAAATTGGACATACACAAACAATTTCCAAGGGTTAAGGGATCCGAACAACGTCGTCGATTTATTACTGTCACTCAGTAATCTTAACTTAATACTTAAGCTAATTTGTTATGGTATCCGCACAAAATAAGTGTGCGTGACTAGTTACAGATTGACCGTAACACCACTCTTTTTAAACTTCGTAAGCAAACGCATATATACGCGTCCGACACACGCGTCCGACCTACGCAAGCAGGCAGCGTCCATGGGATGAGGTGGGAGAGGTGGAAGGAGGTGAAGCGGAGAGGTTTCTTATACTAGACGATGAGGTAGGGAAGCTACTTTCACGAACCGATTACGCAGAATAGTTTCTCTACTTAACAGATAGTCAAGTTCCGTACTACTTTGTTTAGTAAAAACAACTTTATGTAACTAAAAAGCGTTGAGTAGATGTTAACCATCACGTAGCTATTATTACGATATTCTACCTTACTAAATGGATATAGTTGCTTGTACTTGCTGCGTTGTGCATCACTGATCTAGAAGAACGGACTAGCTCTCTAATTCTTGACCATCTAACTCTGACTATACTTTTTTTCTCCACGTGATAACAAAATTCTGGGCATCATCATATGATTATATGAAATCAGAACAATATTGTTCATGGATTGTCTAGCAACTGATATATTGATGGATTGTCTAGCAACTCCCCGCTGATTCCGATTGGGTTCCAGGCCCGATGGTCAGCGTCGGTCCCATGGATTATGGGAGGGGGAGGGGCAAACATACTTGGACAGGAATGTCTGTGAGTAGCTTGGAAGTCCTCTGGACTTCACGTAGGAGATCAGGCAGTTATCATAAAAGCGTTTAAGGGCTCAACATAAGCAGAGACCTTCAAAGACCTCAAGCAAAAAGTTAAACCTGACATTCTTGGCGTTATAATAAAGGGTGTCAGAAAAACCTGAAATGGAGAGTTCCTTGTAGAAGTAGGACCTGCTGCGGATCGTAGATCTAAGCTGTCCGCGGCAATTCAAAGTGTGGCTGGCGAAGTTGGCAGAGTGAGGTATAGTAGCTGGTCCCTCGCACTGAAATTAAGGTCTTGGACCTCGACACCACCACGGATGGCGAGGAGGTCGAAGCTGCTATCAGAAGACATTTTGGTGAGCAGCCTGCTAGCAAAATCAAGGTATGCAACACTAAAAGGGCCTTTAGAGGTACTCTAGAGGTCTTTGTCGAGATTCGTGAAGAAATGACGATGAAGCGGGTACACGCAGGACATCTCCAGGTAGAATGGGTGTCATGCCATATATGCAAGAAGCTAGAGGTCATTCGTTGCCACCACTGCTCCGGCTTCGGCCACAGGGCAATGACCTGCAAGGTTTCTGATCGGACCAAAGGATACTGGAGGTACGGCGCGGAGGGCCAAAAGTCTACGGAGTGCGTCAACACTCCCTTGTGCTTCTTCTGCGCAGCACGAAGTGAGAAGCCTTGGTCTAACCATCTGCTGCGGTCCAGAAAATTCATGTAAATTCAAGAGGCCGCACCGTTAAGAAACCTCCCAGATGACAGGAGTAAATATCTACGCCCAGTCATGATGTCGAAGGCCGGGAAGCTCATTGCGCGACATTATCGCGCTACGTAGGACGATGCGTACATCATGTCTGGACAGGTTTGAAGAAAGGATAATCAGGTCCGAAGTCCAGAAGAAACAAGAAGAAAACCAGCTGGAGCCTTTAAAAGGCTACAATACGGCACCCCGTAAAGCAATAAGAAAGCGTTTTCAGGGGGGATAATGCCAAGGAGAAAGGGTGGTGTTTTTTAGTGGGTTCCTGGGTGGCATCATTAAAATGAGAGAGCGGATGTTGTATAATGCATAATTAAACGCAAGGTATAGTTGAATATCATGTTTGTTAGGTCATTGTAGTCATGCGCAGGATAAGATCCCCACACTGCCGAGAATTGCGGACCCTTGACGGTGTGTTTTTGAACATTTTTCACCAAGCCCACGTTAAAAAAATCGTAAGATTTTCCAAAATGATTTAGAATTTGCCAAAATTTTTCTTCTGAGCCGCCGATTTTCTCCCAGTGTGTTTTTATAGTAGTATTAATTCTTTATCCAAAGATTTTAATTTTTGATGCAGTTTCTAATGTTCTAATTTGGAATTCATTCTTTTTTACAATAGACAACATTTTCTCGCGATGCTCATCTGGCTCTTTCGTGTAAAGTTAATTTCACCTCACAAAGATTGAAAATAATAAACTTAAAACGGCTCTATTTGATGGAAATTGGTTTCCAATTATTTTGTGCCAGTCATATCCAAGTAAATAAATAGTACCCACGTAATAGATGGTCAGGGGACATCGTGACATGAAAATTTGTTTTAAGTCGTCCGATATCCGAGATGGGATGCCGTCAAGTATGTGTCTAAGTGGCTGACTGTGCTCTTAGATCTTGGCTCCTTTAGTTCATAAAAGAACATCTGCTGACTACAACCACGATATTATTACTGCATGTAAGGTATTTTTATTTGTGTCACGATTTTCGCATTTTTCCGAAAACAGTTCATCATACAAGAAAAAGGTTTGTTTGCAAAAAAAACAAGTAAAATAGATTTTTTGTTTTTTAAGCGCTAAGGGCAACCTTTCCCTTAGTTTACTTTCGTATCAATGTGTTTTACTATCTCATAGTTTTGGACAATGTTGCTCATTACCTTGTCACCTTTTCACACATAAAATCAATATTTTTCTATCAAATTTTATACCCACTCTGATTTGTAACCTGGCCAGGGGAGGCCTTGAAGAAGAACTGTAATTATAAGAAGGTAGCTCCACTCAGGGGCCGTTCATAAACCTCGTGACGCCATCGTACAAAAAAGAAGCCTTGCCAGTAGAGCCGAACCTCGCGATATTGAAAAAAAGAAAATGAAAATTCGGTATATTTTTTCGTTAAATCCACCAAGAGGTACCTTTGATGTTAAATACGAACAAAATTAGGTATTTCACGTGACTTTTGAACAAACCCCCTTCCCTAAGTCACGCTATTCCGACGCACGAATTGCCCTGGAAGCTCGATAAGTTATTTTACAGGTGTACCTACTTTTGCGATTAAATATCGACCTTCACTTACTGAAATTCTAAAAAATGACCATTTTTATGTAAGCCAATTAAGGGAATGACACAAAATGAGACACGTGGGCAGAAACGTTCAGAATTTATCTTTGAAAACCAACACTTAGCCCAATATGGCCGCCCGAAACGCCCTCGTGCGCACTATCGCCGTGAAGCGCACAGAAAAAAGAAAGTGTTAATAAAGCACCAGTATCAGGCTACCATATACCTGTACAAAAAATAACCTTGCAGTTTGAATGCTGCGCCGTAATGCAGGGTGCAGATTCCCAATCACTTGGGCTACGAAGTGTCCATCACTTAGGTTACGAAGTACCTACTACTTTGCGTACGACGTTTCCGCTTCCTGGGGTACAAAATGAAAAACGTCATTCGACGTTCAGGTATTATTTTTATTTTTCAAAAACTATTAATTTAAATAATAAAATGCATATTTTACTTTGTTACTGTGAAAAATAATTTTTTCCCAAGTTATTAACTAAATAAAGTTTTAACCACTGGGATTTGTATTATTGCTTGTCCCTCATTGTACAGACATCTTGCCAGCTGACGTCACAAAATGAAATACTCAATATTAGAAATCTTAGCACCTAAATAACTTAAGGGAACCAGGCAATGGTAGAGTTATTGGCAAAATAAGAAAGACATACTATGAGTTAGAGGGATAAGCTGTCTCTCTTGATCAGCAATCTGATTGGCTGTTTACCGCTCCACTTTAAATGAAGGTTAGATAGTTTACAGGTATGCGCAAGTAAAGCCCTATTTACGGAGCGAAATTGAAAAAACCAATAACTTTGCTGTGCGAGAGAGATAGCTTATCTCCCAGCCCCAGTCAGTGGTGGCAAAACGCGGATATCTCTAGCATGCGCCGTGGTTATTCTTATTTATTTTTAGGTTATGTGAAGCCATGGATCAATTTAAAAATACGGAAGAATCACTGCTGTTTATGCTAGAGATATCCGTGCCCAGGGCGCGCGACTGTTGACTCTCGCGCTTCGCGCTCGATAATATATTTATCTAACGCCCCGCGCTCGGTTTTTTTTTATTTTTTAAAACTAAAGGTCAAAACATCGACAACAGTAATATAGTGTTAGTGACTTCTTTTTTGTCAAAGCTCCTTCGGCTTTAACGAATACATCCTCATCACGTATCTCGCGCTTTGTCTTCGAATTTGTATCTCAACTTGCATATCATTTCCATAAATGTATATTATTACAATCCATATGCACTGATATTAAAACAGATGTAGTTTTATCGTCTCTTTTAAAAAATGCGCATTCATTAACAAAATTTGTTATCAAACATTTTTCTGCAAATTCTGTTTCTCTTTCAAAAACTGAATTTACTCATTTCCAATTTTGTTTTTAAGATTTAAACGTAGCACATACGTTCTGCACATCAGCCTTATCTTTTGTAAACTTCTAAATTAAATCCTTATCTCAGTGATCCACGAAACCTCGATTACCGAAGTTGGGG
>NC_046657.1:51803293-51805981 GCF_010883055.1 Belonocnema kinseyi
CAAGAGTCATAGCTGGCTATTTTTTTATACTGAAAAGTTGAACCAACCTTTAGCAGCGTTGTGTTAGATGGGATTTCATAAGATCTCATTTTCACATTTCCGGCCCACGGTGGGAAAAAATTACATTTTTGGTTCAAAATAACGGACAGCCTACAAATATTGAGTTATTTGAACAATAAAATTTGAAAAAAAGCGATTGAGATTTCTAAGAGCCCAGTCAAGCCTAGTTTTTCAATTAGGTTTTTACTTTTTTATAAATAAACAAATATGGCGAAAAATAGTTTTTTCTATGTCAGCAGTTCTCATTAGGTTATCGAAAAAAATAAATTTTCCATCGACAGATGCTTGAATATTGCATTTGTTTATTAAATTTGTTTCGCTGGTCCTGTTATGGCGTTTGCCCAGAATGGGGTGGTTTGTAGGGGTAGATGTTTGTTGCAAAAATTAAAACAAATTAACACAAATATAATGCACCCATATAAAAATGATTTTGGTAATTCTGGGTCAACTGAAACATTTGCCTGGACCCGCCATGCTATTTTCCGCACAAGGGTTAGTTTTTAAGGGTTAAATGTGGTTGCACAAATTTGAGCAAATTAAGACGAAAATAATGCACCGATATAAAGTTGATTCTGGGTTATGTCGGGGCCAGAGAAATATTTCGCTGGCCCCGCCAGTGTTTTTCTGCGGTAACAAGTACTTCCGGTGATGCACAAATTCTAATTTTGGTTGTACAAATTTGAACAAATTCTGCACTCAAAATATGACCGAAAAAAGTTACATTTGCGTGGGTGGTGGGGCCAGAGAAATGGTTCTTATCTTTAGTTTGGAACAATAGAACATTTTTGGGATTACTTGCAAATATTTGAAGAATAATCCCTACATTATATTTTGCAGATACCCCTCCACCAAGATCAAGTGCCAATGACACTGTTACATGGATGTTAGCGCAAAGAGATCAGTTGCGTAAGTATATAATATTTTATTGAACTGAGAAGAAATTGCTGTATAGGAAATTAATTTCGCAATTTCTCTATGAATAAAATGCTCTAGCTTTTTTTCTTTTTTTAAACTAACCCGAAAAAACTATTTAAGCGGGTATATTCTCATCGCATGCGGCTCGCTTCACTCGCAAGTTTGAGCGCGTCTAGGGCACGCAACTGTGCGCTCTTGCGCTTCACGCTCGATGGTTTATTTATCTCGCGCTCTATTATTTATTCACATCGCGCTACGCGCTCGGTCTTTACATTTTCGCACATTCCTGCTGAAACCTTGTAAAATTAAAAGTCAAAGCATGCACCACTGTAATTTTGTGATTGTGAATTCTCTTTTGTTAAAAGAGCTTATGGTAGCGCTCGGTCTTTGCATTTCTCCCGCATTTGTGCACAGATAATTTCGTTGTTATAGAAAAAAGTCATAGGGATTAATTATCTGAGTTTCTGAGTACTATGCACAACCGTACATAGACTTTTGAAATCTTGAAAAATTGTGTTTTCGTAAATTTTGGTACGATCAAATTTTGAATTTTTAAATTTTCGACCAAATTAAAAAAGTTGTTATGATTATCTTTTAGGGCTTTGAAAAATCAACGTTTACCTTCTCTTGCATTTTTTCCTATTATGCATTGTTTATAATAAAAATAAGAAAATAAGAAATACGAGAACTGATTCTACAATTATTTATAGGCTATAGAACTATACAATTTAAATAATAATTTATTATTTGTCGATATGTAAATTTTGACGCAATTCCCGTACTGTTTGTTTCGTTATTATTTAAACGGAAGTAACAGAACCTCGATTCGAATTTCTCGCTAAGAAAAAACGCAAAATTATATTTATAACTCGAGCATTAAAACTTTTTTGGCAAGAAATAATGCCTTAATTGAAAAATATAATAAACATTCTAAACATTCATCCGTTAGAAAGAGATTTGATAAACTAGAATAGTGGGTATCGGAATCCCACCCCTGGTAACTTCAATCATGCTCATACCTCAACTTAGTTTCACAAAGTGGAATCCGCATACCTTCATCTTTCCTTAGACCCTTGCATGCTCGGATTCAGCTGTTAAAATTTCCAAATCAGTAACATCTGACTCTTCGTACCCCACCTAGTCAGCATTTCGTACCCCAAGATCAAGAGATATCTGAATCCCTACCGCGGTACAGTGAACATCGTTATAATTTTACCTGCAACTGTTGAATATATTTGAGTTCGGGATAGAAAATAAATATTGTTCAAAATTTATTTGTTATCACTTATCAATAATACACTTTGTTTATTAACTTTATTATTATGATATCAAATTATTATGCCGATACGGAACGTGGTTTGTGGCCTGTTGCCATGCTCCTTTTTTATAGAGAAGCTTCTTCCTTCAGCCTCGTACCCTTGTCTTACAGTGCCTATCCACCTCGGCTCTTATCAAACATTCTGCACCGCTCGATGTGTGCATACACTCATACATTTTTTTTTTTGTTATTATTACACCATTAAGCCATTTCCCTTTCGGGGTAGGCGTGACTCACTCGGCAGGGGAAAGGAGTAGTGTGTGGATGGGATAGAATTTTTTAGATTGATCCAGAATTCTCGTGCTATTTATGTAAATAACACGTTCGTTCCGCAACACTGCTCCGACGCAGGTTGCTGATCAATCTCTCTAGCAATCACCCCAAGCGAAGAACCT
>NC_046657.1:51806081-51806458 GCF_010883055.1 Belonocnema kinseyi
TTAAAGTCCTCTAGGTTATTTAAAGTTCCTAGTTTTGAGGATTTTAAGAAAAAAGTCAAAAAGTTATTAACTAGACCTCATTCAAAAGACTAATCATTTGACGATAATGTTGTAAAATTTTTCTTTGAATGTGGTGTGGAAAGGAATTTCATTAGAAAAAGTATGAGAATTTCTGAACAGAAAACGGCATGAATTTCGGAACTTCCTTATTTTTATTTTTTAAGGGCATGTGACACAGCTAAATGCCTCTATTACCGACCTCACTTTTTCAGTTTACTTAAAAACTTTACACCTTGCAGAATTCAGTTTACTTAAAAACTCCTCCAAATAGCCAGTTAACCACCGAAAACGAATCGCGAAGTCGGGGGGGGGGGGGG
>NC_046657.1:51806468-51808335 GCF_010883055.1 Belonocnema kinseyi
CCTGCTCGTGCATTTTCGGCTCTATACCATAGGAGGCTGGCCTACGCAACATGTAGCAGAACCGACTTACCAACACGCTACGTTTGAATGCGTCGCTCCCTGATGGGAAAGTGGCGGGGACCGAAAAATACCACGTTCTTGAGACACTGCAGAGTTGTGAGCTGGTAAGCGGACACCCGATGACCCTTTTTTTGTTTTAAGAAACCGAGTATCGGCGTTGAGGCGAGCTAACGGAGTGCTAGGCGAGCTCTAATCGGACAGGCTGACGGCTGGCGGTAGTGGTCTTGAAGATTGAGCCTCCGTACTTGTGCCGGGTGTCAAGAACTCCGCGTTTTCGGCGGGAGGTTCTGGAATTACAATCGGAACGAACCGGAATGTCCTTAACTCCCCGGGAGCCAGAAATGGCGCAGATAGTGTTACCCACGGAGTAATAATAATGAGACCGATCTCCGTACATACGTTCTGACTGCAGTAACTGTACATTTATTGCATTTAAACATAATGCTCACAAGGAAGGGGACATGCATCTGTATTATTTACCCATACTTTCTCGGTCACACTCTTTCAACTTAATTCTGTACAAAATACACAAAAATAAATAAGTACGTGTATTGGCAAACTCAATTTACAATATTTACAAAAACATAACCTCAGTATTTAGTTGTCTTTCAACACGGCACTCATTCGCGCATTTCTTGCGGGAGAAAAATAGATAGCAAATCACAGCGCGCGTGTTCCCTTCCTTTTAAGCATCAGGTTTAAGCGCCTAATCCTGGCAGTAAATGCACAGTTACCGCAGTAAAAACTCGAAACGCTTTGTACAGCAAGATCGGTCTCCTTATTATCACTCCGTGGGGTCACCTTTAATTCTAGGGGGGGGGGGGGGGGGGGGGGGGGTGATTTAGAGTTAGAAACTCTTACGAGGGACTTCTGTTTCCTTTTAATTAACTTAAAACTACACCAAAGCATGCTAATTTTCAAAAGAAAGGCAAAATAATGATAATAACATTGATTTTAATTAAAGGGTTGCATTTTTCACCGAGAAAACTTTTTCAATCAACAAATAACAAAAATTAAGACAAAATTTAGAATTGAAGATTCGATCCAAAAATGTATCCATTTTTAAAATACTAATTTATACATTTAAATTAGTTATAATTTTTTCAGTTTTCTAGGAATGTTGACAACAATTTCTATTTCTTTTAAGCTTTTGAAATGTTTAGAAATCTTCTAAATTCTGTGTACAAAATCGTCAAAATTCTACAATTTATTTTCCATTCTTGAATTGTTCTTGGTTAAAAATTAAGCCATGTATCTGGGTAAAAATTTATTAAATTTAGCGTTTTTTTTAATACATTTTTATGATCGAAGACTCATCATTCTGCTTTGCATGTGTTAAAATAGTATTTTTAATTAACTTTTACAAACAAATAAAAAAATCGTAGATATGTTAGTGAGGAATCTGCCGGTGAATCTGCCCGTCAACCAATAGTAATCCAGTAGTCCGTAGGTGGAAACCAATGGACAGGACAAACTCTACCACGAAGGCGCGCATTGGCCTCTTCCGGAAAAAAGGAAGACCACTTTGAGACGAAAGCAAGGATGGATAAAGAGAGCAAAAACGAATTGGCCCTGTGACCTACAATGTAGCCAATAAACCGTGTAAGTGTGCGTACGCATGATGGACGCACAGTAAAAACGTGGTGGATATATTTTGTCGCTATTGAGATGTGTGAATTCATGCCTGATGTTATATATGCGAGTGGCAGAAGAGACGATAGTAGACACATGGGAAAGAAATCGGTTAAGATGGTTCGGACATGTTGAGAGAATGCCAAATGAACGACTAACGAAACAAGTGTATCAA
>NC_046657.1:51808435-51826730 GCF_010883055.1 Belonocnema kinseyi
TAAAGAGCGTAGAATTGTAAAATCAATTTAGAAATGTAGCGATGTGATAATATAATGTTATTATTAGAATTTTATTTAGATTATCAAAACATGCATAAAACATTAAGTAATAACAAGGCATTGAACTTTAAATTACGAGTTTATTATTCCATAAATTAAGGAAACTAATTATGTATACTGAACTATTAATCGACCAAACAAGAATAAATCAGCAGTTACGACTGACGGTAAATCAAGGAATAAAAAACTGGCTTTTCTTCACTATTTCGCTTGATTCACTTTGTTTTGGTTTTGTGCAAAACTGCGTTTAAATAAATAAATCTTTTTTCGCTTATAATATGTTTATTATTACTTGCCGCATGGCGTTATTTGAGCATCAAAAATTTTGGGAATTAGATAATCTAATATTTTGACAAAAAAAATTATTCATAATTTGGATTTTTAATAGAAGCCCTCCATTGACTTCGTTTAACATTTTACATCGCAGAGAATAATAATTTCAGTTCATGCATTATTTCGGAAGTGGTTTTGCACAAACTAATCGAAATAAGTTACCGGTTCACCTTAATGCTAAATGCCTGATTTGACATTCAACCGGGTTTTCGCGGAAAACACAAAAAAAAAAATTGCGGTTCTGTAATCATGCATTAATTTTAAGTGACTTTGTGATTACATTCAGACCAATAGAAAACTTTCACCATTCTTTAAAAAATTCTTTAATACAATTTCCTGTATTACTTTTTACAGGTGCAAATCGCCGACAAAACGACGGACAATCAACATCAAACCAAGGTAGTAGAAGCTTATATAGTATATAAAGTTTTTAAAAAATGTATAGAAAACCAACGCTGGGAGCCACTGCCATCTAGGAAGATGACAGAGGTTCTTAGTAGAACTGCGGTAAATCACACTTATGGCCATGTCTCAAGACCATGAGATGGGTAGCCACAGGGGACAAAAAACTCACAATGACAGGCCGGCGAACTCTCTTGAGTTTTAAATATATGAAGTGATACAAGCATGTGAAAGCAATAATAGAAACAGACATTGTGCAATCATGTCGAACTTGAGTGAATTCCGCATTCATTTAAAAGATACAGTAGTTTATTAACTTATTTGAATGAATTGAAACCATCAGGTTCTTTATATTGAGTCTCCTGAAATAATTAATTATGAATCTCCAGACAATTATATCTCAGAGCAATTTCTAACTGCGAATTATTTCGCAATCAAAGGCCTCCGGATCCTTAAAAGAAAATTTGTGTTCGCAGTGAATCAAGAGGAACCTATCTTAATTCCAAGAATTGCATTATTAGTTAATTTTGATAATAAAGTTGTTAGGAATATTTTTAATCTCCTTCCAGCATTGAAACCGACGGTGATAATCGGTTACGATCTGCTGATTAGGAAACGGTAATTATCAGATTGAACTAATTTTCATTAATTGATCGTATTATTGAAACTGGTCAATATGCGACATTTATATTAAACAAAATTAACTTTATAAATTGTATGAATTCCTCAGCTTTGTCAAATCACTGTAAAAGGATTATTATTTAATTTTTATAAGAATTATAAGATATAAGATTAATGTTACAATGTCAAAAAGCAACGAAAAAACAGTTTTCGAAAAAGTCGCCTTAGTCCCACAAATAAGATTACATTTAGATATCGCATTAAGCAATGCATCTACGTGATATTACATTCCGTATTAAGCGCGTAAAGAAGGCCGTTTTGACTAGTGTGTACTTGCCACTAGAGGCAAAATATCCTTATGCCCTTGATACACACTACCATTTTTGTCCTACTCTCCCTAAAAACAAGCATGTGAAGTAGATAAGGATCTTTAATGTTCTTGAAAATTTTAATTATAAGTGAAAGAAAGAAATAGCGTACTTCACAAGGGGGAGAATGTGGGGTCTAGCGATGAAATTTTTGTAATGATAAATGTAATTTCAAATTGATAAATTCTTTTAGCACGGTTGGAACTTGCAAAACTTTGTGACGGTAACGGTAACGCTTCTAGGGTAACGTCGTCTCTATCTGTCGTTCGGTTTTCCCAAGGACTGACTCTTTTTATCCCGATCCCTCTCTATTTCTACTTTACTTCTTCCACTTCTAGTTATTTCGCTTCTCTCTCTCTCTCTCACTCTTTTGTTCTCTTCATATCTCCCTCTCCCTCTCTTGCTCATCATCCTTCACTCTCGCATTTAAACAGAAACTTTAACAATCATTAGCAGTATATTTAAGGTGATACTTCGCTTACGTTTCGCTTTCACTATTTTCCTCTTTTCCCATCTCCCCTCATTAGTTCCCTCTTTCTTGGTTTCCCCTGACCTTTTAGTTTTCTCTATCCTTTTCCCTTCACAGCCTTTCCCCTTTCTCATGTTCCCTCCCCCTTTTGTCATTTCCTTTTACTTTTATTTTGATTTTGATTTAATTTTTCACATTTTGCCTTTCCTTCCCCTCCCCCTTTTAAACAATTCCCTTTTTTCATTTTACCCTTCCCTTGTGCTTTTCCCCTTTTCTTTAACCTTGTTTTTATTCCTATTTTCCACTTTTCCTTTTATTTTTGTACTTTTCTGCTTTTCCTTTCCTCCTTTCTCTTTTTATCCTTCCCTTTTCCTTTTCTTCAATCCCCTTCAAACTTTCCCTTTTAAACTTCCCCTTTTCACGCATTCCCATTTGCCCCCCCCCCGTTCTTCTTTTTTCCATTTTCCCATTTTCCCTTTTTCTTTTTCCCTTTCGCTTTTCACCTTTCCCCGTTTCCCCTTTAATATTATCTATTTTTACTCTTTTCCCTTTCGTTTTAGGGGTTGAAGTTTGTTGCACAAATTTAAACAAATTGAGTCAAAAATATTGCGAGCACATAAAGTAGATTTTGGACAATGTCAGGGCCAGAAAAAGGTTTCGCTGGCCCCACCAGTGTTTTCTGAGATATCAGGTACTTCCGGTGATGCACAAATTCTAATTTTGGTTGCACAAATTTGAACAAATTTTGCACTAAATATTTGGCTGCAAAAAGTTAAATTTGCGTGTGTGGTGGAGCCAGCGAAATGGTTCTTATTTTCAGTTTGAAACAATAGAAACTTTTTGGTAATGGTTAAAAATATTTTAAGAAAAATACCTATTTTATATTTTACAGATAACCATCCAATAACACCACAGGTCAGTGCATGGATGAGAGAGCAAAGTGCGCGCTTCCGTAAGTATATAATATTTGATTGAACTAAGAAAAAATTGCTGTGGTTTAGAAAAAAAATCAAAAAATTTATCCTTGGAAGAATTTTGAACGAAGCTTCGAATTTTAACATTACAAATACATATTCGTATAGGAAATTAATACGGCAATTTTCTCGCTTCGCTCGCAAGATTGAGCGCGCTCGGGCGCGGGACTGTTGGCTCTCGCGCTCGATTGTATATTTATCTAGCGCTTCACGCTCGATTATTGATGAACCTCGCGCTACGCGCTCTATCTTTATATTTTCGCACATTCTTGCGCAAACCTTGTAAAATTAAAACTCAAAACATTCACCACTGTAATTTTGTGATTGTGAATTCTCTTTTAATAAAAGAGCTTAGCTCGAAAGTTTGAGCGCAGCCACAGCACGTGACTGATGGCAATCGCACTCCGCGCTCGGTCTTTGCTTTTCTCCCGCATTCGTGCACAGATAATTTTTTTTTATAGAAAAAAGTCATAATAATTTCATTAATTTGAAAAAACTAGTTATTGAAATTAAAAATAAGAAATACGAAAACTGAATCTACAATTATTTATGGAATATAGAACTATACAATTTAAATAATAATTTATTATTTGTCAATATGTAATTTTTAATAAATTCTTGTAATGCTTGTTTCGTTATTGTTCAAATGAGAGTAATAGAACCTCGATTTGAACTTCTCGCCAACAAAATTCGCAAATTTATATTTATAACTCGAGCATTAAATCTTTTTATGGCAATAAGTAATGCCTTGAGAAATATAATAAACATTCTCAACATTTATACTTCAGAAAGGGAGATTCGATAAACTAGACTCACTAAAATGTCTAAGATATGTATTTAAAAAAAAGCTCAAATTAATCAATTTTTGCCAAAATGCGTAGCTTACTTCTTAAGCAAAAAGATAAACATTAAAAAAAATACATGAATTTTCAGAAAAACATGTAGAATTAAGAAATTTTTAACTTAACAGTTAAATTTCAAACTAAAAATTAAACAGATCAGGTAAGTTCAAGATATTGAAAAGATCTAAAAACAATTTAAGAATTGAAAATAATTAAAAACATTAAAAACAAAATGTAGATTTTTGAAGATATTGAACACAGAATTTAGAAGCTTTCTAAATATTTCGATGGCTTGAAAGAATTAAAAAATTTCTTCTCGGTGAAAAATGAAACCCTTTGAATAAAATCAATATACTTGTTTTGTTTTTATTCTAAAAATTAGCATGCTTTGGTCAAGGTTTAAGTTAATTAAAAGAAAACAGAAGTGTTAGTAATATAACGCCTAGTGTCGGTAATTTATCAACTATATAATTTTTAAAAGGAAGAATTATTTGCCATTCTGTCATTACAGTGAAACTCTTCTATAACCCCGCGCAGTTCCTGATACACAAACCTGCGACGCGGCGACAATTCTCGGAAGAGCTATAGAAAGGAGCGCTATTCAAGAGTTTCACTGTATTTTAAGCATGGTTTTGTCCGAAAGTCTTCAAGCAGAGATGATTTGATCGAGAAGAGATTCTTAAATTATATTCTCATAATTTGTAATAGTGTTCCATTGTAAAGAGCGTAGAATTGTAAAATAAATTTAGGAACGTAGCGATGTGATAATATAATATTATTATTTTTCAAACAGGCGATGATTAGCATAACTTTCGTCTCGCTAACGGTCACAAGTAATGTCCCGATCTTACCGACATTACAGGTTTTGAGGAGATAGGCTTAAATTCGAATTTCATTTTTATTATCAAAATATGCATTAAAAATTAAATAATAATAAGACATCGAACTTTACATTACGAGTTCATCAATCCAAAAATGATGAAAACTAATTATGTATACTGAACTATTAATCGACCAAACAAGAATAAATCAGCAGTTACGACTGGCGGCAAATCAAGGAACTAAAAGACCAACTTTTCTGCACTATTTCTCTTGCTTTATTTGGTTTTGGTTTGTGCAAATCGATGTTTGAATGAATAAATGAATAAATCTTTTTCCGGTTATAACAGGTTCATTGTTACTTGTCGCATGGCGTCATTTAAGCATCCAAAATTATTGGAATTAGATAATCTAACATTTTAGCAGAAAAAATAATTTTAATTCATGCATTATTTGTTCATTAAAAAAATTCTTTAATACAAATTCCTGTATTACTTTTTACAGAACAAAGTCACCAACAAGAGGTCGGACAATCATCTTCATCAAACGAAGGTAGTAGAAGTTTATATATTATATATATTTCTAAAAAATTTATAGAAAACCAACGCTGGGAGCCACTGCCATCTATATCTGAATCAGAATCATAGATATTTAGGTTATTTATATAAAATACCTGAGTTACCTTACTCACGTGATGATCAGTGTTGCCGCAGCGGTATCTTGGATAATTTCATAGTGCGAGAGATAAAGGCACAAATGCGATGCGAAATAGCAGGGCGCTAATAATATCGAAAGGTGCATTAATCTCTCTTTGCATCTCGCTATGTGTGAATGAACTTTCAAGCTGTCCAACAGACAGATAAGAGGTCTATGATAGATTAAATCGAAAGTTCCTCTTAAGTCAATGAAGGCCATTTCTAGGACGCGCCGATGGGCTGCTGCATTTTTAAGGAATCACTTATCAATTAGCAGGTTCTCTTGGCAGCCTCCTACACCTTTTATCGAGCCCTGATGTTCGTACCTATATTCATATATGGACGGGACAATTCATTTACCTTTAAAAAGGAGAGCATTGAAGTGAATCAATTCCGTTGATTTATTGTTATTGATTGCAGCTGAATGACATGGAACCAATGCCGTTAGATTCTGTGGAATTCCCGAAAATTCGACTGCTATTTCATGATTTTTCCGGTTCGTAGTATCTACTGCAACCATGCATTCGCATGCCGTCAAATGAACATTCGGAAAAAGCCGAATTTTTTTTATTTTTTGTTATTTTTGCCTTAGTATATAAAAATGTGCAGAATATTTTTAATATTTTATTGAAGTACGTTTCCCAAGGGTCCAATTTTTGCCTTGCACTACTTGACATCAAGGGGAATGCTGCGATATGAAAAATCGGAAAAAAGTGTTTCAAGAGAATATTTCTTTCATCAAATATACTACAAAAAATACCATATGATTACAAATAATCTTTAACGCTTTTTTCAAGTTTTATTAGTTAATCGGGTCACATTGAAGGCGGATAAGGAAAACTCTTGGTTTGCAACCATTATCATTTATTATGTTCACATTTTATATAATCTTACTTCGTTTCAAGTTTCATGTCTGTACAATTGTCAATGATCAATAAGCAGTCAAAGTAACTCTCTTTTATATCTTGCAGCCGAAGGCCAGCCGCTACTACGTCCAATTCGAGTTCGTAGCAATACAAGTTATGTACCACACGCTGATGTTCCATATAATGCTTCAGTTGATCCACATGTAGGTTAGTACACCACAATACTTTTGAACCAGAGAAAATCTCTCAGCATACAAAAAAATTCAAATTTAATTTTTGAACCGCTATTACAATATTCTCGCCGAACGATGTTGGCCTCTTGTGACCACTGAAACATGTTTTGATTTGTAACTTTACGAGTACATTCGCTTACAGAAAAATATATTGTGCATCTATTTTTATGCAACAAAAATGTTATGGAATTCCCTATCTTAAAATAATACCCCGAAAACCGTTAAAAAATCAGTAAATGTAAGAAATTTATGAAAGGTAATATAACTTGTAAAAAGGATAATGATAATTTATGGAAATTTTTTTAAATTCATGGGAATTTATGGGCGTTTGTTTCATCCTGAAAAAAACAAATCCTAATGCATAACGATTACATAAATCAACAAATTTATAAAGTAATTAGAAAATAATAGGACAATTGCTAAACAACCCTAAAGCGAAAAAGGCACCATTCAGTGATCCGTCACTAAAGCTTTATGCAGAAACCGTTTCTGAATTTTCTTAAACTGTAACAGAAATTTCAGAAATGGTAACTGTATGAAACTCCAGTCACATGCATCACACAATTCTGTTACAGTTTAGGAATTTTTAGTTACTGTAACTGAAAATTCCATCTTTTAAGATAAGATTTTTTTTGGCATTTGATATATTGCGTATATTATATAACATAATTATTTACATATAAACTTATCTCTTATAGGCTTACTCTAATTTTTAATTTTAAGAAAAATATATACTGCAAATTTATATTAAAATTAATGAAGCCCGCAATAATTTTTAAATAATTAATACAATAATAACACAGACCCACAAAAAAGGTGTCTACACGAGACAAGTGACTAGGCTACCCTTGCGGATTTTGAGCCGCTGAATCCGAATATGGCCTCAGAATTTGTCTTGCACGTCTTAGTTTGCTCCTATGTGAAAAAGTACGGAAAAGCCTAGGGATTTTCTAGGCACAGAGAATACACAAAATTTGTCAGCGCGACAGAAGTTACTAGGTTATTCTTATGGATTTTGAGCTGCTGAATCCAAATCTGGCCTCATAATTTCTTCTACATGTCTCAGTTCTCACCTAGATGCGAAAAATAAGGAAAAACCTAGGGATATTCTGAATATTATTTTGATAATACCAGTATACGAAAGAATAAACGTTCTGGTGTTGCTAGGTGTTACAAGTTACTAGGCTAACCTTATGGATTTTGAGCCGCTGAATCCAAAAATAGCCTCAGAATTTTTCGTACGCGTCTCAGTTTTCTTCTAGATGCAGAAAATAGGCAAACCCTAGAGATATTCATAACGTTATTTCGATAATACCAGTATACGTGAAAATAGACACATGGATGTTATATTCTTAAGTGTCGCGACTTATAGATACTTAATTTAAACACTGAAATTCTCTAGTGTGCCTTCTGTTTCCCGTAGCTAGCATAATTCTAGGGAAATTGAAGGTCTTTCTCATATTATGTAGATTTGTATAGGGAAAAAATGCCATATCCTTTGCAGAGTTGCGTGCTAAATCTAAATTTTCTAGAGGGAAACTGAGACGTGCAAAATAAATTTTGAGGCCAGATTTGGATTCAGCGGTTTAAAGTCGATTATGGTAGCCTAGTCACATGTCATGTGCAGGCAAATTTTTTGTTTGGCCTGTGTGATCAGAAATCCCTAAAATTTTCCCTACTTTTTGCATCTAGGATAAAACTGAGACATGTAAAACAAATTCTGAGACCATATTTGGATTCAGCGGCTCAAAATCCATAAGAGTAGCCTAGCCACTTGTCTCGTGCAGACAACTTTTTTTGTGGGCCTGTATAATTAATTAATTAATACATTACATGTTTAGAAAAATTCACTCACAAAATTTATACAAAATGTTCTTTTATTTTTTTATGAATAATATTCCTATCTAATTTTTCTTTAAGTAATCGAATTTTCAGCAAAAAAATTAATTTGCAGTAAAGCAGCTAAACCTTCAACCAAAGAAATGAATTTTCAAGAAAGATGAAACTTCTACTAAAACGGATGGAATTTAAAATAAAAAATACAAATTTAAAAACAAATTAAATTTTTATCCAAAAAATATAAATTTTCAACAAAACAGTTCAATTTTTAAAGAAGAAGAAAAAAGACTTTAATAGAAAATTCTTAAATTTTAAACAAAACCATTGCGTTTTTATCGAAGAAAGATGCAATTTCTAATAAAACAGATAAATCTTTAAAACTTAAAGACAAATTTAAAAAAACAGTTGAGTTTTTAAAAAAAGATTTTTATTTGACTTTTTATCATTGAAATATGAGATTTAAAAAAAACATTTTCTATGAAACTAGTTGAATTTTCCACAGAAAAATTCAATTTTGAATAAAAAAGGATGTTTTTTCAAAAAAATTTATGAACTTTTAAACAAATAATTAAATTTATAAGCGAAAAGTTAATATTGTAAAGAAACCTACTGCAAAACAAATAAATATAAATACAAGGCAAAAAAAATCACTCACAAAAATATTATACCAGGGCTACCGCAAATCTTTATTTTTAATTTTTTCTGATTTCCTGAATTAAAAAAAAATTGTTGTTAGCCAGGTTCCATTTTACTCACTGGTTTGGTTCAGCGTGTGATGTTTCGAAGACTTGACTACAAGAATAAAGGCCCCCCCCCTTATTTAACAAATCATAACAAAATCTTTCGAACGCGCCGATTACGATCAATACTGAACTTCCATGCTTCGCAAATCCACCATTCTTCGAACAAGAGTTTCAAATTTTGGGACAAAATGAGCAATACGGTCTACTTCAAAGGGCACGTTTAAATCATCAAAAATTCATTTGTTGAGTAATTGTTACGAAACAATTTCATCAACAATTTGAAATATTTGGAAAATTCCCTTTTCGATTTAAATAAAACTTTCTGTAATTTGTTATTATAGTTTGTGGAATACATTCCGAACCTTAAAAAAAGTTGGCAGTTGAATACATTATTATATTTTCAGAGGTCCGTCCACTCTGCGCCGCCACCAAGGCAAATTATAAAATGGAATAACATTATAAAAAGGGTGGCGGCGCTAACAGGACGTCCACTCAGCGCCACCACATATGAAAACTCACTAAAAATTATTATAATGCGATAAACGATAAGTGAAGATTTTTTTTCTTTTTTGGCTCTATGATGACATATATTACGTTTCCCAAAAAACTACCCCTAAGTCTTACGCAACTACCCCCCGTAATCAAAAAAGTTTCAAAAATGGGAAAACTACCTTCAACAATGTAAACATGATTTAGGGCTTCAAATTAATTACATGACACTTGAAAATTTTTCCCTCTTTATAATTTCCCCCCATAACTACCCTTCCACGTGAAGGTATGCAGTGGAACATATATGTATGAAAAAAGGATAAAAAATAATGAATCTTAGAAGAAACTGTTGGGTGATATTCTTTTGCTCCTTCTTTGCTCTCCGATAATATATAATACGTTACCCAAAAACTAACTTTAAGTCATACATACCCTCTCCTCGTCATCAGAAACGTTTTTAAAGTTGGAAAACCCGCCCGGAACAATTTAAAAATGATTTAGAACTCTAGACTAATTATATGACACTTGGGAATTATAATGAGAGAGAAATTTGGAAGTTTCATGTTATTAATTTTGAGTCCTAAATCATTTTTACATTGCCTAAGGTGGGTTTTCAACTTTTAAAAAGTTGGTGGCACTGAGTGGACGGACCTAATTTTCAGTACCTGGTAAGGTTTGACAACCGACAAAACGTTGTTTTAGAAAATCAGCCACACAGCTCGCACGCGATAGAAATAAATCATATTCAATGAAGTATTCAAATGTCCACTTTTTAGTGTCGGGACAGTATTCCGCATACTACAATAAAAAACTTCAGAAAATTGTATTTAAATCAGAAAGGGTTTTTTCGAAATTTTTCAAATTTTTTGAGAGATGGTTTCGTAAGAATAACACAACAAAGAAATTGTTGATAGCTCAAATGTGCCGTTTTATACATGTCGTCATAAAATTCGAAACACTTATTAAAAAAATGGTCGATTTTCGAAGCATTACAAGAAAACCTGTTCTTTTAGGATCGAATAATTGTAAAATCGATATCTCGAAAATTATCAATATCATATCGAAAAAAATACGTGTAATTTTTTTTCGTTTACAGAATAAGGGGAAAAAGTTTCAGCAAAATAAAAAATTTGGTTGTAAGTTTGAAATGGAATGACCCGTATATAAAATGCGAGCCAACGTATAAAGAAATGTGCAAGTGAGTTCACGAACGTATAACACTGCGGACTTTATTCAAGAACAGACTCAGTTAGCGAGTAAGGAAATTTGTGAAACAATCCACAAGCATGTTTCACAAGGGGTAGTGCGAAACAAGGCCCTAAAACAGTTGCCCAATTCAAACTGTAGTTCTTTTTACGAACGTATAACACTGCGGACTTTATTCGAGAATAGACTCAATTAAGGGGCTAGTACACAAATAAAGACCCTTTTCAACAATTTTTTTTGGTAGAAGACTTTATTACATAAAAGTGGGTTTCTCAGAATATTATAATACATATTTTTAAATGTAAAAAAATGGTTTAAAAATGTTTTTCATGACTTCCCGCGGAGTTACGCCAGCCCGAAAAAAATCGATTTTCATTCAGCGGCCACGATAACTGCACTTTAGCTTATGTGAAACACAAAATCCAAAAAGGTTCTTAAAAAGCACATGCGTAGGTATCTGTTGAACCTCAATTATCGACAGATATTAAAAAATGAATTAATGGTAGAAGTTTTAGTGTTTCTGACCATTTTTTGGTACGTAAATTGTTAAATATTAATAAAAAAAATATGATTGAGGGTCTTACGATAGCGATACACCTTATCAAAATTTCCTCCAAGTTTGAGACAAATCGGCCCATCAGATCGGCCGGAATCGTGGCCTCTAGCTTAAAAAACACTGTTTCGAGAAAATCGCGTTCAAAATTTAAACCTTTGGAGCACAGCGTATCATATATGATACGCAGAATAAATGTAATTATGGGCAGTTTATTGGGACTAGAAAAGTGAAACTTGGTAATCTTAAGCTTTCGGGGACGCTGAAAACGAATCCGACGTCAAAATTGCAAAATTCTAAATGGCAGATCCAATAATGCGGACGAAATATATAAAAATTTATCCGATTCGCTACATGTTTGCTGCTCGAGGTTTTCAGGGTCGCTGAAAACGAATCGAACCTCAGAACTGAAAAATTCAAAATGGCAGATTCAATATAGCAGACGAAATATATGAAAATTGATCCGATTTGCTTGATGTTTGCTATTCGGGGGTTTTAAGGGTCGCTGAAAACGGATCCAACCTTAGAATTGCAAAATTTAAAATGGAGTCCGCCAAATTGAATCCACCCTTTTTTGTTCTGAAAATTCCTCAAATCTAATCCTATTTATGAAATCAGTGACCTCGAAAACCATTATAAACCCAGTTTTAAGAAATTTGACAGCAAAGAAAAATGTATGCCTGAAAGGGTTAAGGTAAAAATACGTCCGAAATAAAAAAAAATAGGGAAACCGATCTTACGCTTAATCGTCGATGCCTGCTCCATATAATATTCCCTCTGTGTCCTCGTAATGCTCGTTTTTACGTGATCTGTCCGTTATCTTTTGCGTCCGACGTTCTTTTGTGGTCTCGTCGCTGCATCTGTTCGCCAATTCTATGCAAATCCATATAAAGTTGATTTCGGATAATGTCGGAGCCAGTGAAGCGTTTCTCCGTCCCCGCCATGGTGTTCGCCTAACAGGAGGTGGCTTTTAGGGGTTGAATTTGACTGTGCAAATTTTGAAAAAGTAAGAAGAAAATAATGCACCCATATAAAGTTGATATTAGATAATGTCGGAAGAGTGAAACGTTTTGCTGGCCCCGCCATGCTGTTTCGTACAGGGGGTAGTTTTCAGGGGTCGAAGCCTGTTGCACAAATTTGAACAAATTAAAACGAAAATAATGCACCCATATAAAGTTCATTTTGGATAATGTCAGGGCCAGCAAAATGTTTCGCTGCCCCCACGAGTGTTTTTCTGAGAAATCAGGTACTTCCGGTGATGCACAAATTCTAATTTTTGTTGCACAAATTTGAACAATTTCTGCACTAAATATTTGACCGAAAAAAAGTTAAATTTGCGTCGATGGTGCGGCCAGCGAAATGGTCCTCTCAAAAATTAGGACTCTGTTGAGAAACTTCAGTTTTTTTTGCCAAAACCATTGAAATCTATGAATAAGGGCTACTGTGAAACATGTACAAAATTTCAAATAAGCTTACTGCTGGCATCGACCTAATAATGTGTGTGCCCAACCCACTTTGACCTTAAGTAACTCACATCTTGTCGTCCGCTTGGCACAACTTTAATCCCCATAGATCCACAACATCTTATTTTTTAAGTTTTGTACAAATGAATGAGATATTTTTTATTAAACGTCAAACAGGTAGATCTCTCTCATACTGACATGTATAAAGTCTTTAAATGTATAACTCATACTCTTGCAATAGATAAAGTAAGAAATCTTGGTGTGCTTTGAAAAACTTCTGAATCTTCGAAACTCATATCTCATTGATCGCGAACATATTGTACAATGCAACGGCTACCCTTCAGTTTTGTTTACTCCTATATCAGGTGTACCACAAGGCTCGAATCTAGGCTCTTAATAATTTGTAATTCATGTCAATGGTGTTGAACAACTTTTGAGGGTTTATATTCTATTTATTGCAGATGATTGGAAACTGCTTTTTCCAATTTATAATATCCAGGGCCGCTTAAAACTTCAAGATATATTGAAATTTTTGTTAAATGGTGTACCGAAAATTCACTGGATATTAATATGTCTTTTTGTATTGAAACCACTAAAAAGAAATCTATGAGTGCGTTGACATATAAAGTCACGCTTTATTTCAAGCGAAGTCACGAAAATTGGTTGGCTCATCCTAATAGGGTCCATTTGTCATTATTAAGCTTTTTAATTTCCATTCTGGCTTATATCTAAGTTCATATAATATTCCAACAGAAACTTTATTCTAATTCAGGGTGTCTAGATTCTTGAAATATATTAACTTCTTCTAAATTTGGGACCTCAATTAATAATATTAACAGACCATGGGATTACATATGAGCTATATTTAGTTTGGACTAATGGATAATTTCTGAGATTCGTTAAAAAAACTCTTGAATAAAAAAACCCTATGTTTGATTTTACAGCTTCAGGAGTAGCAACACCAGGAGATCTAATGGAATTAACGATGCGGCTGCGGGATGCGAACGTACTTTCAATGGATCATCAACAAGGTGAGTACATATTAACGTTTAAACATTAGAAAAATTATTGTGATTTAAAATAAAATCAAAATTACATTTCATAACCGCCTATTAATTCTTCTTGCTGAATTTCGTTGGCCATAGAATATTTTTTTAACAATTTCAACAATTTATAAAAAAATGTTGTCAACTCTCACGGTCCAATTAAAAAAAAACTATTTTATGTAGTTGCTAAAAAACATCGTTTTTATTTTCAACGGTCCAGTATCAGTGGTTGCCTTTGAACAGCTTCCGATTGAATTCAGAGGGATCCGAATGTAAACAGTCAGAGCCACCTGAATTATTTTAAATTGGAATGCATAATATTGCGCAATATACTTGAATGGATACCCGCGCACTACGGACCTCCCGACTTAACAGTCGCAATCGGTCTCGCCCTGCTTTTCTGAAAAACTTTGAGCAGCAGTAGTTCTAGGAAGTCCCAGGACGGGGGGGGGCTGAAACCGAGAGATTTGTTTGATAATACTTCGATGAAGATTTAACAATTATGTAAAAAAAAGTTATTTTTAAAATTGGAACCTCAAAAAATCATTTTTTCAGCTCCTCTAATTGCCTTTTTATTTGCTTAAATCAGATCATAAGACGGAAGAAAGAAAGCTTATTAAATTTTAATTACGTTTACCTATTCTCTGTCTTAATTGCACTTTTCATGATTTCATTGGGTCGCCCATTGTTTTAAACTTGTTTTTAGGACACAAAGAAAAGAAATTACTAGAAAAATTAAATTCTTTAAATTATTTATATTCGATGATTATTAAAACGCCTGCAGGTGACTTAATAATGAATTGTTGCAAAAAGCCGTCATATGATTTTGGCGATATTTAAATTACGATTCTGGCCATTTGTTAAGTAAAAAAATTGCTCTAATTGAAGGTTCGTTGGATTCATATATAAAATTAAGTAATGTAAAATAATGAGATAAAAATCTATGTAATTTAAAATTTATTCAATTGGAGAATAATTATCTACTTCCGTCCATAGAAAGCGTTATAAAAGAAAGAAACACATGAAATTTTCTATAAAATACACAACAGTAAGAATAATAAAAATAGTTTCAAAAACACACAGCTTTGAAGGTTACCTTAGCCTATTTTATTATTATTATTATATATTCTGGGTTGAGACCGTCACACCCCTGACGCTTGGGTGATGCCGTTGCGTCCCCTTATAAGCCTTAAGCGTGAACCCACAGTCCTCTCCATAGTGAAAGGACCGCAGCCACGCTGTTGGCCGATATTTCAAACTGACTGATGCAGAAACTGCCTGTGAGTGTTCCACGTTTCCCCGCAATTGCGGGGCAGTGACAGAGGATATGAGTGGAAATCTCATTGTGCTTTCCGCACAGACGACAGAGGGGACTTTCCTCAAGTCCTATCTTATGTCTGTGGTACCGGAGGTTTCCATGTCCTATAAACATTTCTGTTGAGATTTTGACTTCTTTCTTCCCGATCTTAAGAATTTTTTTCGCTCGATGAAGGTTTAGCTTTGAGTCCTAGAGTGTTTTAGCGTATCTGCAGCCAAAAACCGCATCCCACCCATTCTGATGTTCCTCGGTCAGCCCACTGTTAATATCTTCAGTGACCGACCTGCTGGACATGTCTACAACTGGCTCGGGTCCAGTACAATTTTCGTTTGTTGCCAGCTTTGCTTACCTGTCCGATATTTCATTGCCCCTGATGCACTGTGTCCAGGGATCCAGAGCAGAGTGACTCGGTATTCTGTGGCTAGCGTATTTAGTGCCTCAAAGCACTTCCATATTAGCAGCGACGTAGTCGTTGTTACGTTCAGAGCCATGATAGCAGCCCTGCTATCTGAGCAGATACGAATGTTTTTTTTTCCGCCATACTCCATTGCCTTATAGACGCACTGGAGTAAGGCCATAATCTCAGATTGCAGAACTGTTGCCTAGAACCACATCGCTATTGTGAAACTCATTCCGTTCCTTCTAGGGTATGCACCTGCTTCAGCGTTCTCTTTATTCCTGGAGCCATCTGTAAACGAGTTGTCTCCATCAAGGGGCAGGTGTGCCTCACCTGTAGCCTATCCCTATTTTGCGGATAGGCTAACTCGGCATTTCTTGTCAAAAGAGTAGTGAAAAGTGGACATTTTGTCCCTGAGAATTCTCAGTGTCGGCCTCTTCGTGATGTAGATTGGTATCCGCATAACTGTCGAGATACTGCTTATCGTTGACCACATTGAGTTATCAGGCCAACTTCGCAGCTGCGGCTTTTATGATGAGATGGAGGGGCTCTAAACCTTTTAGTGCCCGCAGGGTCATCGTTCTTTTCAGTCGGGATTTTACAGTTGAAAGTTCGACCCTGGTCCACCAGACGACTGCCGCATACGTTAGTCTGGGTCGCAGGATCGCTGCGTAGATCCACATAAGTGTCTCTGGTTTCCAGCCTAAAATTTTCCCTATGGCTCTTCTACAGAGCCACAGAGTCGCTACTAGCTTCTTGTACTTGTTTTCCACGTGCTCGTTCCATGATAGCTTCTTATCCAGGATGACTCCTAGATATTTGGCTTGCCCTTTGATTTCGAGTTTTTCTACCCCCAATTTCAATGTACCCGTGGTTTCCCACTTGTACCTTCTGGTGAACACAACTAGATTCATCTCACTCGGATTGACTGATACACCAGTCCCCTTACACCATGAATGAACTGTTCTTAATGCTTGCTGCATTAATTCGAAGAGCGCATCTAGATGCTGACCGTGCACAATAACCAGTATATCGTCCGCGTATCCTATGACGTGGAAGCCCTAACTCGTAAGTAGATGAAGCAATTCATCCACTACCAGGCAACACAGCAAGGGTGATAGAACACCCCCCTGTGGACATCCCGAGTTAATGTTTCCACCTAAAGTAGGGTCACAATTGGTCGTGGTTAGATTCCTATTGGCCAACATATGGAAGGGTTATTCCACGATTGAAATAGGCACCCCGTGTGCGATCATTGCCGCCCTGATTATCTCTCCAGAGGTCTAGTTAAAGGCTTATTCGCTGTCCATTAAGGTTCCAATCGCTAGATCTTTCTTCTTCAGTTGTCCTTTAATTAGGTCACCTGCAGTTCTAAGGGCCGTCTCAGTCGAATGACCAGCTCCATAGGAGCGTTGTTGCTAGTGAAGAGGACTACTTGACAAGCCCTTATCGCGGACATATCTATCCACGAGTCTTTCTACTGTTTTTACTAGGAAAGATGTGAGGCTAATGGGTCGGAAATCCTTGGGTGAATTATACCAGATCCTGCCTTCCTTCGCAATAAAGACTACTCTCGCATCCACCCATGCCGCCGTAACATAACCCAACGTCAGACTAGCCCTAGCAAGTCTCACCAGAGGCCCAATGATGATCTCACCAGCTCTCTGTAAGAGGACTGAATGTATACCATGCGGCCTGAGAGACTTGTAAAGAATGAATGATTTCAGGGTCCACCTGAGCCTGGCTGGGATCAGAATCTCGTTGGCTAGCCGTCGTTACGGGCCCAGTTGGGCCACAGGCGACTTTGATTGCCTCAGAGGTGCCGTCAGGCGTCATATGCTCCACTAAATGCCGCACTAGAATTTTAGCGAGACAACAAAACACTGATAAACATCAAATTATTGTATCTCTGTTTATAAAAAAAATGGGTAAAATTTCAGCCAGTGTTCAAGCTGAAATTAAAAATTAATAATTAATAACCGCATAATCAGAAGCCGAATGCCGCCTAATTCGAATTTTTCAATTATGCGCATAAGGTCGTCTATTTTGGTGCATACTATGCTAAATTTTACGACAAGGAATGTTGAAGAAGTTGAAGTCGAGCTTGTGTTTAACGCCTTATTGTCAATGAAGGTTAATCATCCTGACTTTGTAATTCATTGTATGCAAGTATTACATGTTCCGGTTGCTAATTGTGACTCTGTCTCTCTCTCTCTCTTTCTATATATATATATATATATATAATAAAAAATTTGTCATAAGGACAACCGCAGGATTTCGCCGGGAGCGGGTGCTAATCTGAAAAATTGCACCCGCTTCCAGCGAAATCGCGGTAAAATTTCAGCCATAACCACGTCTCACAACCGTGAGATAGGTGGTTACAGTCTGTAAAGGAATCAATACGACGATCCAGCAAAAGTCTCGTACACCCTAAGGACACTGTAAGACCCAAGGACGACCGCCTTCTGCATTTTTCCCGCAAGTGTTCTAGCATATTGTTGACACGCACGGATGCTTTTTAGGCTATTAGCAAGTGAAAGCTTGGCACCTCCAAGAGCG
>NC_046657.1:51826830-51829759 GCF_010883055.1 Belonocnema kinseyi
TGAAAGAGGGAGCTCTTCTTAATATTTTGACACCAAAATCATGTCGATACACCTTACCGACTGCGATTAAAGCCACCCACGCTTTAACTTGACAGACTGTACCTGGGACATAGTGTTGATAAGGATGGGGTACGAATAGACCCCAAAGGAATAATTGCCGTAACAAAATTTCCTGCACGACAAAATCAAAAAATAATTAATACTTTTATAACAGGATGCTGTAACAGTCAAAGAATGGTAAGGCCCGTCGCGTGGTCCACGTGGCATTTAGTGTGGCAGGCAAGTTTCAGAAGAGGAAGCCGTTGCACGGATCATATGCTTACCCTTAGCGCAATGATTTAAAATCGTCCGAGACTAAATAGAGGCAAAATGTTTTTACTCTATGTTAACTTTAAAGCATCCTTTCTCTGAGTTAATAATAATATCTTACGAGTCTGATCAATCTCGAGAGATTTTGGGTCAAAATTTATTAGTTTCGGAATGGATTTTTCTTCTAAATCTAATATTGTGATAAAGGGAAATAATTGCATTTCTGGATCGGCAGCTGTAAGAAAAGTAGTTATGCAGGGATAGGTTCTTAGTCCAATAATGTTTATATTTTGAATTGATGATTACATTACTTTCTCATGAATCAGAATGTAAAAACACACACTCGATATGTTCGAAAACTGCGAGATTGATACCGTCAAAAGTTATTCCCAGCATTTACCTGGGCACTCATCTAACATTGATATAGAATCAACGGTTACTTTAATTAACAGATTAAAACTTATTTCGTGAAATCCTATTGTTAGACTTTTTGATAATCTTGTATCCAGCGTTTTATTATCCCAATCTCCCAAAGGTACCGCAGACCGACCGTTCTGATTCACGAAAAAACTGAGGATCCGATGACCGTTCTGGGGTGCCTAAGCTTTCAGAACCTGACGCTGAGGACGAATTCGTGTAAGGTATATTCCGCCGGGCAGGGATTCAGGAAGAAGAGAATTGGCTGGATTGTGGTAGTCGGACTTCCTGAATTTGCAATCAGAGCTATTCCGGTTCTAAACAACAGACCCTATTGGAAGGCAGGTAGGGTTACTTACGGTTAATCCAACAGGGCTCCTCAGAGGGACTAGAAGCGTCCGGGGATGCCTCGGCTTAGTCATTTAATGGCTGAGACGGGCATATCCATGATGCAGATTAATTTGTACTACAGCAAAGGCGCCTCGGTGGTTTTAGCTAGACGCATGTCAGTGATGCAGATAGGGCTTACCCTAATCCAACAATCTTGGTTATAGAGTACGCAGCCTTATCCTTGCAAGCGGGGCTCTACAAGGATGGACGAACACCTTTCCCTAGCTTCTCGTGGGAACAACAATGACAACACCAAAAATAGTTGTAGTAAGTGCGGTTCAAAACAACAGAACGCGCAGGGCTCCCAACAATGGGTTGGCCAACAGTGCCGACCAATCTAGAGCTGGGGGAGCCAATGAAAATGGATTCAATGCGATGGATCGGCGGGATCTCGTGACCTTTGGGTGGACGGAGCAACTGAATCACGACTTGCTAGACTGCTACGATGCGAGTGTGGCCCGTGAACGGGGTTGCATGGCACGGCTGCATGATCTGTGGTGCAAGAATCACCCTGAGAAACACCCTTCTCGCAGCAACGTCTGCGAAGCCATGCTGAACTACTCCGTAAAAGGGGCTATGTAAGCGGAACGCCTACTCTACCACAGATAGAACAAGCTGGAAACAAAGAAAGAGAGGCGACGCTAAGACCAACCGCGGGCAGGCATTCAATAGATGAAGAGCGATGCTTCACGACCCGGAGAAACATCAACACCAAGGTTTCTCTCAAGCCTAAAGATCTGGCTGAAATGGATGACGAACTTCGTGGACATTTTTCCGGTGAATCCGACTTCTGGGCTATCAATTATTGTGTGCATTATGCAGCGAGAGCTTTAGCCGATGCGAACCGTAAAACAAAACCAACGGCTGATCATAAGACCAAAAGACGAATGCATCAACTTGCCATAAAGATAGGCTAGGCAAGACAGTACGCGTCCCGCATTCAATGTGTGATTGTCTACATCACAGCTGGCAGGAATTTTACCGCCAAGGTTCGAAAGTTCGCGCGCGAACTCCGGACGCGTTATCACACACTTGACAAGTCAAAGCAGCTGACAGGCAGCATATTGTTGAGAGAATACGGGTAATATCTGACGCTGAGAGAAGTCTAGAGCGGAGGTAGAGGTGGATCAGAGAAAATCAACAGTTTCTCTCTGACCCATCTCGACTCTTCCAAGACCCTCCAGTTACTGTCGAACACCCACCCAAACCAGGGGAGGTCGAAGTATTTTGGAGAGAAGTCTACGAAGTTCAGCATAGACTGGGAGAAGACTCAGAAAATATAAATACCTTCAAGGAGTTATGTGTTGCCCTCATAACACCTGATAAAGAATGCCCACCCATCACTACCGAGGAGGTGAAAAAAGTATTAAGAGGGATGAAGAACTATTCCGCAGCGGGATGTCGGGAAAACCTGCTCATCGATAGATGTGTCTGCAAATATGCAGCATTCTACCAGCGTGACCTATCGTCTTTTGGAAATCTGAAAGGTTCATCCGCAAATAGTTGGGTGCATGGAGAGATTGATGCCGCTTTGAAAAACCAAATTTACTATCTCATCTGGAAAAAATCGTGTGACAACTAACAAGGTCACGTGTCAGAGAGGTGTCTTTCAGGGCGACACCATGAGCCCACTCCTCTTTTGCCTTACATTATTGCCACTATCTCTAGCACTACGCCATTCCGACGGCTACTTGTGCGGCAGATCGAAAGTATGCATCTTAAGTCTTCCGTTCCGCGACTGTACATCTCACGCCGTCAAGGGGGTCGCGGAATATTGAGTCTTCAATGTCTTCACAACAGGATTATTCTGGGT
>NC_046657.1:51829859-51831432 GCF_010883055.1 Belonocnema kinseyi
AAGAGGGAGCTCTTCTTAATATTTTGACACCAAAATCATGTCGATACACCTTACCGACTGCGAGTAAAGCCACCCACGCTTTAACTTGACAGACTGTACTGCCAATTATGTTTTCGAAAAAAATTTTTCCGTCCATTAATATTTGTTTATTTCATGAACAAGTACATATTTTAGGCGCCTTTTAGCAAAAATAATTTGCATTTTCTTCTGATGTTTTTAACTAAAATTAAATGATTTTTTTCTCCTGAACTTCCTGAAGTCAAACTGTGAATTATGTTTAATTAAAACATTTTTTCTACGTTCTAAAACGAATGACATCGTTAAAGTAGAAATCCTTGGGCTCTCTTGGCTTCTCTAAGTAAGTAACCAGTGTCAATATTAGAGTGCAGCGCATTGTACATATCCAAACCGAGGTCCTTTTTCAAGTTGACCTTCCAGAGATTGTACCCATTTATTTCATATTGAAAATGGATCTTAATAACTTAGCGTTACTAATAACATTAAAAACAAAAATACAAAAATAACATTTTAACATTTTTAACATTTCTTGCTTTATCTATTGCGAGATTATGGGTTATACAGTTACAAGCTTTCGGCATGTCCGTATATATGACATCTACTTGTTGATGTTCAATTAAGAATTTATCAGTCATTTATACGAAACTTACCAAACTAGATGATGTGGATCTACTCGGAACAAAGCCATTCTGATCGGAGGACAGGATGGGAGTCACATAAAGCGAGAGCAGGTCATACACGCACATCTCCTGTACCTTTGAAAAATTTCATAATATTTGACCGCCCGCGAAGAAAGGGACCTTACCGAAAAGTGTCATGAAGAAATTTCATGAAATGTTCCTCTACATTTTTAGGATATCTTTAGGCTAATATAGTATCTTTCTAGTACTTAGTATTAGCATTTCGCTAACGACTCTACTCCTGATTTTTCGAATTTAACTTCGCAAAAACCCTCTTTGTTGAAACTGCCCTTCCGATGGACATACTTATGAGAATAACAACCCGCGTACCGAGTCCCGCGCGAAGTAAAATGCCGATGGGCAAGTTGGACTTTAATTCGAATCTTTCCGTTCGAACAATTAGTCCGATATCGGGAAGAAGTGATATACGACTGCCTTGAGGTAACATGTATGATGCACCTCGTAGACCATGGTGTTGATATTTTGGGAAGAGTTGGGTTTTTAGCACTGTCTGCATTTTTAGCCTGGGAACTGTCGCGGCCGGATGCGATCCGCGTGACCACTGTTGCTGAGTTTCCAAAATTTGTGCAACTAAGATTTCCTGCCTTAGGACGTGCAGTGTTGCTAAGCCACTAAAGTGAAAAAATCTGAATAACTGTTGGAATCAGGATTACAGCAATTATTCGGCTGATTTAGAATTTTTAAATGGTAGGATTTTATTGTAGTTTAGTGAGTTTCGAAGTCAAATTGGTTCTTGATAAGAATATAAGGCCAATTGATTTTGAAAAGGAATGGGTTAGGTTACTGTCAGTATTACCAATATTTTTGGAATTTTGATTTTCATTATGTGATTTGAAATTTTGAGATTTGGATGG
>NC_046657.1:51831532-51832409 GCF_010883055.1 Belonocnema kinseyi
GGAAATTCATAAAAATGTTTAAAATTGAAGTTTGGTAAATTCATGGCAAGTTACCATTAGTTACCTTAAAAATTACTGTAAATCTTGCTTCCTTTATTTGAAATCTAATATGGGCTGAAGTCATGGCTGTAATTCGAGAAATGTCTGAAATCATCCATTTGTTATAAAGAATATCGTATGCGCCAAAAGAAGGAGGGATTTGTTCGTCACAATGTGCATAATATCCTATTTCATGCAAAGTACTACTTAGTAGCACTACAATTTTCCAAATTTTTAGTTTGATCAGAGAAAGTCAGTTTTCAGGTAAAGTAAACTTGAGAAATCAGGCCCCGTACATATAGAGAGCTGTGACTAATAATTAAATTTTGTTTTTCTACTTTACTTTGAAAACGAAAAAAGCGTCAGCATTTTATCCGGAAGAAAAATTTGAAATTAAATATCCTATAAGAATATGTACATTTTAAGTTTAGATTCAAGATCCTTTCAAAGGTCTCCAACGGCTAATGCTATTCAGCGATAACAATTTATTGGCGATTACAAAATGTGTACTTACCGCGCATATAAAAACTTATACTTCTAATGTTTAGAAATTCCATCTGTCTGTACAACCAATCAATCGTACGCCGGAAAATTCGGGTTCTTGGACGTGGTGTATCCGCTTCTGTGAAATATAATATAAGCATTTTTATTAAAGAGTTTTTTGTAAAAAAAACTCTAGAAATTTGCTTTTGGCGTAAACTGAGGATAGCTCAAATGCAATCTCAAATTCAGTTAATATTAACTCAGATACCACATTTCGACAAAGTGATTATATATTTTTTAAGAATCTAGGCACTCTGAATCAGTATTTTCAGAGCATTATGTATAACTGGATAAC
>NC_046657.1:51832438-51832889 GCF_010883055.1 Belonocnema kinseyi
AAAATGTCATATAATGCATATTTTTTGCTATTCTTTGCTAGTTTTTACCAACACAAAATTAATAGTTAATGGAGATTGGTTGTTGTTGCTTTTAACTGCCCAAAAAAGGCCTAAATTCTGGCGTTTCTATTTTTATTTTTTTTTACTTTTATATAGTGAAGGTGCTGACTTGATAAGCACTTCTACTCGAAATTTGGATTTTCATAAAAAGTAGTGGAGACCAGAAATCGACATTACAGCTAAAAAAAGTCCGAAAAATCCTTTCAAAAATCCCAAAGAAGTCCTAAAAGTACCATAATGCTAGTTTGGAAGTAAGTTCCATCTATAGTATGTAGATATCGACTTTTTTTAATGCGTGTTTTCATTACAGGGTATTGGTTTTTTTAAAAAGAAGGGTTAATTTTACATAATCGATTGGTATGGAATTGGAGAATAATGAAAGAGCACAAAA
>NC_046657.1:51832989-51834888 GCF_010883055.1 Belonocnema kinseyi
CGATAACACCTTGTGGTCTCAGTCTTCTTACGTACCCTGTAGGAGATCCACCCCACCTGCAAGTGTCCGGCTCTAGTGAGATTTGCGCCTAACTCTTCACTCCACTTCACAAAGGCCTTCAGAGTTCCCTCAAGGCCTTTTTCGTCATGCTCACTTTAACCTTTCTTAGCTGTTTCTGCAATGCAACGTCAAGCTATCATTTTTTGATACAATCATTTTTTTTAGTTTATCGCAGTCTTTAGTTACAGTCGTAATGAAGTAATATTTTTTTTCAAACTTTTAACATACATACTTCTTTAAATTATCACGATTTAATGAAAAAATATTCTTAAATGGACTATAAATAAATATCAATCTCATCGATTATTTATAATATATTGTTGCAAATAATATATCACTTTTATCGATGTTATTGGTGAACAGAAATATGCATCTATGTTTGTATGAGTATAAACTATTTCTTTTTAAGTTACAAGTTTTTAAAGTTTTTAAAGTTTTTAAATTTAAGACTTTATGGTAATTTAACAATAACTTTTAATAACTTTAATAATATGTTGCCAATCGTATTAATTTTGCTTGAATTCTTCAGTTTATACAGATTCTTAAAGTGTGTTGGCAGCGCATATGCATAATTTTTATTAGGCATTATTCTCGCGGAGATCTAAATTTCACTTCATGGAATTCTTTGAAAGAATGAAAAGGTTTCTTGGTCTCCGATTTCAAACTTAGCAAGAAAAGGTGCAAATTCGAAATATGGCGGCCAAAATTGTCAAAATTTTTAATATTTTTTTGACGCTTGGTATAAAGGGTGTTTTCAATATGTCACATTTCATTTTTAACGCCCAAAGTCACAGATTTTAAACGCCTGTTCCAATATGAGGAATATTTATTTTAAACAAATGACAACACTGAGTACAACGATACACATTTCTAATTCTTGATAGAATTGGCTTCAAATTAATTAAAAATAGCGGTTGAAATAATTGCATTAACAACTAAAGGTCCCCTTATTTTGGTATAATGTTGAGGTCCTCATGGGGTCGTTGAAGAACCCAGCCGTAACTTTTTATTGCGTGCCAGCCTTTCATTTTTTTGGCGTGAAATTTTGTTGGAGATTCCTTTAAGTGTCTTGTTATAAGATAATTCTACTTGTTATAAGGTTTTTTGATTTTCAGACATTAAAAAAAATTTTAAACTGAGAAGAACGAACTTCGTGAATTTCAATACAACGTGTCAGGGCACTAAGGACCCCATGGGGAACTTGAAGGGTTAAATAACAGCAAACAATATATATATTTGAGATAAATAAACATTTTTCAGATAAAGCATTTGTATGTAAATTTTTTTCTCACATTTTATTAGGCTTTCGAAGTATGATTAAAAAAATAATTAGATATATAATTAATGCTTGAAAATAGCCGGTGCAGAAATTCCCATTTGGATTTGACCATTGCCAGATTGGGCAAATTTTGGCCCAAATCAGGCTCTCTAGATGGGGCCAGACTCGAAATGAAACGCGATGCCTGATCGGGGCCCAAGCGCTGCGCCCAGAGATAACCACGCCTGACCCCGATCGGGCTCATATTAATTTATTTTTCTTATTCTTAAATAAAAGGTATTCTTAAATAAAATAATATTAAAATCGAATATATCACCTACTTAATTGAATTTTGAGAATATAAATATTAGGTTATCTAACAGATCGCGATATGAAAAAATTGAAGTGTGTCAGACACTTTTTTTTCGAGCAAACGGAACAAGTCAAACGACGCAATATAACATTAAGCATTTGTGTACGATAAACCATTTAAGTATTTTGCAATATATTTTTGGTTTTAATTTCTAAATTGAAGTTGCTTTCAATTTCTATATTGAACTTAATTGTGGAAAGTTATTTTG
>NC_046657.1:51834988-51837978 GCF_010883055.1 Belonocnema kinseyi
AAGGGCTCCTTGCGGGTTTTTATGAAGATCCTTTTATTTTCTAGAACTGAACTCCTCAGGTAATTTTATTTTCAAAGCTTCAGGTTCCGGAGATTATTTCGGACTTCAGTGGAACATCCAAAGTTATAGAAACTTTTTCGCACACAGTGAAGTAGTAAGATAGTCAATATATCATCGTCGACAAAGATGTCGATTCCTGCTGATTTCTCAACTACGTTGAAAAATTTATTTGCGTGGTCCGACATATTTTCGTCTTCGTCCATTTTTGTAAAAAGTAATTTTTTATCAAAGTTACCTTCCTGCAGCACCTTTGGACTGATATCAGCACTTGTTCTAACTTTCACCATTCCTCGCTTGATGTAATGCAATTCTTTACATGACCTAATTCTTATGGGTGAATTGCAATGATGATGTTTACTTTTGATTTTCTATCGTCTTTCTCGCATGCGGAAGCTTACACAGCTTCCTCTGGCTTCTTCTTGCTTCCATCCACATACACACAATGACCATTCTTGACTAGAATTGCTTTCATATTCAATCACCAAGTATCGTAATTCTCATTAGCAAGTTTTTCAATGTGAGATAAAACGCCATATGCCATTCCTTATTATTATAGGTTGATTTTCAGTTAATGATGACTCAGACAATACGTAATTACATTCAGGCTCGTGTTGCTCATTTGAATTTGAAATCCAACAGAAAGTATTGCAACGAATCGTGTCAGATAAATCTGAATGCATATGATAGGTTATGTCAAAATATTGTATCATAAAATATGAACTGAAAATCTTATCTTTTTAAAATGTGCACATAACGTGCATCCCCCTTTAAGCATGTGATTAAAAAAAAACATTTAGTTGAAATTCATACATAAAATAAATTTTTGAGCATGAAGTTACGATTAAAATAACATTTTACTAAATAAGTAACAGGATGAAATATTTTATACTATATAGATCTAAAGCTGTCTATCTAAGCAAGAAGTTGCTCTTTCGTAAACATTGCGGTTTACTTCTTCAGGTCAGTCCTGAAGAAGTGAATTGCAATGCAACGTAAAGCTATCATTTTTTGATACAATCATTTTTTTTAGTTTATCGCAATCTTTAGTTACAGTCGTAATGAAGTAATATTTTTTTTCAAACTTTTAACATAAATACTTCTTTAAATTATCACGATTTAATGAAAAAATATTCTTAAATGGACTATAAATAAATATCAATCTCATCGATTATTTATAATATATTGTTGCAAATAATATATCACTTTTATCGATGTTATTGGTGAACAGAAATATGCATCTATGTTTGTATGAGTATAAACTATTTCTTTTTAAGTTACAAGTTTTTAAAGTATTTAAAGTTTTTAAATTTAAGACTTTATGGTAATTTAACGGTAACTTTTAATAACTTTAATAATATGTTGCCAATCGTATTAATTTTGCCTGAATTTTTCAGTTTATACAGATTCTTCAAGTGTGTTGGCAGCGCATATCCATAATTTTTATTAGGCATTATTCTCGCGGAGATCTAAATTTCACTTCATGGAATTCTTTGAAAGAATTAAATGAGGAATATTTATTTTAAACAAATGACAACACTGAGTACAACGATACACATTTCTAATTCTTGAAACAATTGGCTTCAAATTAATTAAAAATAGCGGTTGAAATAATTGCATTAACAATTAAAGGTCCCCTTATTTTGGTATAACGTTGAGGTCCTCATGGGGTCGTCGAAGACCCCAGCCGTAACTTTTTATTGCGTGCCAGCCTTTTATTTTTTTGGCGTGAAATTTTGTTGGGCATTCCTTTAAGTGTCTTGTTATAAGATAATTCTACTTGTTATAAGGTTTTTTGATTTTCAGACATTCAAAAAAATTTTAAACTGAGAAGAACGAACTTCGTGAATTTCAATACAACGTGTCAGGGCATTAAGGACCCCATTGGGAACTTGAAGGGTTAAATAACAGCAAACAATATATATATATTTAAACATATATATAAACACATATATATATAAACACGCGATGCCTGATCGGGGCCCAAGCGCTGCGCCCAGAGATAACCATGCCTGACCCCGATCGGGCTCATATTAATTTATTTTTCTTATTCTTAAATAAAAGGGATTCTTAAATAAAATAATATTAAAATCGAATATATCACCTCCTTAACTGAATTTTGAGAATATAAATATTAGGTTATCTAACAGATCGCGATATGAAAAAATTGGAGTGTGTCAGACACTTTTTTTTCGAGCAAACGGAAAAAGTCAAACGACGCAATATAACATTAAACATTTGTGTATGATAAACCATTTAAATATTTTGCAATATATTTTTGGTTTTAATTTCTAAATTGAAGTTGCTTTCAATTTCTATATTGAACTTAATTGTGGAAAGTTATTTTGAAATAAGTGGAATATAATATCGCACTGACTCTTTAAGTTATTTTTACAAAAGCGAATATAAATAAGAAGGTTGTATTTACATTCCGATTGTATCAAATCACCTAAAAATACGTGAAAATAAATATGTTTATGATGTCATTGTTGATCTAATTCGTTTTCACATACAACAAATGTAATATTACTTTTACTACTTTTCTTATCAATAAATAACCTCATTTCTAGGTTAGGCTTCATATTAACATTCCTAATAAATTTACTTATTATAGTCTTCAACACGTATTTCAGGAATATTTTGACGTATACTATACCTAAGCACTTGTCTTGTGCTCCCTTTTGGCATTTTTTCCCACTTATTTTCTCACTTTTACAAATAATAATTGAAATATTTTTGACGCTTGACACTTTTCATTGAAACTTGGGCGATTTGGAGTCAACCTATTTTAGTCCCTGAAATTAATGGAGCGCCATCTACTCGTAAGCTTGGCTGTTAAGACGGGGTCTAGAGGGGGCCAAATTTAACAACCACAAAATTGTGTGCCCGATCTGGCCCAAATCAGAAATAAGGCAAACATTTGGCGTGTCTGC
>NC_046657.1:51838078-51839409 GCF_010883055.1 Belonocnema kinseyi
TGGTGCAAATTCTTTAATGAAGTACACAGCCAAAGGGTAAAAACTTTGCCTTTCTCTCTCTGCCATCGAGGGGCATAAAGGGGAATGGACAATCGGCAGAAAGTGCTCCATGGAAATTTTTCTTCTGTAAATTATACGTGACAAAAATATAATTACAAATTATTTTTAACACTTTGTTACCTTTTCTGACTTGATCAGTTCATATTGAAGGTACATAAAAAAAGTTACATTTTCTACCATCATCCGTTAATATATTCGCTTTTCATTAAATGTAATCTCAAAAGGCAATAAGAAGTCAAAGTAACTTTATATTATATCTTGCAGATGGAAGTGAGGATCAGGGAGAATTTACACCTCGAAATCAAGGTCGGGGTCTCAGACAAAGACGTACTTCAAATCCTGTGACACCTCGTCTTAATACAGGTATATTCAATACAGGTCAGTGTATTATAATTCTTCAATACTAGTATGAAACTTGCCTGATTAGGAAAAAATCCAAATCTTATTTCTTAACGGCCAATAGATTGTTCTCGCTGAACGGCGTTTGTCCCTACGGACCTTTGATATAAGTTTTGAATTTCAGCTTAACGAGTACATATTCCTTAAGGAAATTTATTCGCACATCCATTTGCTCGAAGAAAAATGTTGTACCATTATTTATGAATTAAGTATTGATAATTATCAATATAAAGAATTACTCATATTAAATTTTCTTAATTATCATACCACAGTACCATGCCACTTAATAACATTTGTACCTCGACACATGTACATTTGTATGTTTCAAAAGGGACAGTTCTTCAGTTCATTAAATGGTTTCAGTTCAAATTTCTTCATAAAATACGATTTTGGTATTTAAGTTTTTTACGGTGCCAACTGTGCCTAATCTGATTGAAAAATTCAAAATTATGTACTATAATTTTTGATAAAATTTATTGTCGGTCAAGTTTTTAAAAGCTTTTTCATTATTGTACAATTTTGAATATTTTTTTGTGAAAGTACTCGAGATTTTACATTTTTTTAGTTTCAAATTATTTAGCTATAAAAAGACATTGATTGAAAATTGCACTATTCTAAAAAATTTCAATATAAGGTGACAATAGATTGAACTTTAACTTCTAAGTCAAATTTTTAAGCAATATTACAGAAGTTATTTTAAGTTAACATGCATCTTAAATTTGATAATTCAAATATTTATTTTTGCTACGAGAGTTAACTCTCCTTGTTTCAAATTTTAAGGCGTTTCAATTTGTTTTTCATAAACTTGAAATTGTTAATAAAATATTACTATAAAAATTTCCTTCGAAAAAATATTTGTGATTTCTTGAAGG
>NC_046657.1:51839509-51841325 GCF_010883055.1 Belonocnema kinseyi
TGAATTGCAATGATGATGTTTACTTTTGATTTTCTATCGTCTTTCTCGCATGCGGAAGCTTACACAGCTTCCTCTGGCTTCTTCTTGCTTCCATCCACATACTCACAATGATCATTCTTAACTAGAATTACTTTCATATTCAATCGCCAAGTATCGTAATTCTCATTAGCAAGTTTTTCAATGTGAGATAAAACGCCAGATGCCATTCCTTACTATACACCTCGAAATCAAGGTCGGGGTCTCAGACAAAGACGTACTTCAAATCCTGTGACACCTCGTCTTAATGCAGGTATATTCAATACAGGTCAGTGTATTATAATTCTTCAATACTAGTATGAAACTTGCCTGATTAGGAAAAAATCCAAATCTTATTTCTTAACCGCCAATAGATTGTTCTCGCTGAACGGCGTTTGTCCCTACGGACCTTTGATATAAGTTTTGAATTTCAGCTTAACGAGTACATATTCCTTAAGGAAATTTATTCGCACATCCATTTGCTCGAAGAAAAATGTTGTACCATCATTTATGAATTAAGTATTGATAATTATCAATATAAAGAATTACTCATATTAAATTTTCTTCATTATCATACCACAGTACCATGCCACTTAATAACATTTCTACCTCGACACAGGTACATTTGTATGTTTCAAAAGGGACAATTCTTCAGTTCATTAAATGGTTTCAGTTCGAATTTCTTCATAAAATACGATGTTTTGTACGTTGTGCGAAGTGTAAATTTATCTTTTGAGAGTAATTTTTTTGCGTTTGGTGTGTTTTTTTGGTATTTAAGTTTTTTACGGTGCCAACTGTGCCTAATCTGATTGAATACATTCTTTGAAATTTCTGTACAATATTATAAAATCGCATGAAATTAAATAAAATTTAATTGTATTCCTTGAAATACTTCGAAATATTTCAAATTATATGTAATCTTCCAAACCCCTTTTCAAATTCATTAAAATACCTTCTTAGGAGCATTCAAAATCCTTTAAAGTTACTAAAACAATTTGAAATCTTATAAAAGCCCATTAAAAACCTTTAAAATGCTTCAAAATGTGTAGAAATCCTCTGATATTATTTTACAGAATTAGAAAAAGAAATCAAAATACTCATCTAGTGATACCCATATAAAGTATTTATAACATTATCACAATGCTTTATAGTAAAATTCCTCAACTTCAAAATTATGTACTATAATTTTTGATAAAATTTATTGTCGGTCAAGTTTTTAAAAGCTTTTACATTATTGTACAATTTTGAATATTTTTATTGTGAAAGTACTCGAGATTTTACATTTTTTAGTTTCAAATTATTTAGCTATAAAAAGATATTGATTGAAAATTGCACTATTCTAAAAAATTTAAATATAAAGTGACAATAGATTGAACTTTAACTTCTAAGTCAAATTTTTAAGCAATATTACAGAAGTTATTTTAAGTTAACATGCATCTTAAATTTGATAATTTAAATATTTATTTTTGCTACGAGAGTTAACTCTCATTGTTTCAAATTTTAAGGCGTTTCAATTTGTTTTTCGTAAACTTGAAATTGTTAATAAAATATTACTATAAAAATTTCCTTCGAAAAAATATTTGGGATTTCTTGAAGGACAACGTATTTTAAGATATGTCCAAACTCATTGTAGGAAAGCGTTAGTAGAAGTTTTGGACAAAATTCGGATAGTAGATCGTAACGGTTTATTTAATTAGACCATAATTGGTTTTATACTGTGCAGATTGATTAAGTTTTGGTATATTTTTTAAGTAATTTGAAGGCTCCAGTGGTTTTTCCCGATTTTACCTATTATATTATT
>NC_046657.1:51841425-51843382 GCF_010883055.1 Belonocnema kinseyi
TTCATTAAAATACCTTCTTAGGAGCATTCAAAATCCTTTAAAATTACTAAAACAATTTGAAATCTTATAAAAGCCCATTAAAAACCTTTAAAATGCTTCAAAATGTGTAGAAATCCTTTGATATTATTTTACAGAATTATAAAAAGAAATCAAAATACTCATCTAGTGATACCCATATAAAGTATTTATAACATTATCACAATGCTTTATAGTAAAATTACTCAACTTCAAAATTATGTACTATAATTTTTGATAAAATTTATTGTCGGTCAAGTTTTTAAAAGCTTTTTCATTATTGTACAATTTTGAATATTTTTATTGTGAAAGTACTCGAGATTTTACATTTTTTTAGTTTCAAATTATTTAGCTATAAAAAGACATTGATTGAAAATTGCACTATTCTAAAAAATTTAAATATAAAGTGACAATAGATTGAACTTTAACTTCTAAGTCAAATTTTTAAGCAATATTACAGAAGTTATTTTAAGTTAACATGCATCTTAAATTTGATAATTCAAATATTTATTTTTGCTACGAGAGTTAACTCTCATTGTTTGAAATTTTAAGGCGTTTCAATTTGTTTTTCATAAACTTGAAATTGTTAATAAAATATTACTATAAAAATTTCCTTCGAAAAAATATTTGTGATTTCTTGAAGGACAACGTATTTTAAGATATGCCCAAACTCATTGTAGGAAAGCTTTAGTAGAAGTTTTGCACAAAATTCGAATAGTAGATCGTAACGGTTTATTTACTTAGAGCATAATTGGTTTTATACTGTGCAGATTGATTAAGTTTTGATATATTTTTTAAGTAATTTGAAGGCTCCAGTGGTTTTTCCCGATTTTACCTATTATATTATTAGTTCTCAAATTCCTTGTAAACAGGGTTTTAATATAAGGGGTAAACATAGTTTAAATAAAAATATGAATATAAACGAAAATTATTGGTATATTAACATTCATAATTCAATTCCTCCATTTTGTTAGGTATTTTCACATCAACCACTCGCTAACTTCACTTCATGGAATGCTGAGGGCAAAAAATTGAACCAAATGTCCTGAAAACTCAAAACTATTTTTCAAATATACTTATAGAAAAAAATTCTTTTTTACGAAGATAGTAACAAAATAGAGCAAATATTGACGAATTCCCATGTATTTGGTCCATTTTTTTTTCTCAGCAATCAAAGGAGTGAAGTTCGAATCCTTATTGGATCGTATCGCTGTTTCTAATTAAATCTCTAATATTTTTTTATTGTTCTTGACTAATTCGCATACGAACTTGCCATATCTGCCAAGAAACTACTGCAAATTTTAATTTATTATTAACAATGCAGTTAATGGTGCTAATTAGGACGATCAAACTCGGGAAAACGCCGTAACCTGCAGTTTTGGCACTCTTTGAGTTACGGACCTCAGAAACAGACTTTCCGCAAATCGAGAGAAGGCCGACCTTCGTGAATAAATATTAAATATTTGAATTATTATGAATTATTAGTGGGTCATAAAAGTTGAATTCATAGGGAATATTTAATATGATAAATATTATTATAAATATTTTTTCAACCCTTAATTTTAAATAGCTTACATAAAATGCTTTTCGTTGAAAAAAAGTTTTTAAAACCCTACAAATAATTCGATGTTTCTTCAATACTTATTTAAAGACCCAGCTATCTAGTTTAAAGGAATTTTCTGTATATCTACCTTCTTTGAAACGCGCTTGGATTACGGAATTTTGTCCAGTACTAGCCCCAACACTAATTTTAGAATTTTGTGAACTTGGTGAAGGTGCATTCCGCTAGTACCTTCACAAAGGAATTTGATTATTTTTTACATAGCATAATTTTGAGCATATAGATACTAAACGAAACTAAAAAATATAAAAATGAGAAGTCAATAGTTTCGCGGAGTTCACAATGCACTGCTGTCCAATTGAAAGTCATTTTAGTTTTCTT
>NC_046657.1:51843482-51844729 GCF_010883055.1 Belonocnema kinseyi
TTATGCTATGTAAAAAATAATCAAATTCCTTTGTGAAGGTACTAGCGGAACGCACCTTCACCAAGTTCACAAAATTCTAAAATTAGTGTTGGGGCTAGTACTAGGCAAAATTCCGTAATCCAAGCGCGTTTCGAAAAAGGTAGATATACAAAAAATTCCTTAAAACTAGATAGCTGAGTCTTTAAGTAAGTATTGAAGAAACATCGAATTATTTGTAGGGTTTTAAAAACTTCTTTTCAACGAAAAGCATTTTATGTAAGCTATTTAAAATTAAAGGTTGAAAAAATATTTATAATAATATTTATAATATTAAATATTCCCTATGAATTCAAATTTTATGACCCACTAATAATTCATAATAATTCAAATATTTAATATTTATTCACGAAGGTCGGCCTTCTCTCGATTTGCGGAAAGTCTGTTTCTGAGGTCCGTAACTCAAAGAGTGCCAAAACTGCAGGTTACGGCGTTTTCCCGAGTTTGATCGTCCTAATTAGCACCATTAACTGCATTATTAATAATAAATTAAAATTTGCAGTAGTTTCTTGGCAGATATGGCAAGTTCGTATGCGCATTAGTCAAGAACAATAAAAAAATATTAGAGAATTAATTAGAAACTGCGATACGATCCAAAAAGGATTCGAACCGCTTTTGTCTACTTTAAATTTTAATCAGTCAGCAATGACTGATATACAATCAATTTCGACTGATTCAAACAGTGTGGATTCGACGACTGAAAAATCAGTCAAAAATGACTTTCAAATCAGTTGATTTGGGTGACTGATCAAATCAGTCTTTTTAACTGATTTGAACATTAAGTTTGGCTGATTTGATCAATCATTGTGAATGATATAAGCTGTATCTCTTACTACCATCAACTAACTTTACTCCTTTGAATGCTGAGAAAAAAAAAATGGACCAAATACATGGGAATTCGTCAATATTTGCTCTATTTTGTTAATATCTTCGTAAAAAAGAATTTTTTTCTATAAGTATATTTGAAAAATAGTTTTCAGTTTTCAGGGCATTTGGTTCAATTTTTTGCCCGCAGCATTCCATGAAGTGAAGTTAGCGAGTGGTTGATGTGAAAATACCTAACAAAATGGAGGAATTAAATTATGAATGTTAATATACCAATAATTTTTGTTTATATTCATATTTTTATTTAAACTATGTTTACCCCTTATATTAAAACCCTGTTTACAAAGAATTTGAGAACTAATAATATAATAGGTAAAATCGGGAAA
>NC_046657.1:51844829-51845954 GCF_010883055.1 Belonocnema kinseyi
TTCGAAAACTGTTTTGATCGTTGCTTTTTTCACATTCTCGCCATAATGAGAAGGTATTGCTTCAAATTGAAAACTAAGCACTCAATTTTCATGGAATAAGTTTCTTATACAAAGGTAAAATATACGGACCTTCCAAAATAAAAAAAATATGTATAGTTTCGCTAAAATTTTATTATTGTATTTTATTTACTTATTTTATTATTGATATATTTTTTAAATGTATTTTGGACAGAATCTGAAAATTGCTGCCAGAAACAGGATTATGGTATTGTTTTCTATTCAAAAGATGACTTAATATTTTTGGTCCTTGAAAATTCCAATAAGAAAATTCCACAATACTAGAGCAGGCATCTGCTGTTTCTGAAATTCTTGCTGAATAGGACCTCAAAAATTAAGTTACAGCATTTGTTTTCAAAACAATAATATTGAATACTGGAAGTTATAGAGGTGTGTGCGTGTTGAGAGAATATTTTTAAAAGGAAAACAGCCTTAGGAAAACATGCCGTCACTATATCTTACACTTTTGATCACAACAATCCCATTATTTTGGCCATAGAAAAAACTAAAACTAAAAGAGAAATTCTTAAAGCGATTCACATAATACGTCATAAAAAATCAGTTCATTTACTTACAGACATCGAAGGCTTGATTATTTTATGTCATAATTTAATTTTCACCAAGTACAAGTTATCAAAATAGTCTAACATAACTCAAGTGCACTATTCTAAATTCAAGTGCACTATTATAAATTGATTTTTGAAATTTTTGAGAGCCCAAAAGAATCCCAAAAACGCGATCATGACGACGGCAACAATTTTCAGTTTTTTGCTACGAGACACAATAACGGCAATTACAATGTTTAAGACCCTTACTGTAATCCAGCTACTGGAAAGCTTGTCAAAGCTATTTTAAATATTTTTGCTGAAATTTAGAATTAAATCCAAAATTTGGGCATAATGTCAATTAATAAACAGGAAATTAATTTTTTATGTAGATCAATATACATAAAATGGTTTTTAAATGATAATGAAATGTAAATTTAAATTTTGATTTGTATTGGTACGAGTAGAAGTTATTTTTCAAGCTCAGCAGTTGGCAGCATAACCACATGTCAAGAAAGTAAAC
>NC_046657.1:51846054-51847184 GCF_010883055.1 Belonocnema kinseyi
TGAATATCTTATAAAGCGTGTTCAGACAAGTTATTGGCCTGTAATTCTTCGGGTCAGCTAAGTAGCCTATTTTCGGCAGGAGTATTGTGCGCCCTTCCACCAACCACTCTGGAATCGGCTCTTCCGACTTCAAATATGAAGTGAAAACACGGGCCAAATGCTCATGGGTTGAAGAAAACTTCTTCCACCAGAAGGTTTTGATACAATCTGGTCCCGGTGCTGAATAATTCTTCATCCCTCTTAATACTTTTTGCACCTCCTCGGTAGTGATGGGTGGGCATTCTTTGTCAGGTGTTATGAGGGCAACATATAATTCCTTGAAGTTGATGTTTCTCCGGGTCGTAAAGCATCGCTCTTCATCTATTGGATACCTACCCGCGGTTGGTCTTAGTGTCGCCTCTCTATCTTTGTGCCGGCTTGTTCTAGCTGTGGTAGAGTAGGCGTTCCGCTTACATAGCCCCTTTTACGGAGTAGTTCAGCATGGTTTCGCAGACGTTGCTGCGAAAAGTGCGATAGCTCCGGGTGTTTCTCGCACCACAAAGCATGCAGCCGTGCCCGTTCACGGGCCACACTCGCATCGTAGCAGTCTAGCAAGTCGTGATTCAGTTGCTCCGTTCACCCAAAGGTCACGAGATCTCGCCGATCCATCGCACTGAATCCATTTTCATTAGCTCCCCCAGCTCTAGATTGGTCGGCATTGTTGACCGACCCATTGTCGGGAGCCCTGCGCGTTCTGTTGTTTTGAACCGAACTTACTACAACTATGTTTGATGTTGTCATCGTTTTTCCCACGCGAAACTAGGGATAGGGCTTCGTCCATCCCTGTAGAGCCCCGAATGCAAGGATAAGGCTGCGTACTCTGAGAGGTCGCCGGGTATCCCAGAGTCACCGTTCTAGACACCTCACCCAGGTGCCATTTAGCTTTCGGCACGGTTTTCGCACCTCCGCTTGGGGGTTAATTCCTTCGAGACCACCCCTGGAAAATTGTCCGCTACTGCCTAATTATTTTGGTAACCATATTCAGCAGAAACCCTTGGTACATGGAGCCTCTATCCGCAACCCGAGGACGGGTTCAGTGGCTTTGTCATAGGCCTTTCGGTTTGATTCTAGAGGAATCAAAACCGAACCGA
>NC_046657.1:51847284-51850414 GCF_010883055.1 Belonocnema kinseyi
TGTTCGGAAGACTTTTCTGGAGGCAGAAAGTATAGTTTGTCATTTTAATTACTGCTCATTAGTACTTGCTCCCAGGGTACTTGAGCTTAATTTTAGCAAAATATACCGAGGTAAAATATAACAAGAACGTTGTGGTATTAACTAAAGTTGAAAGACAGCTTCTGCAAACAATGATTTTATTTCGTGCGTATTGCAAGTTAAGTTTACTTTCTTGACATGTGGTTATGCTGCCAACTGCTGAGCGTGAAAAATAACTTCTACTCGTACCAATACAAAACTGTACATATTTTTTTTTATTTTGGAAGGTCCGTATATTTTACCTTTATATAAGCAACTTATTCCATGAAAATTGAGTGCTTAGTTTTCAATTTGAAGCAATACCTTCTCATTATGGCGAGAATGTGAAAAAAGCAACGATCAAAACAGTTTTCGAAAAATTTGCTTGAGCCCCACAAATAAAATTGCATTAAGATATCACATTAAACATTGCAATCTACGTAATAGTACATTGTCTATCGACTTTTTGCCATACCGTCCTTAAAAACTAGGATGTTAAGCAGATCAAGGATGTTCGATCTTTTTGAAAATTTTTAATTATGAGTGAAAGGAAGAAATCGCGTACCTTGTAAAACCAGACTGACGGGTCCAGCGATACAATTTTTTAAACGATAAATATAATTTTAAATTGATGAATTCTAATGGCATGGTGTGAACTTGCAGAACTGGGTCACGGTAACCGTAACGCTTCCTCTTCTCTATCTGGACTTCGCTTCTCCGACTGACTGATTCATTGAATCCCTCCCACTCTCTATCTCTCCTTCGCTTCTTTCACTTCTCTCATTATCGCCACACTCTCGTTACAGCACAAGTAGTATATTTCAAAGTGATATTTTTCTTAATTCTCTCTTCCACTATTTACCCTTCTCCCATTTCCCCTTTCTCATTTTCCTCCTTTCCTAATCCTTTCCCTTATCTTTTCCTCTTCTCACCTTGTCCCCTTTTTAATGTTTCCCTTCCCTTTTCCCCCATTTTCCTTGCCTGTTACAGCTGTTTATTTTCACTATTTTCTTTTTTCCTCTATCGCTTACCACGTTCCCTTTACCATTGCTATTTTTCCCTTCTAATTTTTCTTATTTTCCCCTATTATTTCTCTTATTTCCTCTTCCTTTTCCCTTTTCCAATTCCTTCCCCCTTCCCCTGCTTCACCCAATTTCTTTTCTCGTGTTATCCTTCCGTTTCCCTTTACCCTTTCCCTTTACTCTTGTTCTTTTATCTTTTTGCTACTTTCATTTTTCACTTGTCTCTTTTAAACTTTCCCTTTTCAACGTTTCCTTTTCTTTTTTTCTCTTATTCCATACTCCCCTTTCCCTTCTTCTTTTCGCCTGCCTCTCTACTCTTTCTCTTTACCAGTATGTAGTTTTCCCCTTCTCCTTTTGGTAAATATTATAATTCTGCCGGGCTTCCCATTACGCCTGTTTCACATGCATGCAATGGCGCGTTTCCAAGGGAGAACGGACACCAAATATTTTGGATGCGGCAAAAGCTCGAGTCATTTTAAGGGCCTTAACCAGTGTCTTTACATAGTGATACTACGCCATGGTGCGGCGAAAAATGTTATAAGATCCAGAGTAACCACAAAAGCAAGTCAATCATCAACTAACTAAATCTATTTGATTTCTTCTATTCGAAAAAACGTATTAGGTCACGAGATACTAAAATAATGAGTTAAATGCAACGTTCTTTTGTTTCCAATTAAAACATTAAAGCTTATTCTACTTCTAAAGATTTAACATTGCTAATAACAGTTAATAGATTTTTAATATAAGGAAAAAGTGCCACTTCACTGTCTGAATGTATCAATACGTCTGAGTGTTTTATATTTTAAAACACAGACACAGTTCTTGCCATTTCTTTCGGGAAAATAATTTAAACTATACATTTGATCTACGCATCTTAAGGCACACAACCTTGTCTTGCTATCTTCGACATCGAGGAGAATGCCGGGATATGATCATTTCCACAATAGGCATAAAGAGCTTTATGGAAATTTTTCTTTTATAAATTATACGTGAGAAAAATAGAATTACACACAATGTTTAACACTTCTATTACCTTTCTTTAATTGGTTGGTTCATATTGAAGGCGTATAAGAAAAAATATTATTTTTTCGATGATTATCAGTTAATATATTCACATATCATAAAATCTGACCTCCAAATAACGATGCAAGTTTTATGTTTGCACATTTGCCAACAAGCAATAAAAAGCTAAAATAATTCTCTATTATATATTGCAGATGAAACACATCATGAACAACATACTAGTAACCAAGCTGCTTCCACAAGTAGTGGATTTGCAGGTCAGTATATTATAATTCATTTCTACCAAAAATTAATTTTTGTGATTAAAAAAAATTCTAATTTTATTTCCTAACCATTACGAAAATGTTCTTGCTGAAGGGCGTCAGCCTCTCTGGACCTTTAAAACAAGGAAAAGAAAATTGAGTGCTTTGTTTTCAATTTGAAGAAATACCTTCTCATTATGGCGAGAATGTGAAAAAAGCAACGATCAAAACAGTTTTCGAAAAATTTTCTTACTCTCACAAATAAAATTGCATTGAGGTATCACATTAAACAATGCAATTTACGTAATAGTACATTATCTATTGACTTTTTGTCCTACCGTCCTTAAAATCTAGCATGTTAAGCAGATCAAGGATGTTCGATATTTTTGAAAAATTTTAATTATGAGTGAAAGGAAAATATCTCGTACCTTGTGAAACCGGACTCTCATTATCGCCACTCTCTCGTTACAGCACAAATAGCATATTTCAAAGTGATATTTCTCTGAATTTTCCCTTCCACTATTTAGCTTTTCCCATTTCCCCTTTATCATTTTCCTCCTTTCCTATTCCTTTCCCTTATCTTTTCTTCTTCTCAGCTTGTCCCGTTTTTAATGTTCCCCTTCCCTTTTCCCCATTTTTCTTGCCTGTTACAGCTGTTTCTTTTCACTATTTTCTTTTTTCCACTTTGCTTCGAATCTTTTCCTTGTCCGCTCTCGCTATCAGCCCCTTAATTGAGAAAAACGTTTCAAAATTCTTTATTAATATATCGTCATATTGGAACTATAA
>NC_046657.1:51850514-51865216 GCF_010883055.1 Belonocnema kinseyi
AAAGCTTTCGATTCTACATCCCATAGACTTATCATCTTTCTTTTGGAAATCTTAAAGGTTCATCCGCAAATAGTTGGGTGCATAGAGAGATTGATGCCGCTTGGGAAAACCAGATTTACTATCTCATCTAGAAAAAATTGTGTGACAACTAACAAGGTCACGTTTCAGAGAAGTGTCTATCAGGGCGACACCATGAGCCCACTCCTCTTTTGCCTTACATTATTGGCACTATCTCTAGCACTGCGCCATTCCGACGGGTGATTGTGCGGCAAACCTGCAGATCGAAAGTACAAGGTCACTCATGCTTTTTACATGGACGATCTTAAGATCTATGCTAAAAACAGAGAGCAACTGCATCTAGCTCTGGGGATTGTTTCGGTCGCTCACTCGAGGCTGAAAACTATGGAAAACTATGGAAAAGTTGTTACAGTTTGTTTTCTCATGACTCAAATTTCATAGGTGGGTAGTTTGTTTTCTGACAAAAATGATAGTTCTTTCGCCATATTTTTATAATAGAGTATTTTTAAATCAATTTCATTAGGATCTCCATACATAATGTGCCATTTTTCCAATTTGCTTAACTTCTCTTTTCCGAAGTCACTGCTGTGGAATTATCTTCTTTCGGTTGTGTTGATTTAGCATCTACCACTACCATCGGTAAATAAATATAACCTATTAATGCCGTTGTGCAATTGCAAACTGTTTGTGTTTAGAGGAAAAAAAATTTGTTTGCAAAGTGTCAGTGCTAAAAAACTATATAATAAGTGACACAATAATGTCGCGTTGTTTTTGTAAGGGCTGTGATTCGGGTAGTAGGGCACAAAAAGAGAAAGGTGTTAGACGCAAAATCCTCAATATCTATACTTGCGTTTTATTATTTTTATATTGCTCCTCTTGTTTTAATGACATTATACATATAATCATACAAATTATACAAACATTAATATTGCGTTCGTGACAACAACTGACACTTGACATAGACACACTTAATCTATAAGCACACTCGATAATCCACAGCGGACGACAATTTCTAATTTTATGTTTTCACTGAAGGGAAGCTTTATTCTGGCAAGGCATATAACTCGGAATACAGGCGATCGCTATCTGGCGCCAGTCGAAATACATGGCGTGCGGTCTCTTTGCAGTACTTCGTGATTCTCACAAAATTAGAACCGGCACACACCGATGTGTTGCAATGTTGCAAAAGGCACTGGGCTAGCCGGCAAGTTCTGCACTGTCCCATATGCGGAACACAAGTCTGTTGCGCTACACCTACAGGACGGCGCCTTTATGAAAAAGGAAATTTATAGCGTTTATAAGTATTAAATAATAAATTTGGTTGATTTATAAATTAAACATTTTGTGCCTATCCTAGGTACTCATGTTGTGCGCTTGTACGCGCCGAAAAATTTCGTCACAGGGTGATTATAAACATGGTAGCTTTGCGCCACACGGTGTGCACGCACTTCAGTTACAATCACAAAATGTGTGCGAACATGGTGAATCTTGGCATGCATGTCATGCGCGCATCGACGTGCGCGTGACATGTGCGCAAAAATGGTTATCTGGGTTTTCTGACGACGCTGATGCTACTGGCTTCCGGAAGATTTTACAAAAAGGGCTCCTTGCGGGTTTTTATGAAGATCCTTTTATTTTCTAGAACTGAACTCCTCTGGTAATTTTATTTTCAAAGCTTCAGGTTCCGGAGATTATTTCGGGCTTCAGTGGAACATCCAAAGTTATAGAAACTTTTTCGCACACAGTGAAGTAGTAAGATAGTCAATATATCATCGTCGACAAAGATGTCCATTCCTGCTGATTTCTCAACTACGTTCAAAAATTTATTTACGTGGTCCGACATTCGAAATTCGAAATATGGCGGCCAAAATTGTCAAAATTTTTTTTATTTTTTTAACGCTTGGTATAAAGGGTGTTTTGAATATATCACATTTCATTTTTAACTTGGGCGATTTGGTGTCAACCCACTTTATTCCCCGAAATTAATGGAGCGCCATCTACTCCAAGCTTAGCTGTTAAGACGGGGTCTAGTGGGGGCCAAATTTAACAACCACAAAATTGTGTGCCCGATCTGGCCCAAATCAGAAATAAGGCAAACATTTGGCAATTTCTGCACGGGAGCAGATAAAATTGTTTATCAATATTTTAGTTTTTGAAAATACATGTGATTAGACTAAAAAAAATCTTTTAAATGTAGTTTCTGCAGGCGTGTCTGCAAACTTGTTTGAAGAAATTTCAATTGAATGGCATAAGAAACAGATACATTTTTCTTTATCTGGGAATTGATTGTCTATTTTCAACAATTTCCGTAAAATTTTATTTGAATATTTACGTCTGAGTATTTATAGTTCAATAAAACTATTTTCTTACCATTTCTTTCAAAAAATAATTTTTGTATTCCTCACTTTTTTTGCATTAGTATAGAAAGATTATCAGAATGGTGCAAATTCTTAAATGAAGTACACAGCTCATGGGTAAAAACTTTACCTTTCTCTCTTTGCCATCGAAGAGTATAACGGGGAATGGACAATCGGCAGAAAGTGCTCCATGCACATTTTTCTTCTATAAATTATACGTGACAAAAATAAAATTACAAATTATTTTTAACACTTTGTTACCTTTTCTGACTTGATTGGTTCATATTGAAGGAACATGAAAAAGATTTATTTTCTACCATCATCAGTTAATATATTCGCTTTTCATTAAACGTAATCACAATGAGCAATACGAAGTCAAAGTAACTTTATATTATATCTTGCAGATGGAAGTGAGGATCAGGGAGAATTTACACCTCGAAATCAAGGTCAGGGTCTCAGACAAAGACGTACTTCAAATCCTGTGACACCTCGTTTGAATCCAGCTATCTTCAATATAGGTCAGTGTATTATAATTCTTCTATACTAGTATGAAACTTGCCTGATTAGGAAAAAATCCAAATCTTATTTCTTACCCGCCAATAGATTGTTCTCGCTGAACGGCGTTTGTCCCTACGGACCTTTGATATAAGTTTTGAATTTCAGCTTAACGAGTACATATTCCTTAAGGAAATTTATTCGCGCATCTATTTGCAGGAAGAAAAATTTTGTACCATTATTTCTGAATGAAGTATTGATAATTATCAATATAAAGAATAACTCATATTAAATTTTTCTAATTATCATACCACAGTACCATGCCACCTAATAACATTTCTACCACGACACAGGTACATTTGTATGTTTCAAAAGGGACAGTTCTTCAGTTCATTAAATGGTTTCAGTTCGAATTTCTTCATAAAATACGATGTTTTGTGCGTTGTGAGAAGTGTAAATTTATCTCTTAAGAGTAATTTTTTTGCGTTTGGTGTGTTTTTTTGGTATTTAAGTATTTTACGGAGCCAACGGTGCCTAAATTGATATGAATACATTCTTTGAAATTTCACTACAATATTATAAAATCCCATGAAATTAAATAAAATTTAATTGTATTCCTTGAAATACTTTGAAATATTTCAAATTATATGTAATCTTCTAAAACCCTTTTCAAATTCATTAAAATACCTTCTTAGGAGCATTCAAAATCCTTTAAAATTACTAAAACAATTTGAAATCTTAATATTACAGAAGTTATTTTAAGTTAACATGCATCTTAAATTTGATAATTCAAATATTTATTTATTCTACGAGAGTTAACTCTCATTGTTTTAATTTTTAAGGCGGTTTAATTTGTTTTTCATAAACCTGAAATTTTTAATAAAACATTACTAAAAAAATTTCATTCGAAAAAATATTTGTGATACTCTGCAGATTGATTAAGTTTTGGTATATTTTTTAAGTAATTTGAAGGCTCTAGTGGTTTTGCCTGATTTTACCTATTATATTATTAGTTCTCAAATTCTTTGTAAACAGGGTTTTAATATAAGAGGTAAATATAGTTTGAATAAAAATATGAATATAAACGAAAATTATTTGTATATTAACATTCATAATTCAATTCCTCCATTTTGTTAGGTATTTTCACATCAACCACTCGCTAACTTCACTTCGTGGAATGCTGAGGGCAAAAAATTGAACCAAATGCCCTGAAAACTGAAAACTATTTTTCAAATATACTTACAGAAAAAAATTCTTTTTTACGAAGATATTAACAAAATAGGGCAAAAATTGACGGATTCCCATGCATTTGGTCCAGTTTTTCCTCTCAACATTGAAAGGAGTAAAGTTAGTTGATGGTAGTAAGAGATACAGTTTATATCATTCACAATGATTGATCAAATCAGCCAAACTTAATGTTAAAATCAGTTAAAAAGACTGATTTGGTCAGTCACCCAAATTAACTGATTTTAAAATTCATGTTTTGACTGATTTTTCAGTCGCCGAATCCACACAGTTTGAATCAGTCAGAATTGACTGTATAACAGTCATTTCTGACTGATTCAAATTCAAAGTAGACAAAAGCTACCAAGTAGACAAAACCTACCAACAATTCGATGTTTCTTTAGTACTTATTTAAAGACTCAGCTATCTAGTTTTAAGGAATTGTCTGTATATCTACATTTTTTGAAACGCGCTTGGATTACGGAGTTTTGCCCAGTACTAGCCCCAGCACTAATTTAAGGTTTTGTGAACTTGATGAAGGTGCGTTCCGCTAGTACCTTCACAAAGGAATTTGATTATTTTTTACGTAGCATAATTTTGGGCCTATAGATACTAAACGAAACTAAAAAATATATAAATGAGTAGTCAATAGTTTCGCGGAGTTCACAATGCACTGCCAAAAAATATCGAAATGAAAAAGAATCATAATATTTACGCTGGAAAAACTCTGAACTATACCCACTACCTCACAGTAATAATAAACAAAACAAATAAAAAAAAACATCCTTCACGAATTTAAGTAACCCTGCTCAGCATCTTAAACTAAAAAATCCATAAAGATTTCAATTAAAAACAATTAAAGCGAGGATTTCTTAAAAAATCTTTTTCATATCCTCATTTAACTGTAACATTAAACAGCACTTAAGAACTACCCTTATCACAATCAAAGAACCGAGTGTCACCTTTCATCAACTAAGACCTCCAAAACAATCTCATATTAAAAAGAACAACCCTAAAGACAACTTTCAAACACTCTAGTTATTAAATCTATCTCTACAGCAATCTTCCGCCTTACCTATGAAATACTCACCTTATAAACGTCTAACCTTCCAGAATATAAAACGGTAAAAAATATTTCAAATTAAAACTAATTTTCACATACAATTTTCAAGACTCCAGTTAATATGCATGTGCCCACAGTAATATTACACAACGTCTAGAAACTACACCTATCACATTTCATGAACCAAGGTTCAGTTGCCTTCAGCTAAAATCCCAAAAAACTTAAAAATTAAAAAACCTTCCAAACATAACTCTCCAAGTATCTGTGTATTTGATATACTTACCTTCACAGCAATATACCTGTCTCTAATAAAAATCGCCAAAAAACTTTAAAGCAGAAAAATCACCCCTGACAACTTTCCAAGACTCAATAAAAATAAAGAATAATAACATATAATGATGTTACCAAAATTATCATTATATGTTATTATTATTCATTTATATTGATGCATTATGCTGCATTACTATATTATATATTATATATTGCATTGAACAATGCTTTTTTGTCATTGCATTTTTGATGAGCGTAAGTTCGAGTCTTTTTAAAGTAATCCGGCTATTAAATCAGTCCAATTAAAAGTCATTTTAGTTTTTTTTGTGGACAAATATGCCCTATTTCACATAATGTCTTTCTTAAGGGCCGTTTCCAGGTTAAAATTTAAATTATCAAACTCTGAAGTCCTATAAAAAATATAGAATCTTATAGCGAGGTCTGCAGCGGACTACAAAAATTGTTAACTTTAGTTTCAAAACGCGATGAATATTGTTCGGAAGACTTTTCTGGAGGCAGAAAGTATAGTTTGTCATTTTAATTACTGCTCATTAGTACTTGCTCCCAGGGTACTTGAGCTTAATTTTAGCAAAATGTACCGAGGTAAAATATGACAAGAACGTTGTGGTATTAACTAAAGTTGAAAGACAGCTTCTGCTGGAAACGGTAAGTGCACGAAATTGCAAACAATGATTTTGTTTCCTGCCTATGGCAAGTTAAGTTTAGTTTCTCGACATGTGGTTATGCTGCCAACTGCTGAGCGTGAAAAATAACTTCTACTCGTACCAATACAAATCAAAATTTAAATTTACATTTCATTATTATTTAAAAAACATTTTATGTATATAGATCTACATAAAAAATTAATTTCCCATTTATTAATTGTCATTTTGGCCAAATTCTGTATTTAATTCTAAATTTCAGAAAAAATAGTCGACATAGCTTTGACAAGCTTTTCCAGTAGGTGGACTACTGTAAGGGTTTTAAGCATCGTAAATGCCGTTATTGTGTCTCGTAGCAAAAAACTGAAAATTGCTGCTGACGTCATGATCGCGTTTTTGGGATTTTTTTGGGCTCCCAAAAATTGCAAAAATCAATTTATCATAGTGCACTTGAATTTATAATAGTTCACTTGAGTTATGTTAGACTATTTTGATAACTGGTACTTGGTGAAAATTAAATTATGACATAAAATACTCAAGCCTTCGATGTCTGTAAGTAAATTAACTGATTTTTTATGACGTATTATGTGACTCACTTTAAGAATTTCTCTTTTAGTTTTTTCTATTGCCAAAATAATGGGTTTGTTGTGATCAAAAGTGTAAGATGTAGTGACGGCATGTTTTCCTAAGGCTGTTTTCCTTTTAAAAATATTCTCTCAACACGCACACACCTCTATAACTTCGAGTATTCAATGTTGTTGTTTTCAAAACAAATGCTTTAACTTAATTCTCGAGGGCGTATTTAGCAAGAATTGCAGAAACAGCAGATGACTGCTCTTTTCCAGTCCCAGATTTCACAGGCACTCCAAGCACTTGTTCAGCATCGCTATTCGAAAGAATCACAGAAAGTCGATCAACGGTCTCCTTACCAAAATTTCGGTGTTTATTCAAAACTTCTTGGAATCTTTAGCTCTCTAGTATTATGGAATTTTCTTATTGGAATTTTCAAGGACCGAAAATATTAAGTCATCTTTTGAATAGAAAACAATACCATAATCCTGTTTCTGGCAGCAATTTTCAGATTCTATCAAAAATACATTTAACAAATATATCAATAATAAAATAAGTAAATAAAATACATAATAAAATTTTAGCGAAACTATACATATTTTTTTTCTTTTGGATGGTCGGTATATTTTACCTTTAAATAAGCAACTTATTCCATGAAAATTGAGTGCTTAGTTTTCAATTTGAAGCAATACCTTCTCATTATGGCGAGAATGTGAAAAGGCAACGATCAAAACAGTTTTCGAAAAATTTGCTTCAGTCCCACAAATAAAATTGCATCAAGATATCACATTAACCAATGCAATCTACGTAATAGTACATTGTCTATCGACTTTTTGCCCTACCGTCCTTAAAAACTAGGATGTTAAGCAGATCAAAGATGTTCGATCTTTTTGAAAAATTTTAATTATGAGTCAAAGGAAGAAATCTCGTACCTTGTAACACCGGACTATCGGGTCCAGCGATACAATTTTTTAAACGATAAATATAATTTTAAATTGATGAATTCTAATGGGATGGTGTGAACTTGCAGAACTGGGTCACGGTAACCATAACGCTTCCAGGGTAACGCTTCCTCTTCTCTATCTGGATTTCGCTTCTCCAATTGACTAATTCATTCATTCCCTCCCAGTCTCTATCTCTCCTCCGCTTCTTCCACTTCTCTCATTATCGCCACACTCTCGTTACAGCACAAGTAGTATATTTCAAAGTGATATTTCTCTTAATTTTCTCTGTCACTATTTACCCTTTTCCCATTTCCCCTTTCTCATTTTCCTCCTTTCCTATTCCTTTCCCTTATCTTTTCCTCTTCTCACATTGTCCCCTTTTTAATGTTCCCCTTCCCTTTTCCCCATTTTCCTTGCCTGTTACAGCTGTTTCTTTTCACTATTTTCTTTTTTCCTCTATCCCTTACCACGTTCCCTTTACCCTTGCTATTTTTCCCTTTTAATTTTTCTTATTTTCTCCTATTATCTCTCTTATTTCCTCTTCCTTCTCCCTTTTCCCTCTTCCAATTCATTTCCCCTTCCCGTGCTTCACCCAATTTCTTTTCTCGTTTTATCCTTCCGTTTTCCTTTACCCTTTCCCTTTACTCTTGTTCTTTTTTAACGGCCATAACCAGTGTCTTTGCAAAGTATCAATACGTCTGAGTTTTTTATATTTTAACACACACACACTGTTTTTACCACTTCTTTCGGGAAAATAATTTGAACTACACATTTGATCTATGCATCTTAACGCACAAAACCTTGTCTTGCTATCTTCAACGTCGAGGAGAATGCCGGGATATGATAATTTTCACAATAGGCATGAAGAGCTTTATGGAAATTTTTCTTTTATAAATTATACGTGTGAAAAATAGAATTACGTACAATGTTTAACACTTCTTTTACCTTTCTTTAATTGGTTGGTTCATATTGAAGGCGTATAAGAAAAAATCTTATTTTTTCAATGATTATCAGTTAATATATTCACATTTCATCAAATCTGACCTCCAAATAACGATGCAAGTTTTATGTTTGCACATTTTCCAACAAGCAATAAAAAGCTAAAATAATTCTCTATTATATATTGCAGATGAAACACATTATGGACAACATATTAGTAACCAAGGTGCTTCCACAAGTAGTGGATTTGCAGGTTAGTATATTATAATTCATTTCTACTAGAAATTAATTTTTGGGATTAAAAAAAATCCCAATTTTATTTCCTAACCTTTACTAAAATGTTCTTGCTGAAGGGCGTTAGCCTCTCGGGACCTTTGAAACAAGGAAAAGAAAATTGAGTGCTTTGTTTTCATTTTGAAGCAATACGATCTCATTATGGTGAGAATATGAAAAAAGCAAGGATCAAAACAGTTTTCGAAATATTTGCTTAGTCCCACAAATAAAATTGCATTGAGGTATCACATTAAACAATGCAATCTACGTAATTGTACATTGTCTATTGACTTTTTGCCCTAACGTCCTTAAAAACTAGCATGTTAAGCAGATCAAGGATGTTCGATCTTTTTGAAAAATCTTAATTATGAGTGAAAGGAAGAAATCACGCACCTTGTAAAACCGGACTCTCATTATCACCACTCTCGTTACAGCACAAGTAGTATATTTCAAAGTGATATTTCTCTTAATTTTCTCTTCCACTATTTACCCTTTTCCTATTTCCCCTTTCTCATTTACCTAATTTCCTATACCTTTCCCTTATCTTTTCCTCTTCTAACCTTGTCCCCTTTTTAATGTTTCCCTTCCCTTTTACCCATTTTTCTTGCCTGTTACACCTGTTTTTTTTTCCCTATTTTCTTTTTTCCTCTATCCCTTACCATGTTCCCTTTACCCTTGCTATTTTTCCCTTTCAATTTTTTTTATTTTCTCCTATTATTTCTCTTATTCTCTCTTCCTTCTCCCTTTTCCAATTCCTTCCCTCTTCTCCTGCTTCACCCAATTTCTTTTCTCGTTTTATCCTTCCGTTTTTCTTTACCTTTTCCCTTTACTCTTGTTCTTTTTTCCATTGTTTACATTTACTTTTCACTTTTCTCTTTTAAACTTCCCCTTTTCAACGTTTCCTTTTCATTTTTTCTCTTTTTCCATACTCCCCTTTCGCTTCTTCTTTTCCCCTGTCTCTCTACTCTTTCTCTTTACCATTATGTAGTTTTCCCTTTCTCCTTTTGGTAAATATTATAATTCTGCCGGGCTTCCCATTACGCCTGTTTCACATGAATGCAATGGCGCTATCAGCCCCTTAATTGAGAAAAACGTTTCAAAATTCTTTATTAACATATCGTCATATTGGAACTATAATTTCAAATTGTTTGATTATTAAACTGAGTTTAAAGTTCAAAATGTTTGTTTACAACAACCCCATAGTAAGAATTGTTAATAATGTCAACATCAGTTTTTGCATGTGTGTGAATTTCTTAGCAACGTTCTTTTGTTTCCCATTAAAACATTAAAATTTATTCTACTTCTGCAGATTTAAGATTGCTAATGACAGTTAATAGATTTTTAATACAAGGAAAAAGTGCCACTTCACTGACTGAATGTATCAATACGTCTGAGTATTTTATATTTTAACACACACACAGTTCTTACCATTTCTTTCGGGAAAATAATTTAAACTACACATTTGATCTACGCATCCTAAGGCACAAAACTTTGTCTTGCTATCTTCGACATCGAGGAGAATGCCGGGATATGATCATTTCCACAATAGGCATAAAGAGCTTTATGGAAATTTTTCTTTAATAAATTATACGTGAGAAAAATAGAATTACATACAATGTTTAACACTCCTTTTACCTTTCTTTAATTGGTTGGTTCATATTGAAGGCGTATAAGAAAAAATCTTATTTTTTCGATGATTATCAGTTAATATATTCACATTTCATAAAATCTGACCTCCAAATAACGATGCAAATTTTATGTTTGCACATTTGCCAACAAGCAATAAAAAGCTAAAATAATTCTCTATTATATATTGCAGATGAAACAAATTATGGACAACATACTAGTAACCAAGCTGCTTCCACAAGTAGTGGATTTGCAGGTTAGTATATTATAATTCATTTCTACCAGAAATTAATGTTTGGGATTTAAAAAAAATTCCAATTTTATTTCCTAACTTTTACTAAAATGTTCTTGCTGAAGGGCGTTAGCCTCTCGGGACCTTTGAAACAAGGCGAATAAAATTTGTGGAAATTAATGATAGATTACATCATTTCTCAGAGTTTTTGGGATTTTATGTGAATTCATACCAATAATTATTATTTTACTGGTAATTCAAAATAAAAGTTCTGCTGAAAGCATACGCAATAGTTGAGGCTATAACTTCTGAATTTGTAAGAAGATCATTAGTTATAACTGAAAAATAAACGAAACCGAGACAATCGAGAAAAAAGTTCGAATCTTGATTTGCCTATATCGCGGGTTCTAAGTTATTTTCCAAACTTTTTTTTGTTCTTGGCTAATTTACGTACGAATTTTTCATGTCTTACAGAAAATTTAAAAAATATCAAGTAATTATATTGAAAATACAGTTCACGGTATAAATTCAGATGCTGTAACTGAGGAAAAAGCCGTATTTGCAAGTTACTGCTCCCTTTCAATTTCAGACTTAAGGAACAGACTTGTCGCAATTAAACACAAGACCATTTATAGTAAAAGAATATGAAATAATTGAATTATTAAAAAGCATGCTTCGGCCATGAAAGTATAATTATTATAATAATAATATAATTTATATAATTTAATATTATATAATTTGCGAGCTGCAGTCACCCGGCCAAGTTTACCCGGCAACTTTTACCAGGAAAATTTAGTGTGCATTGTAACAAAATTCTGTGTTATTTTACATCGCACTGAATTGGAAACCAATTGACCCATGTGATACCTAGTGAGATTACAAGAATTAATAATCAATAAGCAGTGAAAATAACTGTCTATTATATCTTGCAGATGAAGGATTTCCGCAGCTACGTCCAATTCGACTTCATAGCGACACAGCTGATGAACAACGCGTTAATAATTCATATAATGCTGTAGCAGCTGGAACTAGAAGTTAGTATATTATAATACTCTTGATCAGAACATTTTTTCAGGATTCCGAAAAAAATTCAATTTTTATTTCTTAACCGTCATTGAAGGGTTCTCGGTGTATGGCGTTAAGAGATTCATAAAAGCTTATAGGATTTGTAAAAAGGACAATGATAATTTATAGACATTTTTTGGAAATTTATGGGAATTTTTTTCGTTCTGAAAGGAACAAACTTAACTAGATAAAATAATTATTTAAAGGGTTTTCTCTTTTTGAACGAAATTCAGGACAAATGACTTGAAATACAATGTACTGAGAGAGCGCTAATTTGAAACTTAGAAAGGGTTATATTACTCATTCTATTAGATTTTACTTTGATGTCTAATGTAAGATCATAATAAAGAATTTAAAAAGACATACTGGTTTACAAAAGAACTAAAAACACATTAGGCCCTAAAGTTTACAGAAGGAGGTATTTCAATTCCAGATAAAGATAACTTACAAAAGGAATGACAAAATTTTAAACAAACCCCCTAATTCATAACTATGACACAAAAAAATTGATAAAACTATTTAAAAAAATACACTTAAAAAAACAAGTAAACGCAATCTATTTAAGAAAGAGAGGGAAAAACGACCACCATACTACTCTGCATCCGAGGGGTCACAGAAGAAATGGGAAAAATTATCAACAAACACAAAATCCAAACCATATTTAAACCAGCTGCGAAAATAGGATAACTACTAAACAACGCTAAAGACAGAAAGGCACCTGTCAGTGATCCAGGATTATACAAAATCTTGTGGCAAAGTCTATATTGGAGAAACCGGGTGAGCGAAGAATTAACGTATAAAGGAACATGAGAGTGAAGTCTGGCTAAAACATTTCAAGCTATGAGCACTAGCTAGGTATCATATCGAAACAGGACATAACATTGTATTTAAATAAACAAGCGTTATCACAAAAACACACAATACATTTCCAAGAAAACATACAGAAGCAACAAAAATATTTAAATACCCAAATAACATCAGTAGGAAATATGGTTACAATACCAATCCGATTTGGTTTTCCTTTCTCCCGGATTTGCAAAAAAATATTTTAACTAGCCAATAAGGTGCGAACAACTTCCATGGTAGAGAGTATACATAACAATATCATAACCTGATACCTAAGTTTTAAATTCGCCATAAAGAAATGATCTGCAAGGTTGATTGATTCATAGTAGCCAGATATCAACTTATTTAACATAACTTTACCCAACAGAACCTGACCTCACCTAACCTGAATTAACAGAAATTTATTGAACTACACGTGAAGCTCTGGAAGCATATTTTTCCAGTACCAAATGTGTGCTACATCGAATGGGTCAACTCGAGCCTAACTTAGAAATAAATCTAACCTAGCCTAACCTAACCTAACCTAACCTCACGAAACACAATTAAGCTGACTGTGTTGTCCCGATGTGTTTGCGGTAACGTTTCATTCAGCTTCGGCTTAACCTACCTGGAGGTTTAACCTATCCTAACATAACAAAACCTGACCTAACCTAACCGATTTCGCTGGCAACCCTGTTCTGGCGTACTTTCATATATTGACATAAATAGCAGTAAATGTCTGGAGTTTCGTAACCGCTTGTTGCTAGCATTATTCGCTTGTGTCTGTAACCAGGGCACCTCCACGTGGTGACGGAGGGCAACGGATCCACATTGGCTGAATCCCTGGGTAAACGGCGTTCATGACGTCATGGCAGACACAGGTAAAAAGTGTATTACGATGCAGGGAAAAACCCCAGTATCGGCGTCTGGTCAGGGTGGGAAAGCGGGCTCTCCGACGTCGTCACAATGCAACCGTCGCTCTTCATCAATGGATCACTTGGTTGGTGTAGAGTCTCATGCTACAAGGAAAAAAGTCACGAGCATTTCTCAATCGCATGTCTGAAAGTATAGTTCAGATTCATTCTGTTACATTTGCAGTAAATATGAATTGAGCAGTTTGCACAAATCAATCAACGAGGAAGTGAAAAGTCTTTACGAAAAGTGTTTTGACCGTAAATTGCTGCACCAAGAAACAAAATTGATTCCTCGCGACATTTGCAATTCCTGCAGAAATATGTTGTATCGTCTAAAAATTCAAACAACGAAAAGTACCGCAGGTACTCTACACCAACCACATCAAATAACCCGTTATTGCGAAGGTCTGCTACTTTTGCATGAATTCCGTCAAAGGGTTCAACGCCAGAAACAAAAATAACATTTCGTACATTAATAAATGCACAGTCACAAGAGCAATTGAAATCAATAGAAGTGCACGCCAGACTGATTTAAGCGCTTTAGAAGATGATAGAATGGAAGTTGAAAGTCAACGTCATGGAGACGGTAGTGAAACCAGTGATCGAACAGAAAATAGTTCTGATAATTCCGATGAAAATTACCAAAAATATGACGAATATGGCGTGCATAAAATGAATTTGAAGGTTCCAATATTAGTGTCGCAAACTAGAACTGAATGATTTCGTTAGGTTCTGTTAAGTTAGATTCATTTGTAGGTTAAGATCGAGTTAACCTATTAAATATAGCACACATTTAAGACTGAGAACCTTACGCTTACATAGCTACACGTGTGGTTGAATTTCATTCGTTTAGGTTAGGTTAGGTCAGGTTTTGTTATGTTAGGACAGGCTAAATCTCTACGTAGGTTCAGCCGAAGATCAATGAAACAATACCGCAAACACAACGGGACAACAGAATGCATTTAATTGTGTTTCGTGAGGTTAGGTTAGGTTAGATTTATTTCTAGGTTAGGCTCGAGTTGACCCATTCGATGTAGCACACATTTGCTACTGGGAAAATATGCTTCCAGAGCTTTACGAGTAGTTTAATAAAGGGGGAGGGTCGGTAAGGCCGGTTTTTGGCCTAATTTATTTTTGGATCAAAAAATCTGAAAAAATCATGGTAGTATCTTATAAGTATCCCGAGTCAATTGCACGCTAAACGGACTACCCTCAACCCCCCAGC
>NC_046657.1:51865316-51865840 GCF_010883055.1 Belonocnema kinseyi
GCGTCCTTTGACTTTTATCGCGTCAGGTTCAAGGTCATTGGAAGGTCAAATCGAGAGAAAACGGTAAAAAAATCCAAAAAATACGTTATAGGTTTTTGGAGTTGCTAATTACGAATCTGGCATTCGTTGAACTCTATCGCTTCAGGTTCAAGGTCATTTGAAGGTCATTTGAAGGTCAAATCGAGAAAAAATGGCAAAAAAAATTTTTTTAAATATGTTATAGGTTTTTGGGGTCGCTGATTATGAACCTGGTGTCCGTTAACCTTTATCGCGTCAGGTTCAAGGTCATTTGAAAGTCAAATCGATAAAAAACGCTGAAAAAATAAAAAAATATGTTATAGGTTTTCGCGGTCGTTGATTACTAACCTGAAGCGATAGAGTTCAACGGACGCCAGATTTGTATTCGGCGACCCCGAAAACCATAGTAAACCCGAGCTAACCTCAGAACACATGTTTAAGAGTGTGAAATCTCTCGAAAATACAGTTGGTGGGTAGTGGTGTTTCCTATATTTGTAGGGGGGGGG
>NC_046657.1:51865850-51885283 GCF_010883055.1 Belonocnema kinseyi
CGGGATACTTATAAGATACTACCATGATTTTTTCAGATTTTTTGGTCCAAATATAAATTAGGCCAAAAACCGGCCTTACCGACCCTCCCCCTTTCTGTTAATTCAGGTTAGGTGAGGCCAGGTTCTGTTGGGTAAAGTTATGTTAGATAAGTTGATATCAGGCAAGGGTTGCTCCTTCACAGTTGTTGACATGTTTTTAAAGTGAAAATTTGCATCACTGGCATTATTTTGAAATTTATTTGCCTCAGTGCATGATTTTTCGTCATTTTTTGAGGTTATAGCTCAACCATACGTGATGGGTGATTTTTGATACCGAATTTGAATTCAGCGCCCCAAAATCCATAGGAATACGTATGTCTTGTTACCAGATCCGCACACTTTTTTTTGTGGCTGTGTTATTAATGAAAACAACAATAGTCTTTTAATGCCAAAAGAAAAGCAATTTCTTATTTCAAATGCCTCACACGATAAAAATATGTTTGCCCTATTGCTATTAACAATGAAAATATTTTATTATCATATAAGGTCCGTTAAAGGTTAAAAATTACTTATCTAGACTTTATTTCGTTAAAAAACTAACTCTTCACGTGTAAAAATAGCCAGACAGTACATTTCTTAATTAAATTTCTTCAAAAAACCATCAGTTGTTATTGGTTGTATAAATTTTATGACATTGTTTATAGACTTTTACACGATTCACTGGAAATAACTTTATTTATTACAACGTAAATATCAGCTATTTTTAACTGTTTGTGCATTTTGTTTATAAAATAACAATTTATTTATTATATTTCATGAATTTAAGCAAAGGAACGATTTAATATGATATCGGACAGTCTGACCCTGGTGATGCCATGGAATTGTTTAGGGCTGAAATATATTATTTTCCCAGACAAAATATGAGACAAGTAATTTTTGTTCAAAATTTTGTTTTCACAAATTCAGGGCTACATTAATATTCGGGTAAATTATGTAAAAATTCTTGATTTTTACAAGAAAAATAGTTTTATTTTGAGAAGAAATTGGCGTAAATTTATTTTCCTTGCAGAATCTTTTAGGGAGAACTAAAATCTTTGAAAATCACAAAGAAAATTTACAAAAGCTCAAAATTATCAAAATAGCGCACATTTTTCTAAAAAACAGAAAGTCGATTTTCTCAAAAGGGCTAATTTCGATTTCTTTGTTAATGTTTAATTTAGATTTATTGAAATATAATAATGTATAGGAGCCTTTAAAGTTAATTACAATTGGTGTCGATATAAAAACATTGAATGCACTACTAGAACAAAGTGAATTACGGAAAGATATAATATACTATTTAGTGACATTTCATTTTTGGAAATATATAGATTAAAAAAAATTGTGTTGAATAATTACAGTGTTCGATAAAATTTTTACTTTCTCATCAGAGAAGGTATTAGATTTGTGTACAATTTGACACACCCACTTTTTTCAAATTTCCACGTTTTGAGACCCCCTAAATCCGAAAAACAGGTTTTTACGATGTGTCTGCCTGTATTTATGTGTGTATGTATGTCTGTCTGTTTCCATAATAACTGTTGAAAAAATCAATCTATTAGATTGGTCTTTGCTGCAATCTCTTAGTATCCAAAACTTAATTTCAAGTTTGCTAGCAAGACATTTTGGATATAAAATTGAAAAAGTTAACGCATTTTGAATATTTTAAAGCCACTTTTTTCAAAATTCAAAAATTGTCTGTACAGAAAAACATAAAATTTCAGGAATAAAATCGAGTGCGAAGTACGAGATACGTGATAAGAATGTATTCGTTAAAGCCGAAGGAGCTTTAACAAAAGAGAATTCACAATAACCAAATTGCTGTTGTCGATGTTTTCACCATTAGTTTTAAAAGGTCTTTGCACAAAGATCGCGCACGTAACGCGAGGTAAATACATTATCAAGCGCAACGCGCGGAACCAACGTTTGCGCGCCCCATGCGCGCTTCAACTTGCGAGCAAAGCAAGCCGCGCGTGACGAAATGTTCCCGCCACAGAAAAAACTGAAGTTAAATTTTGTTCCATGTAAAATTTCCCGCTGTTAAAGTTTACATGCTATTTGGCGAAAGTTTATTCTACGATAGAATAAAAGCTGTCGTCTGCTACGGCATCCTTAGCAGCAATGGGAAAACGGAAAACTATGAGTGAATTAGAGCTATAAATCGAGACAGCAGATTTAAAACAACACAGAAAAAACAAAAGTTAGAATTTCTGCAGACAAGACTTTCAAACGGTTAAGAATCAAACATATTTCAGCGTAAGTTTCACTGGTGTTAGGAGAATAATACTTATCTCGTCTACTGTATCACGATGAAGTGAGCAAATTTTAGTAACACATGTAGAATCAGCAAACAGAAAATACGAAAAAAATTTGAACTTATTGAATACTATTCAGAAAAAGCGCAAAAGGCAACTGATCAACTGACACATGGGAATCCCCAATTCTCTCCAATTTAATGAAGTTAAACGGCAATAGATAGCGCTGGCATCGCAATTCTAGCTACATCACAAATAAAAATAGAGCGATTATAAGGCAAAATATTATCCAGGCACGGTTAAAAATTGGAAATTATCTTCGATTCTTGTAAAGTTTATGCAACAAGGTTATTTTTTATTGCGGTGAATCTTGCACTCGGAACCGATGTAAACTTTATCTTTCGTTTTTTCTTTGGCGAAGCGGGAAGATTTTTTTAGTTATATTTCATTCGTTAAGATAAAATGGCCAATGCTTTAAAGGCAATTTATTCGAATAAGAGAAACAAATGTCCTGACTTTGAAACAGCTAATACATTGCATTTACGGACTGAACGACCACTAAGCTTTCAAAAGTTTATGATTTATCATTGCCAAAATAAAAATTCTCCTTACGACGAATGGGTAGCAAATTTTTAAAATTTTTTGTAAACTGTACACATGCAGAAGGAAAGATTTGTCGGCTGACGATGGTGACAAGAGAATATACAAAGCAAGATTCGAAATTGAATATATCACAGTCCTGACCTATACAATGGAAATCCTGTGAAAGATGTGGAGGTACAATTAGCATTCGAATATTATTAAAGCGATCAAGTAGAAGTGTTAATGAAATATTTAACCTGTTTTGAGAAAAAATTGGAACGTAAGAATGGGAAAGAAAAAGTTTTACTCTGCGAGCAGAATGGGTTCAAATTCACCCTTTGAAAGAGGAATCTCAGCTTGGAGATTGCAAAAATGTCCAGGAACTAGAGGCATTGCGCTTCAATCGATAGGACTTTTAGAGGAAACTGGTTCAGATGATATTGTTTTTAGGATTTGGAACAAAGGTGACTTAGAAAAGAGAAAAACCTCTATTGCTAGTATTGTCAAAGAGTTAGCAACCTGGAAAGAAGAAGCGAATGTTCACATATATATGAAAAATATTCAATAGAAGAAATAAAAGAGGAGAAAGATCCTTTTAAGAGTAATTCAAATCATTTAACAATGCAGTCAAATTTAACAAACTTCCGAGTCTTTTAAACTAACACCTAATTGATCGCGAACATATTGTACAATACAACAGCCACTATTCAGTTTTGTTTACACCCATATTAGGTTTAACACAGGGCTCTAAAATAGGCTGTTTATTATTTATAATTTATGACAATGGCGTTGAACAACGTTGAAGCATTTATATTCCATTTTATGCAAATGATGCTTCATTACTTTTTCCAATAGATAATATCTATGATAGTTTACAACTACAAGAAAATATTAACATTTTTGTTAAAGGGTGCACCGCAAATTCACCGGATATTAATGTTACAAAATTTAAGATAAGGTCATATTCTCGCAAACTTATTAAGATCAATTTTCAGTATGAAATAAATGGGTGCATTTTCGAAAAGGTCAACTTTATAAAGGACATCGGCTTGAATGTGGATAATGCGTTCCACTTTAATATTCACATTGATTACTTACTTTAAAAAATCAATAAGTCTCTAGAATTACTAATATGAACCTGTCATTCGTTTTAAAAACCGAGCAAACTGAGTTTTTTTCACTTTGCGCTGGTTAGATCGAAGCTTGAATATGGATCTGTGATTTGGTATCCTTGAGCAGAATAACAAATCAAATTTCTTTGTAAGTGTCAGAAGAAATTAAAATATATATATTAACTGAAAAATAAACGGGCAGTTCTTACCCCCCGGTGCTGCTTATATTTAACTCTGTGTAGACAGTTCCAATTCAGGAGCTGCGATCCCTTGGTTTGCTCCACCACGAAATACCCGCTCTAAGGTGCCTTTTTATCTTCAAACCACAAAAACGAAACCTACGCGAAAAACAATACGGCTATAAATCTGATGTGTAGCAAGGTAAAACGAATTAGCGGAAATTGTATAGCCCCTCTTGATATTGCCTGTATGTCATTATTAAGCCTTTTAACTTCCATTGATGCTTATATCAAGATTCACATAACATTCGAATATAAACTTTACTGTAATTCATATAAGTTTACATCTAGAAATATAATCTGCCAATGTAAAACATTGTATTTCGCTTACGTATACTATGGGATTAGATCTGAGCAAATTTTAGTTTGGTCCAATAACAGATTTTTAGAAAAAAACACAATAAATAAAAATCCCTGTATTCTATTTTACAGCTAGAGGACGACCAACGGCAGAAGATCTGGTAGAATTAACGATGCACATGCGGGAAATGGACATCCTTTCACCAAATCCTGAAGAAAGTGAGTACATATTAATGTTTAGAGATTAAGAAAAATTATTTCGATTCAAAATAAGATCAAAATTCCAGTTCATGACCTCCCAATAATGCTTTATGCTGAATGACGTTGGCCCTTGGAGATTTTTTAAAAAAGTTCAACAATTTAATAAAATTTCTTCCTTGAGTCTGTGAGCAATCTCGCAAATTAAAGGAAGAATTAGGATTTGGTAGTCGAGAATAATGGGTGAAGTGAATGATTGGTAACAATGTAAACAAAAAATAAGGTTTATTTTAACTAAACTTACAGTCGGTTGACTCCAAGAGTGGCAAAATCTCGAAAACCCGTACCAGGCGGCGAAGCCAAGAGCGGACAAGTGATGGGGTTGAATCCGGAGTAGTTAGTTTTTCAGCGAGGGTGCTGAAATCCTGGAGGATCGCGTGGCGCCTTGGTGGGTTGGTGGCGTCAGGAAACGAAGGGGTTGCGAAGTGATGATAGAGGTACCGACTGCCACTTGTAGTGAGCACGAGACTAAGGACAGCTTGCCTTCGGGGCAAGTTTACGCTTATATTGACTGGGGGTGTCGTTCCTCATCCCTAATCATGAGCCCGCAGGGCCGTGCGATAGCGTGGTGCTGGTAATGTTGTTACCCCCCCCCCCCTCTCCTCTGTTTGGGACGACGTTTATTTTTTTAGCAATTCTTCAGTTTTCTCGATTTCGTCGTTGAGTCACAGGCAAGATTCTTTCTCTGTCAGATCCAGATGAATATAATCGTCATCTCCTTCATTCTTTTTCTTGTGTTGTATTTTGTGTATTGTTTGTCGGTGTTTAAGTTCTGTCCATTCCTCCTTCCTTAAAACAATCTTTATAATTTCCTTGAACTTTGGTTTGCCTCTGCCGAGCCTCCTTTTATGTATTTGGTCCTACTCTTTAAACAAAAATAAAAACAAAATACAAAATTTTTATTCTTTTCTTGATATATTTTTTCTCATTTTATTTCAAAAACATGTAAAATCTAGAGTTTTATTTGAAATATATTTTTTTTAATTTTCTGTGTTATCCATTCCTATGTGTATCCTTTTAAGATTCTGCTTTTCCGTAACTCTTCTTTCTTGAAAATTAACTTATCTCTAGAATCGACTTTTATTTTTAATTAGAAATCAAACTTGGCCTCTTATAGCCGTATTTATTTTTATTTGCAACTCTTAAATTATCTTTGTAAAATTCATTTGTTTTTATCAAATTGAAATTGAATTATTAAATTAAATTTAAAAAAATATTTATATCTGTGGTGTATGAAAAGAGTAAAAGTATCCTTTCCGATGTTTTTGTAAATGGTCAAAAATAATCTTTTTCTGTGGTGTACGTGGAAAAGTATGACAACATTTTAATATTTTAGTAGCTTTAAAACATATTTCAATTAATCTTTATGGTAATTGTTTTTTTTTTGTTTCTCCAGTCCTTCTAGCTGGTATAAAACCTGTAGACGAATGTTTACTAGTATTCAACGCAAATTGCAGATTATCTAAATTTTCATCCCATGCTTTATGGTCTTTTTCTAAATACGCTATAATTGCTGTTTGAAATGACCTATTACATATTTTTGTCGGATTTGCTTGTGCATAATATTTAGGAGTTTTCGAGTGTCTAATACCAAAAGTTTTCGTCAAATTAATTATTGACTTATTTACATATTCTTTTTCATTATCTGTAAACAAAATTCTATGTGTTCCCCATTTCGAAATTATAGGCTTATGAAATTCTTTTTCCACGGTTGACGATAATGCATTTTTTACTGAAATTATTTCCACCAATTTTGTAAACATATCAACAAAAACTAAAATTTATTGATTTCTCGATTTTGTTATTGGTAGTGGACCCATCATGTCGGATGCTACTACCGTCCATGGTTCTTCTATTATTCTGTTTCCCATTAAACCTATATTCCGGGCCAAACATAATTTTCAGAAATTTTTGCACATGTTTTTTCCATACCTAAGCGACGTGCTTGTTTAATATCATGATTTTCAATTAAAAACTGTTCTCACAATTCTTTCGGTATTGTTAATTTCCACGGGTTGCTATCTAAATTTATGTTTGATCATAGAGGGTCGGGTCTATAAAAATATAATTGAATATCACGTATTTGCCAATTAGGATTTTCCTGTGGTTTATTTTTTACATGAATTATTTTATTTTTATACCAGTTACCTTCAATTTCTTTAAAATCTTTTTCCTTCGATTCTATTGTGCTAGCTAAAATACTTGAGACTTTTACGTGATTTTCATTTGACCTTGATGAAGCATCTGGTACCTTGTTTAAACTTCCTTTTCTATATACAATTTCATAATCGGATTTTAATAATTCTAAAGCCCATATTGCTAATCGACCTGTTGGATTTTTAAGATTATGTAACTATTTTAATGCAATATGATCTGTAATAACCTGAAAAGAATAACCCTCTAAACGTGGTCTAAACTTTCTAATCGCCCAGATTACGGTTAAACATTCTTTTTCTTAAGCTGAATACTTACCTTCAGCTCCATTCAGACCTCTACTTGCAAACGCTGTTACATAATTTTCGCCGTTTATTGTTTGTGTTAAAACAGCTCCTAATTATATGTCACTAGCATCAGTTTCAAGTCGGAATGGGCTTTCAAAATCAGGGCAGACTGAAATTGGTGTTGTCGTTAGTAAGTGTTTAATTGTCGTGAAAGCCTGTTCCTGTTTGTCAGACAGATAATTTCTGCAAATTTGGGGATAAATTTCCTATACCATGAGGCCATTCCTATCAGTCTTTGAACTTGATTAATTGTTTTAGGCCTTGGAAAATTTAAAACTGGTTCTCTGTTTTCTTCATCAACTTGTAATCCCTTTTCATTTGCTTTGAAACCCAAATATTTCATTTCCGAACATCCAGATTCACATTCATCCAAACCTATTATTAAACCTGTATTTTTAATTTTATCTAATACAATTTCTAATTATTTTAAATGTTCTTCAAAATTTTTTGAGACTATAATTATATCATCGAGATAACAGAATATACGCGGCTTTAATTCTGGTGTTATTATTCTGTACATCAGGCGCTGCAATGTAGCAGGAGCATTTGTTATTCCAAATGGCATCCTCTTAAACTAATACACTCCTTTGTCCGGAACAATAAAAGCTGTTATCGGTTTAGATTCCCCGTCCAACGGTATCTGATGATATGCTGAACGAAGATCTATTTTTGACATGTATCTTGCTGATCTCAGTGTGTCTACTATTTCAGACATTGTCGGAATTGGATTAATTTGTCATTTATTAGTTTTTTCATTTCGTAATCTAATTCTTTCACTGTATTTATGACTTTTTCACTCATATAAGAATAGTTATGATTTTCAAAATCTATCATACGGCGGAATCTTCTTTCGTCCGTGTCATTTGTGTCTGTATCAAGTAATTCTGGCGGTCTCTGGTTTTGTCTGCTATTTTCCGCCTTCAGTAGCGACCGTATGCGTTTCCCTGATCTAAACTATACCAACAATCCCGTCGAAAATGGCCAATTTTACCGCAATTGTAGCATGTTAAGAATTCTCGTGATCTATGATTAAAATTTTGGTTTCCTAAGTTTGGATCTATAAAATCCTGTCGACTTGAAATTATTTCACCATTCTTATTATCTCTACTATTTTCATCTTTTAAAATTTTTGAATTTTTATTTTTATTATTCCTTTTGTCTTCTGACTTGCTATTATTTTCTTCCGCATTATATAAAAGCGCTGGTATTTGCGGATAATTATTCGTTAGTTATGTTATTAACCTCTGATTTCCTGGATATCTGACTATTTGTATAATTCGAATTATTATTTGAAAATCTTGGATTAAAAAATTTTGGAATTCCATTTTGGAATCTTGGTTTGAATTGTTGCATATTTTTGTTGGTAACGATACCACGACCTAAATTGTCTTTGTTGATTTTGATCCTAATTTTTATTTCTATTTTCATTCTCATTTTCAATATTATTTTAACTTTTATCATTTCCTGGATCATTTTTACTTTTGTTATTTTTATTATCCACTTTATCTAAAATGCTTAATTGTTGACCTCTAATTTTAGATTTTAATCATTCTGTTTCTCATTTTCGACTTAATATTTCTAATACTGAAAAATTCGAAAAAGCATTTCTTGAAATGTATACATTATAGTCAAGTCTTAAATTTTCATAGGTCTTTCTTAATTGCCATTCAAGGCTCGTACGTGGCATTAATTTTGCAAATAATTCTTTAACTTCTGTAACAAAAGCATGAATGTGTTGGTCTTTTTTCTGATTGCAAAATTTTATTTTATTTTTAATTGTTTCAGTATATCTCTCATTTCGACGTGTCCAAATGACAAGGTTCCATCTCAGGAGAACCAAATAAAAAGGTTCCCTACTTCAGAGGGCCTTGGCGTTCCCAAGACTATTCATATGTGATTTTTAAGCTTCCGTGTTTCGCCACTCGAGATGACACCTTTTTATTTTGACTATTTTCCGTGTTGTTTTTAAATTTAATCAACCAATTGAAGATTATTTAGAAAGGGATTTGTATCATTCCGAATAGAAAGAGAGTTGCTGGAATTTGATTGATGTTATTTTCATTCATCTCCTCTCTTTCCATGTCGATCCCTCTACTTCTATCTATTCTGCCTTGCAAGTCTGTTTGACATTTAGGTAGGTTTAATTTTCGCATAATCGATTGCCTTTGCACCGTTCTCGGTAATGAGTATTCGTCCCCGTGACCGCTACTACCCCTATTTATTGTCATTATTGCGTCTCATTCCAAAATTCATTATTATTTTCTATAAAAAAATCACTTTTGAACGTTTTATCACTAATTTTCGCGTTTTCTTCCTCTTGTCTTTCTATTTCTATTCTCAAGTTTTCGCGACTTATTCTTGCTCTTTCTGCTCTTTCTCTGTTTATTCTTTCTTTCTCGTTTCTGAATTTTTTTTCTCGCTCTAACCGACTCGATTCTAGTCGTTCTTTTTCTCTCTCCAATTTTTCAAGTACGTTTCTTTTACTTTCTATTTCTCCATCTATCCTATTCGTTTCTAGATCGCCATTTCCTAGATTCGTAACATTTTCGTCTTCCATTCTCCAATTTCCTAACGTGTTTTCAGTATTGGGAGATAGTAAATCAACTGTATTTATGTGTATAGGTCGGTCGTGCCTATGTGCGTTTGGTGTACTTTCTCTACTCGTTTGTTTCGTTTTTCTCGTAATTGCACCTTTTGTTTTATTTCTATATGTTACCCCCCAATATAATTCTCTCCTCACCGTTATCGCTTCAAAATTGCTATCTAATTCTTGCGTTTCGTTTTCTTTCTCGACTGCTTGACTTTCTGTATTTTCATGAGTCATCAGTTCTTATGCATTATCTTCTTCGTCTCTTATTTCTTGAACTAATCAAATCTCATTATTTTCTCGGGCTATTTCATTCTCATGGTCTACTGGATTCGCCATGATCGGAATAACTTTTAATTCTCCAGATCTTACACGCATTCAATTTGATTCCTTTTTCTATTTTTATCGACTAGCTCAGGGGTTCTTATGGCTGATTAGAAACCGGCACGTTCACGCATGTTAGCGTCTCGGTTTTTGCTACTGTGGATTGTGCGCTGCCTCACCACGTAGCGGAAGTATCCACTGAGGACGGGAAATGCTAGGGTTGTTTGTATCACGTCACTCACTGTGATTTCGCGCGACAATTTTTGTAACTGACGCCGCGTTCTTTTTTAATTCCCGTAATTATCACTGAATTTTCTTCTAGTCTTTTGTAAACCGACTTATCATTCCTATTCTATCTTCAACTTTTTCCTATTTCCGCATTCGTATTTTACTTATTTGTTTCGATTTTATTTTGTACCCTTTACGTATCTAATCCTGCTACAAGGAGTACGAATAAGTCATTTTTTAACAGAGTGATTTTATTTTTAATTGTCGATGGTGGAACTTGAAATTTATTTATTTTGTTCATTCTCGTCATTTTTCGACTTCTTCTCGGCGTATTGAAGGATTTTTTGGGGGGATTGTAGGCTTTTGAGGAGGGCGCCAAATTTGTGAGGGATTTTGCAAATTAAAGGAAGGATTAGGATTTGGAAGTCGAGAATAATGGATGAAGTCAATGATTGCCCTGGCGGATCGAAGGAACCGAATGGAGCCTCTACAAAGTACCCGTAAAGACCCCATTGGGTCACTATTCGGGTCACTTCGGAACCGAAGGAGGACCAAATCGGGTCTTTACGGGTACTTCGTAGAGGCTCCATTCGGTTCCTTCGGTCCGCCAGGGTGATAACAATGTAAAGAAGAAATAAGGTTTATTTAAACCAAACTTACAGTCGGTTGACTCCAAAAGTTGCAAAATCTCACAAGCCTGAACCGGGCGGCGATGCCAGAGCGGGCGAGTGATGGGGTTAAATCCGCAGTAGTTAGTAGTGAGCACGAGACTTAGGACAGCTTGCCTTCGGGGAAAGTTTACGCTTATATGGACTGTGGATGTCGTTCCCCACTCCTAAATTTGCAGTATAATTTTAGCAAGGTCAGAAGAAACAAACAATTTATTTTTGGTTAATAACGCCTTAGTGTATATTTTTCCTATAATTCGTTGAAAATGCGATTTATTTCTGCTTGAAAGCAAAAGATTGGATCAAAATTCATAAGCTTGGATCAAAAATTGATTTCGGGTCGCCAAAAACTCCTAAAATGTGCATCTGTTTATATATTTTGCTTATCAAATAAACAAATATCAACGAATGGTACAATTTTGTCAAAAAACATAAAGGGTAATATTATTTAGGACATAGCATGTCACATGCGACACATCTGTCTGCGAAAAGTCACACCTGTAGCATGCCACATATATATGAATATGTCAAATTTGCTTCACGTAACAGCTCAGGCAACTCCAACGTGTCGATTGGGGGCGCAAATGCACTCCGGTGACTAGTACGAGAAATAAAAAATATAAATTTCACTGTGATAAATTCCGCGCTGGAGATAAGCCGCTAGATGGAGATTCCGCAGTTGTGACACGCCTCATATGTGACATGCCGCAGGTGTGACTTGTTCCAAAAAGATTAGCCGCATGTGGCATGATATGTACCCAATATCATAACAATAAAAGCAGAAGAAAAAAGACTTGTTCCTGCCTAATTATTTCTTTAATATACATATCTTTGATAATAGAATTGATTAATAACATTTAGTTTTAAATTTTGATTGCCACATATCAGGCAAACAGTAAAAGCAAGCAATTTTAATACAGGAATATACTTTGAAACCAAATATTCCTTAATTTCGATTAATTGTTAATAAAAACCTGCTTATAACAAGCAGCTTTGCAAACTAACTTATTTTTCTTCTTTCTTATATCGCTGTGCATTTAATCCAAAAATCGAATGGAACGGCACCAATAAATATTAATGATTAATTTAGAGGAAATTCTAAAAGATATGTCCTTTAGCATAAATTCTACAAAAAACTGATATTTTAATTTTTTTGTGCATTTCCCGATCATAATAAGGGGGGTTGGGACACAAAGGTTACAGGCTGCGTTTACAATAAACAACGTGACGTGTATTGCGTCATTTTCAGATTAAATTCTAAGTATTGAATCTTGCAATTTAACATATAGTATATAAACACTTTTAAGAATCAAGAGCAAAACCATTTCATATTTTACGTAATATCTCTGGGTTTGAACGGCAATCGGGTGACCTGTTGGACAGTTTTTTGCCAAAACCAATGACCAGTAGAAAATTTTAAAATTAAAATAAAATTGCTATAAGGAATCAAATTGTTACTGTTCTAGCTTTAACTCTCCTCCATTTTTTAGCAACAAGTGTCGAAAAAGCTGGGCTTTTTCAGTTTCACTAAGCCAGAGATACAAGTCTCCCAAAATCTCAAATATATTTACTTTATCGAAATTTTGACTCTTGTTTTTGGTGATATTAACAGACTTTTGTTTTACGTTTAGGCTATCTTTTTTTCACCGAGAGCAAATTTTTGGGTTTTGTTGAAAAAATTCTCTAATGCAAATCCCTGTATTATACCTTACAGATATCGCGCTGTATAACCGTCTAACAAGTAGAGGACCGCCGCACCATCCTCTTCCACGACCAATTAGAACCAACCCAGGAGAAAGCTCTACCAATCAACGTTAGTATTATTATTTATATTATGGAAAAGTTATATTTATACCATGATTTTTTCTAACTAACAACAAATTGTTGGAATTCAGAAAAAAATGCAATTCTTTTCTTTTTCGCCAAGGAGTTATTTTTTTTGTTAAACGGCGATAACCCCTTGGGACCTTTGAAACAAGTTTCAAATCTTAACTCACACTGGTACATATTTTCCAAATTATATATGCATGTTTCAATTTCATCTAAAATTTGTATAAAAGGCTATTATTGATTTGAATTTGAAGTAACAAAGTTTAAAGATTATAAAAACATGAAGTAAAAATTAGCCGAATATTTCACTTAAAATAATTGTTTAATGCTATGTATATTTCGAAATGAATGATTCATTACACAGGACCACAAAATGAAATCGAAAAGTATTCCGACGTAAACCACGTGCACTATACTTTTTCGGGTGTGCTGATCACGAATCCGTGGCCCCTATGAACCCTACTCGTTTTGATCAAGGTCATTTGAAGGTCAACTTCATTGTTTTGAGAGATATCATATTTTTGACCTTAGATTCTGAAAAAGCGGGAAAATCTAGGTTCGGGTATATTTTTATAAATGGACACCACAGACCTCTACAGGACATATGGAGGACAAAAACATTCTTTGGAATATGCAGATGTAATTGATAATTCTGAATTACCTGAAAAGTATCTCGTCATGGTAGTTGGATACAGAAGAAATTACATTCGCTCTTAGATTTACATCCAATTGCAAAACCTTCAGTTGTCCTTCATTGCAAACCTTCATTGCAAAACCTTCAGTGCAAAGCCAAAACCTTCAGTTTTTTTCTGTGAAGTCTCTAGGTGAAGGCGTGAATCTGTCATGGCAGGCACAAGATAAAGTATCAGTACGACGCAGGCATTCGGGACCCTAGTATCGACAATTGGTCAGGGGAGCAAGCGGGACCGGGCAATCATCGTCATAATGTGACTACCTCTCTAGCAGGGGGGTGCTTCCACTGTACTGCCCAATACAAAAAATGAGGACCATTTCGCTGGCCCCACCACCCACGCAAATTTAACTTTTTTTTCGGCTAAATATTTAGTGCAGAATTTCTTCAAATTTGTACAACCAACATTAAAATTTGTGCATCACCGGAATTAGCTTATTTTTTAGAAAAACACTAGCGGAGCCAGCGGAACGTTTCGCTGGGCCGCGGTTTTCTCACAGGGAATAGTTTTTAGGGGTTGAAGTAGGTTGTACAAATTTTAAAAAATTAAGATGAAAATAATGCACCCATATAAAGTTGATTTTGGATAATGTCGGGGCCAACGAAACGTTTCGCTAGCCCCGCCAGTGTTTTTCTGAGAAATAAGGTACTTCCGGTGATGCACAAATTTTAATTTTTGTTGTACAAATTTGAACAAACTCTGCACTAAATATTTGACCGAAAAAAAGTTAAAATTGCGTGGGTGGTGGGGCCAGCGAAATGGTCCTCAAAAAATGTGTCACGGGAGTTGAAAACGGCCATGCGGCGGGGCCAGTAGTAACTTTGTTCTACAAAACCATACAGTACCATAGGAAAATTGCGTAAAAATTACAAAATGTAATGTGTAATGTGTAGAGTCAAGTAGTAAATGACACTTATTTACTTACGTATTATTTTGTTTGATATAGGAAAAAGCGGCAAAAGAGACATAATTCAAGTTTAAAAAAATTACATAGATATTCAGAAATTACAGAGAATAATAAAAAAATAAGTAACGAATAAACAAATGATTGAAAAAATGCCGAAAATATATATCATTATCGAATTATAAAATTTTCCAAATTTCAAATAATGACAAGTTTTTTAATTAACAAAAAATAAAATCCCAAATTTCAAAACATCCAACAATAAGATTTACCGGCTTCAAGACCTATTTTTAAAATAAACGAATTATTAAGTTCCCGACAAATGTTTTAATTCCTGAAATTAAAAATTTTGCTACATAGTTATTTTGTATTCGTCCCGGATATGCAAACGCTCTAAAATATAATGATCAAGAGCTAACTTTTTTTATATTGCCGCTTTACAATATAGTGCTACAATACAATAAATATAATTATTATATCTATGTATGACAAACAAGGAATATGATAAATCCTTAAATATTTTTTTCTATTACAATGAATTAACCAACTCGTAGATGTGATATTTTTCAATCAATTAGACTTTGTAACGAAGCTGAAATATTTCAACATTTGTATGTTCCCAAATTTACCAAAATACCTTTCTCTCTTATAAATTTTCCCAGCAATTTTAAGAAAATTTGTTTATTCTCTTTTCAACTTTCTCTTATACACCATTGTTCAAAGTAAAAAATTATTTAAAACTTCCACACGAATATAAGGAAAATTCTTCTTGTATTCTAATTTTGTCAGACCTTTAGAAGCCCTAGCATCTGTCAGCTTCTTCGTTGACCATTATTGAAATTTTCTAAAATCTCTTTAAATAATTTCTTCTAATTAATTTTTTGAAATAAAAAGTTATTTCAATGTTTCCTAGAAACCTGAAAAAATATCTTTCATTTTCGTGAAACTTTACAAAATTTATAAAAAAACTTTACAAGTTTTATTTATTTTTGAATCGTTTCAAAATTTTTGAATATCTTTTAAACTTACTTAATTTTTTTCCAAAATTATGTAACATGACAAAATTGCAACATTTTTCTTGAAAATATTTCAAACCCTTTTTAAAAATTTAAAAATCTTCCATGAGTTTCAAGAACTTCAACAACACATAACACATAACAGTCATTTGACATAACAGTCAAACCAACTAGAACAAAGTTACTACTAGCGCAACCGCATGGCCGTTTTCAACACATGAGCCATTTTCAACTCTCGGTGACATGAGACTGCACTCTACATTGGTTGGTAACTTAACCTCTCTAGAGTCTACTGCTACAAGAACAGAAATGGCTCTGTATAATACGCGCTTTGACAACTTCTGTGTAGTTTGTGGCAAATGCGTCATCAGTATTTAAAGAAAACCATTCACAGATAAATTAAAACAAAATTATAAACATTTCTTCAGGCTAGATATTACTATGATGGATAATTTGTGGGCTCCGAAAACAATATGCGTGAGATGTAGATTGCAAGTTTAATGTCAGAAAAAAGAAAAAGTTTTTTCTCACCAATGATTTGGCGAAATGTGACTTTTCCTGTCCATATCATCATGAACATTATATGAGAGAAATTGAGATGACGACTGATGAAGTTTCTTCTGATATAGATGCAGAAAATATTGAAATGCAAGTTGAAGATTCAAGAGGAGAACATAATAATTACAGTTTTATACAAAAATAGGAAGAAATGGATGATCAACATACGAATTCTAATGCACAAAATTTGGCGACGTCTTTACGACATCGTTACGACATCTTTACGACATTATATGTCTATGTCGTTTCGGTGACTTTCCAATATCGTAAAGACATCGTCAGATCATACGACTTATTTACGATATCGTAAAGACACCTTAACGACATGGACATAGGATGTCGTAAAGTTGTCCTAAGGATGTCGTAACGATGCCGTAAAGACGTCGCCAAATTTTGTGTCCAATGGGAATTTAAAACTAGGTACTATAAATATTATACATGAAAATCTTATCATATAGTATCATATATATAGCTCTTTGTCTTTAATTTGAGAGGCGCAGAGTTCAATTACCATTTTTCTTTACCAAGTTACGCCAATTTTAAATTAAGAAATATTTCCCATTATGTCTTGAGCATTTTCTTTAAATACTTTGAGGCAGAAATTTTCTACTGGGTGTTTTGTCCTGGAAATTTGTACTTGGAAAACGCCCAGTAGAAAATGTCTGCCTCACAGTATTTAAAGCAAATGCTCAAGATATAATCGGACATATCTCGTAATTTCAAATTGGCGTAACTTGTTAAACAGAAATAGAATTGAACTCTGCAACTCTCAAATTAAAGAGAAAGATCAGTACTATATGTTAAAACTAAAGAAAAAATTCCCAAAAATTTCATGCTTTCTGTACATAACCTCAAAGTAGCCGAAAGCGCCATTTTTTGGGTAAATAACCTCAAATATCTTTCAATCCTGACGTGATGGGCGAAATCTGACCCCGGATTCGGATTCTGCGTTAAAAATGACTTCGAAAATGACCCTCCACTTACCAACAACAAAGCCACGTTGACCTGTGTCATCAACAGATTTGACTAAAAATCGCATTTTCTGGAATTAACAAATGAAAATTTTATAAGTGAAAGTTTAAAATTGAAAAAAGTTTATTTACTAAAAATTATTTGAAGGTTTTATTTAAAATTATAGTTTAATTCTTCTTTTCTTTAATGATCAATTAATATAAGCTGAATATTTCTTTGTGGGATAATTAATTGAAGAAAGATGAAAATTTAGTTTTCTTAATATAAGTAACATCAATTAATTATTTAATTGGGGTTATATAATTGAACATTGAATATAATTTGCATGATATAAGTTAATTTAATTTTAATTTGCCTCTATTTCAATTAAGTTAATTTTTGAAATAATTCTGGCGTTTTAGATGATTATTTTTATTCAATTTTCCAAATCATATGTAAATATGTTCGAACTTTTTCATAAATTAAGGTTAAAGGTTATTTCAATGTTTGCATAAAAATGATAGTTTAATGAATTTTATGTTATGCACAGATTAATTATGTATTATCTGATGATATTTAAATTAATCTATATTAATTTTAAATTAGCTGATTGATACTTTTCACAATGTTAATTTACATATAGGCTAAATTTTAAGTTTAAGTTAATAAATTAATTATTTACTTGAAGATTATGTTTTTGAATATGGTTATACTTTGGGTAATAACAATTTATTAATGTTTAAAATATATATTTTTTAATTATATTATTTATATCAATTATTGTTATGCTGTGAAACGAGTATCGGAATTCTGATTTTTTAAATGATCCGAATATGAAATTAATTCTTTAATGCCTTGTATGTTATAGACAGATTAATTACTTATTCTAAGGTGATTGATTTTTTTACAATATTACATTATATAAAGATTTAATTCATTCATAGTGAATACAATCCTTATAATGAAGGCTTATTTACATTTAAGTTATTACTATTACAATTATACAGCTTTTCCAAATGTTGATGATGTTTTAAAATGAGTATCTGAATTCAATGTCCGAAATCATATGAACATTTGTTTTATTTTTTACAAAGATACATATTAACGTTTAATTAATTATTAGTTGATAATTCTATTCCCATTTTCTCCATATTTTTTTAATTAGTTAAAGAGGTTATCAATAAATAAGACGCATAGAAATGCTGTTTCAAAATTTAAAGAAGAATATAATTTAAACAAATTTAAATTTGTTTAAATCTAAATATGAATTAAAAGTTATTTGAATGTTTCATAACAGAATTATATCTAGATTTATAGAATTAGAAAAGTCTTTTCTAATTTTCTTTAAATATCTAAGAAGTTTTGTAAGATTTTGAGGTAAATTTTTTTAAGCTTTAAATGATTTTTCAAAATTTCCAGGAAAAATTCGTTCCATTTAAAAGTGTTTTTAGGAAATTATATCCTTTAAACTTCTAAAACTCCCAAACATCTTTTGAAAAGGTTATAATTTTTTTAGTAATTTTTAAAATCCTGTAAAATAAAATATATATATTTTTATTTCTCTACATTCCTTGTTCACACATCTGAAATATTAAAAAATCTTTCCTAATTGCCTCGTAAAAATGATTAAATTTATAATTATATAATTCTAAAAGAAATTCTGATACATTTTTCCTTTCAAATTATTTCAAAATTTGTGAGGCTAAAACATATTTAAAAACCATTTATGTGTTACATCAAAATATTGTTTTATTTATTTCTATACCGCACTACATCTCAAATAAAAACTTATTTTTATTTAAAAGACGTCTATTACATTTTTAAAAATAATACAAAAAAATATGACGTAACTGCAGTTAGGGAGTGGGAGAAGATAAATCGGTATAAAATAACGTTACACAATATGTGAAAGCTCCCTAATAATAATACTCGTAAATTTTAAGTTACATAGATTCAATGAATTCAATCTTTCTGAATGCAATTGAAGCAATAATTAATTATTGTTAAAAAAAACAAAATGACGGATCCAATATCGCGCCTAAATTCGTTAAATTTCTTCATATTATTCTAAAGCTTTACAGGAAGCTGTAGGAAATGTATTTTGTGCAGCGTCTACCTATTTCCCAGAAAGTTCAGAAGAAAAAGGAACGTATTCATGAAATTAAATAAAATGATAGAGCGCCAGATGAACGTTTTATGAAATTTGTTAATGAGACTTTTTCAGAGGGTTGTAAATTTTAATTATAAATTTCGCCGTAGCATATAATTACAAAAAATGTATTACTTTTTAATGAACTTTTTTTAATTGACTGGTCCATTTCAAAGACACATGAGCAAAAACCTGACATCTTCAACCATGTCGATAAGCAATAAAAAGTTCAAATAACAGAATGCTCTAAAAATACTAATA
>NC_046657.1:51885383-51887588 GCF_010883055.1 Belonocnema kinseyi
TGGTTTGTGTCTATAGCAAATTCCTCGAGTTTGTTAAAAAAAACTCTGAAATAAATCCCTATTTTATATTCCACAGAAGCAGATACACCACGTCTAGTCGTTAGAATTTTCCGGCGCACGATTGAGTGGCTGTACCGGCAGATGCAATATTTTAACATTAGGAGTTTCAGTTTTTATACGCGCGGTAAGTACACGCTTTATAACCTCCAATAAGTTGTTATCACTGAATATCATTGGCCGTTGGAGACCTTTGAAAAAAGTTCAGAAGTTTAACTTAAAAAGTACGTATTCTCATAGGAAACTAAAATTTCACATTTTTGCTCCCGATAAAATGTTGTAGCTTTTTTTCTGTTTTCAAAGTAAACTAGAAAAACCGTTTTTTTACACAAGTAATTAAAAGTTTAGAAATTTATAAAAGTTTAAAAAATAAATTATAATAAATAAAAGTTTTCTTGTCTTTCACTTTTTTTATTTCATTGCAAAACGGATGAGAATTATAAACAATATGTAATGTCATAATGACATGTAATTTGCATCAAATCCAATTAATCCAGCTTTTTTACTGGTAGTCCCTATTATGCATGTACTAAACTGCTTTCAGATAGAGTAAATAATATTTCGTCATTTTCGAGTAATGCAATGCATTGGTAGCAGTGATCCCAGATTTGAAACGAGACGTGGTCCAATACTATGACACGTCTATGTCCGTGTGAATATGGTAGGAGACGATATAAATGCCTGGGTTGCGCGCGCAACCCATTTCTCCTCTTCTGAATTTGAAAACTCGAAGGTGCATGATTGCCTGTCGGAACACTTCGGCGGTTCTATTTATATCTCTATTTGCTTCGAAATAAAATGAAGAGATTGGGATTTTAATATTTCCAGATTTCGATCCTGGGCTGGCGTTTCTCATGATTTGAATACTTCGCGCGCCTCTTCAATGCGTGTATTTTGAGGTAGAAATTTAATCTTTTTGGTTAAAAATGTATCATTTTTGGTCAAAAATGCAATTTTTTGGTTAAAATATGAACTGTACATCTTCTTGGGTGTAAAAGTCAATTATTTCACTAAAAGTTGAACTACTTTGTAAAAAAAAAGTCTTTTTTTTAACAAGGTTTTATAATTGTAGTTGAAAATTTAACTATTTGGTTGAAAGTTTAACTCTTTGATTCAGAACTCATATTTTCCGCTTAAGAAATTCAACTTTTTGTAGATAATTCGTCTTTTTGCCTTCAAATTAAATTTTTTGTTAAAAATTTTACATTTTTGTTAATATTGCATCTTTCGGCGTTAAAAGTCAACAATTTGATAGAAAGTTAAACTATTTGGTCGACAATTAAAATTTTGGTCGAAAAATCATATTTCTGGGTTAAAAATTCAGGTTTTTTGTAGATGATACTCTTTTTGACTTTAAAATTAAATAATTTTGTTGAAAGTTCATATATTTTGTTGGATTGACCTTGTTTGGTACAAATTTAATCTTTTTGTTTGAAAATGTATCATTTTTGGTCAAAAATGCAATTGTTTGGTTGAAATATGAACTGTACATATTCTTAGGCTTCAAACTCGATTATTTCACTAAGAGTTGAATTAATTTGTAAAAAAAAATACTGTTATATTCAACAAGGTTTTATAATTATGGTTAAAAATTTAACTATTTGGTTAAAGTTTAACTGTTTGATGGAAAACTCATATTTTTCGCTGAAAAAAATCAACTTTTTGTAGATAATTCATTTTATTGACTTTAAAATAAATAATTTCGTTGAAAATTCATGTATTTGGTTTGAAATATGTCTTTTTTTGTTTATCATTAATTTTCTTGTTCGAAAATTCCTTTTATTGGTTCAAAATTTAACAACTTTATTGAAAATTTATTTTTTCGATTAAAAATTATTTTTTTTATCTGAAAATGTAACTATTCTAGGATTGATTAAAAACTAATTGTTTTGATCTGGAAATTGAACTATTCAATTTTTGGTTGAAACCTTATCCTGTACATTGTATTAGTTAAAACACAAATTATTTGATAGAAAATTAATTTAATTTGTTAAAAAGTAAACTTTTTGGTTGAAAATTGATATATTTTGTTAATTATATTTTTTTCCAAAATTAAAAAAACTGTAAAATAAAAAAATTTTCTTAAAATCTTCCGGATTCTTTTTTTTTTAATTTTTAAAATGTTTTCAAATACTCACTTAAAATTTA
>NC_046657.1:51887688-51919775 GCF_010883055.1 Belonocnema kinseyi
GGTATTCTATTTCGAACCAATCTGTTCAAATTTGTAGTTTTTAACAGTTGTTTGTAATGGATTGTTTTAAATGAACGGTCAAATATTGCTGATAATTAACGAGATTTTCTGTTTTCAATTTAAAAATTTCAAATTGAATGGGTTAAAAATAAAAAAATTTAGACTGAAATAATATTTCAAGTCATAATCGAAAACAAATAAATTAATTTTCTAACAAATAATTGGTGTATTAACTAATACGATTTACAGGATACAGTTTAACCAAAAATGGAATAGTTCAATTTCCAGATAAAAGCTGTGATAAAAAATTGAATTGAACAACGAAAAAAAACGAATTTTCAACGAAATTGTTCAATTTTCAAGGGAAAAGGTGAATTTTCGACCAAGAAAATTAATAATCTACAAAAAAGGCAAATTTCAAACAAAATACATGAATTTTCAACAAAATTATATAATTTTAAAGTCAAAAAGACGAATTATCTACAAAAAGTTGAATTTCTTAAGCGGAAAATATGAGTTTTGAATCAAAGAGTTAAACTTTCAACCAAATAGTTAAATTTTCAACTACAATTATAAAACCTTGTTAAAAAAAAGACTTTTTTTTAAAAAGTAGTTCAACTTTTAGTTAAATAATTGACTTTTAAACTTTTAAAAGGTCAATTTAATTTTAATAAATTTTTAAATTTCAAAGTCAAAAAGAGTATTATCTATAAAAAATCTGAATTTTTAACCTAATTTAAATGCAAATAGTTGAATTTTCAACTATAATTATGAATCCTCAATAAGAAAAAATTAATTTTTTACTAAGTAGTTCAACTTTAAGTGAATAATCGAAGTTTCCACCCAAAAATTATGATTTTAATTTTTGACAATATAGTTGCATTTACAAAAAAAACGACTTTGCAACCAAAAAATATGTACAGTTGATAATTCAACCGAAAAATGTAATTTTTTATCAAAAAGTATAAATTTTCCATAAAGCAATTTAATTTCTACAAAGAAAGACGAATTGTTAACAAAATACATGATATTTTAACCAAAAATGGTATAGATTAATTGTCAGTTTCAAAAATGTATTTTCCACCAAAGAGATGAACCTTCAAATAAAAGAAATAAAAAGTTTAACAAAGTAGTTGAATTTTTGATAGAAAAGAGGACTTTTTTACAAAATAGTTACATTTTTAACAAAATAATTTCTTTAATTTCTTTAAAATGCGGATCAAGATTTAAATAAGACTATTATAATATAACATAATTATAATCGTATAATTAATAATATATGTATAATATATATAAAAATATATGTATAATAGTATTAATATTTATATAATTTATATTTTATACTTGAAGTAACGTAACCTCAAAATACACGCATTAAAGAGGCGCGCGAAGTATTCAAATCATGAGAAACGCCAGCCCAGCATCGAAATCTGGAAATATTAAAATCCCAATCTCTTCATTTTATTTCGAAGCAAATAGAGATATAAATAGAACCGCCGAAGTGTTCCGACAGGCAATCGTGCACCTTCGAGCTTTCAAATTCAGAAGAGGACAAATGGGTTGCGCGCGCATCCCAGGCATTTATATCGTCTCCTACCATATTCACACGGACATAGACGTGTCATAGTATTGGACCACGTCTCGTTTCAGATCTGGGATCACTGATTGGTAGTGCTCATGACGGCTGAACGCTTGCTTCGTGGAACTTTCCGGAACTAATTTATCGTTTGAATTTTCAATATTGGTTGTTTATAGAACTGTTCTCTATTTCTTTAAAAGTATTGAAAATGTATTTGAAAGCTTATTTGTTTGTTCCTTTTTTCCTTTCAATTGTGAACTATTTAACTCTTATACTTTTGACAGATAGATTTTTTGCTTTTTCCGTTGCCATTGATTTTTTCAAAGATTTGTGTTATTTTATTTAATGACTTCGCCTGTAACTAGTATATAATTTTCCGACGCCGATGTCAAAAATTCAGAAAGCGAAATAGGGGGTCCAATATGGCGAGTGAGCAGGCTGAATAAATTTTCCATTTTTCTGTGAAATTGGAATATGGGAGTTTTCAAGTACACTGATTACAAACCCGATGTCAAAAACTTAAAAAACAATAAATTGAATTCAATATGGCTAAATAAAGTTTTGAATCTTTTAAAAATTGTTATAAGGGGTTTCTTACTTCACTGAATACTAATCCGATGTGCGCCATATTGAGTTGACCATTTTTTTTTTACAACGGATTCTTAATTAATGAGCTCAGCAATCCCCTTATACCGATATCGAAAAGAGTTGAAAGTTTATTTAGCATATTCGCCAGCTATATTGAATCCGCCTTTGTGTTTTTAAATTTCTGGCATTAGAGTTGTAATCAGCGACCATTAAAACCGCATGAACCTGTTAAAGTAAAAAATCAAAAGTTTATGGAGCATGCTTGTCCGCCATGACAAACCTTAAATTCCTTCCTAGGAACCGCGATTGGCTGCACGGAATTCCCCCCTGAATGTTAAATACTTGTTCTGACATTTAACAGGGTTTTTAAGAAAAATGCAGTGCATGTCTGACATTTTTCTCATTGATCATATAAAAAAACTAAACATCTGTCGTGGTGAACATTCAAAACCAGAACATCTCACTGGAGCATTGCTAGAAGCCGGAAAAAATCATCGCGCTTCTGTAGTCATGGATTAACATTCAGTGACTTTTTAATAACATTCGGACCAATATAATAATTTTCGCATTCATTAAAAATTTACTATATTGTATGTTACAGCACTAGGTGTTCAACGTCAACCTCCCATAAATGAAACAGCGGCCGCAGAAGGTAATAGTATATATGTGACGTGCGCCGAAGAAAAGGGGCTAACTCCAAAAAAATCGAAATCGAGGTTTTTATACCTTTCGATAGTTTTTGAGCTGCTCTTTTTATTGAAACTATAAAAAACAAAAAAATCCGAGCGTTATTCTTGCTAATAATTCAGTCGTTAGATACCCGAAAGATTGGTGTTTCGCTCGACAGCTCGAGATTCCGTGAACACCTCCCACCACTCACCACTACATCACGCGTCTCATCTATACCCCATCCGTGAGCCGCGTCAGCAACCTATCTCCTTGCGTGAGATTGAAGTTGTGAGTGTAGAGGGAAGATTTCATGAGTCTCCCCTCTCTCCTAAACGTTTCGTCTATCGGGGCGACTTCGACCGTTCGCTCTAAAAAATCTTACTTTTCAGAGTAAGCCCCCTTTCTTCGGCGCACGTCACATATAGTATATGTAATTAAAAAAAAGTTTAGACAACGAACGCTGGGAGCAACTGCGATCTCAGAGTTCGTGTGTAAGCCGAAAATACACGACTCGAACTTCGGTTTTTTCAGGCTTTCTGCTGCACGATGATTGCCGACCTGAAAGCTTCGGAAAACCTCGGCGGTCTTCTATTTATATCTCGATCGCCATTTGAAAGAAATCAAAAAAACTTGCGATTTTTTTGTTTCTTGTGATTCTTAATTTAATGCATGCGTCGATTTTGAGGTTATGTTTTTCAGATGTACATAATATGGATATTATTACTATTCTATATGTATATATATAAATGTTAATATCATAATTATAAAGTATTATATTAATATTAATAATAATTGACTAACTTTTAATAGAAATAGTTCAACTTTCAACTAAAACAATTAGTCTTCTGCAAGAAAAGATAAATTTTGAATGAAATATATGAATTAAGAAAACAATTTTTTTAAATTGTTTTAAACATTATAGTAAAATTTTTAAACGAAAAGTTAAATTTTCATATAAAAAGCTAAATTTTATACTAGAAAAGGCATTTTTAATAAAATACATCATCTTTGCTCAAAAGCAATTTATTTTTTATCAAGACTAATTTCCTATTAAAAAAATTAATATTTAATCATAGTTAAGTTTTCGACAAAAAAGATTTATCTTCTAACAAGAAAGACAATTGATGAATCTTCAACTAAAAAAAAAACAAATAAATTTTTAACAAAGTTCCACTTTCGACCAGAAAATATAAGAAAAAATCGTTAAAATTCCTTGAAATCGCTTGAAATTAATAAAATGAATTGAAAATTCCTTGGAATTTTTTAAAATGTCCAAAAACAATTTTAATCCTTTAAAATCTCTTGAAATTTTGTAGAGCTCTTGAAAATTTCTTACAATTTAAAAAATACCCTTAAATAGTACTAAAATAGTAATTTGGATTTTTTTTCAATAACCCTGCTAAAGTTTTTAAGATTCTTTAAAATTCCTTTAAATTATAAAAATAAGATGACAATTCCTTGACATCTTTTAAAACATCCTCAAATATTTAAATTCCTCGGAATTTTTTTAATTTTCTCAAATTTTTCAAGTCCTTCAAATCCTTTTAAAACACCTAGAACTATTTTTTAAGATTTTAAAAGTACTTTGGAATTTATTTAAATAATATGTTTCAGGTTTCAAACTATTTTTAAGTATTTTAAATAATTTAAGAATTTTTTAAAAGATGTCAAGGAATATTGAACTTATTTTAAAAATTTTAAGGAATTTCAAAGAGTTTCAACAACTTTAGCAGGGTTATTTAAAAAAATTCCAAAGTACTTTAGAAATCTTTAAAAGATGTAAAGGTCTTTTAAAACATTATGAAGGTATCGAAACATTGGATAGTATTTTAAAACATTCCAAGGAATTTTCAATGAATTCCAAAATTTAAAGCGATTTCGAAGAATTTTAACGATTTTCTTCATAGTTTCTGATTGAAAGTGGAAATAATTTGTAAAAAATTTAATTTTTTTTGTTGATGACTCTTCAGTTCAGTTGGAAAAATTTATTTTCTGAAAATTGAACTATTTTGTAGAAAATTCTTTTCGTTTTTGGTTAAAAATTAATTTTTTAGCTACAAGCTTTAACTATTATATGTTTAATTGAAAAGTGATCTTTTTTAGTTGCAAATTTTTGTGTTTTATTGAACACTCGTCTTTTTGGTCGAAAATTTAACTATGTTCGAACATTAACTTTTCGTATAGAAAATTAGGCTTGATGGAAAATAAATGCATTTTGTGCAAATTTCACGTATTTTATTAAAAATGCCTTTTTTAGTATAAAATTTATCTTTATGGATGAAAATTTAACTTTTTGTTTAAAAATTTCACTATTATGATGAAAACAATTTTTTTTAAACTTTTTGTTAATTTATGTATTTTATTTAAAAATAGTCTCGTTCTTCAGAAGACTAATTGCTTCAGTTAAAAATTTTAATTATTTCTATTAAAGGTTAGTCAACTATTCATTGATATTATCCTTAATATAAAATCTCTAAACGATATTCTTGATTTCGATTGTCACAATACTTGATTTTGATCGCTATACGCGTGCGACACGAGGAATCAATGGGTTATACAGCAGTGGAAAATAGTCACGATTGCTGGTTCTTTGATAGCTACACGTGTGTGTCACGGGGCATCCTTGAGTTAGACAGTAATGGAACGTGACAAGTGTTTTCTTGAAGCTAATGATCCCAACGGAGCTGCCTTGATCTGTGTTCGCTGGGATTTTAGTCACGTTCATTTTCCTACGGTGTGCGTCTGTACTTGACTTTTACATACGTACGCATACTAGAGCCAATGAGCGCTACACAATTCAAGGATGCGCAGGTATTTTTGGATCAGTGTTGGGAATAATAATCGAATCGAAATTCAAAGCCAATAATACGAATCAAAGCTTCTCCTTTACCACTACCTTGCCATCCGTACCGCCGCAATACAGACTGGGCAAGCGAAAAAAGAGTGAAGATTGCAGTGCTCGTAACGAGTGCCTGAACTCTTCTACGCATGCGTCGCGCTCGGTCGCTGATTCGTTGCTGTTCGCGCGCAATTTGAAATGCTAAGAAATAACATTTTTATTGTTTATAATGAATAATGTCATTTTAATTTATATAAATGTTAATTAGAACGATATTAATAAATCTTGATAAAAATAAAAATTTATTTAGAGCATACTGTGTTATGGTTGTTGTTTTATGGTTGTCTTTGTTAAATATATAAATTTTTTCATTAATTAATAGAATTCCTTTGAAAAACAAGATTGTCAATGCATTTTAATATTTTAATCAACTGTAAATAACAAAATTTGTCAATATTGAAAAATACGCAAGAAAAATACAAGTGATTACCAAAGGATATTTTTAATTTACACAGTATATACTTAATAAATTTTTATTTTTATCAAGATTTATTAGTATCGGTCTAATTAACATTTATATAAATTAAAATTACATTATTAATAGATCAAAAAAGGCTCCTGATTACGAATATCTTGGGTAGGTTTTCGTAGTTTGCAGTGTAAATCATTATAAACAAATTATTTTTTAACAAAATTGCTATATTTGCACAGTGTTAACTAAGAATTTATAATTCAGAAAAATTATAAACTTGTAAACTGTTTATATCAAGGAGTGATCTCTTGAAAGGAAAAAGAAATCTTCTGATCGTATAGAAACTTCTCTCCTTAAATTGTTGTTAAAAAGTCAACCAGTGTTTTTCACGTTACTAGCGATTACTTTTTTTATATCCTTAATTTTACCATAAAGAATGTAATTATCTTGGATAGCACATTTGATATCTGTCCCTTATTGTTTATAAATATTGTTATTAATAAAAACGCTGAATTAAGAAAATCGATTTCTTCTTAATTTTTTTATTAATCCATAACACAAAATTAATCTTTTAACTCTCTTGATATTTTTTCGTACGAGGAGCCATTATTTGATTATGGCCTTAGAAGCAATGTATTTTTTATAAACACACACTCCCCTACAAGCCAAAATTTTCAAGTTATTAGCGATTACCTTTTTTATATCCTTAATTTTACCATAAATAATGTGAATATTTTGAGTTGTACTTATGATATCTGTCCCTTATTCTTTATAACTATTATCACGAGAGTGGAAAGTTTTATTTTGTGCCATAGATAAATAAAAAATTTAAGAAAAATTATTTTATCTTAATTGAGTGTTCTTGTTAGTAACAGTAGTTATAAACAATAAGAGTCAGATATCGAAAATTCTACCCAAGATAATTACATTTTTTATGGTAAATTAAGGATTAAATTAGGTAATCACTATTAAATTGAAATTTGTAGTTTTTAAAGCAGGGTATATTTATAAAAAACACATTGTTAATAAGGTCATAAATAAATAATGGCTGGTCGTACCAAAAAATATCACGAGAGTGGAAAGTTTTATTTTGTGCCATAGATTATTGAAAAATGAAAAAAGATGGATTTTCTTAATTGAGCTTTTTTGTTAATAACAATAGTTATAAACAATAAAGGTCAGATATCGAAAATGCTACCCAAGATAATTACATAGTTTATGTTAAAATTAAGGATATAAAAAAAGGTGATCGCTAATAATTTGAAAATCGTGGCTTTTAGGATAGGGTGTTTTTATAAAAAATACATTGTTTATAAGATCATAAATAAAAATTGTCTCGTACGAGAAAATATCAAGAGAGTTCAAAGTAAAATCATGTGTCAAGGTTTAATAAAAAAAATTGAAGTCAATTCTGATAATTGAGTGTCATCATTTATATCAATTGTTATAACCGATTAAGCAAAAGAAGTTATGAACAACAAATTATGTTAATAATGCTAGATAAAGCTTACGCAATAATTTAAAGCAACATAATGATACTAATTGATCTGGATGATTGTTTATTAATAAATGACAAAAATAACAACTTTTCAACAACAATTTAAGGAGATTAGTTTCTATTCGATTGGAAGGTTTCTTTTTCCTTTTAAGAGATCTATCCTTGATATAGACAGTGTACAAGGACCTATTAGTGCATACAGAAATGTTAGAGGCGACTGGATTAGTGAGGTTAGTATAACATTAATATATTTTTAATTACAAATTAGTGTTTGAGTTATTATTTGTTATAAATATAAACATTAACATTAAGTAATATTTCTTTGCAGCATGGAATTTGTTATAATGATTGTTATCAAATTCCATTGCTTGTGTAAAATGCGATAACAAGTTTTTGAGATTTTGAGGTTAGGAATTAACTTTAAACTACAAGATGAACTGCTGGTCGCAGAATTAGATAGTTTTTGCCACTTTAATGTAAATCATCCGGATATCTTTTTTCTTGTTTTCATCCTAGGTTTTTTTGATAAATTTAATTGATAATTTGATAAATTTAAAATTAATATATGGTTTAAGAAATGTGGGATTCAATTAATTATGTCAGTTGATTCACTATAGTGATCAACGGCACAGCACTACCATTTTCACTCAGATCTTTGTCTTTCATAACATACAGATCACAATTTTCGATTTTTTCAGTTTTATGGTTGTATCGGGTCTTTATATCTCCGAAAAATTTCGCCAAATACTCAATCTTTATTTTTTTTAAATACAATTTTGAAAATGTCCAGAAACAGATACACACTATAGGGATGTACGGGTACTTTAATTATCACCCAGTTGATGGCGAGAAATTAGTTTTTGACGAACTAAAAAAGGAACTAAATAAATTCTTTCAGAATCGTATTTTGCGAGAAGTTGAGTAATCCATAACTTTTAATCAATAAATAACTCTTTCAAAATTTAGCGAATTAATAAAATGAATATGTTTATAATAGTCGTTATATGAGTAATAGAGAATATTCCCCGTGAATGTAATCAAGAAATTACCAGAATCAGCAAAAGTTACAACTTTTTGTTGATAGAAAAAATATGCCGAATTATTCATTTAAAAAATACACACACATACGTGTATATACATTATTTTATTCGAGATTGTAGATACTATGAAATAAAAACATTTTGTATTAATATCAACTTAATATTTTTATCTTGTTTCCAGTCTTATAATTAAAATTAATATATTATTTTTTACATGCGCAGGCATTCAGCCAGAAAATTTGAGGAGCTTAGACGAGGTGCAAGTTTTTCCCTTGGGTATGGTATTGTTACACCGAACCTCGCATGTCATAATCGTTTATGATTATAGAAGAACAGAAAACACATTTCGGACATTGAGAAATAATGAGAAAAGGATTTTGGCAAGGATTGTGCGCCGAGTACCCAGAGAAATAAGTACTAGCTTTAACAATAATTCTTAGTACGAAAAGAACTTAAAACATAGATTTTTTGATTAAATCAATTTTTGTAAACAAATTGTTTGTATTTAAACAAACCTCATATTAGTATATACATGGGACTTTCCTCTTTGCTATAAATGCTGTCATTCAATATTTGAGAGTTGAAATACCGAACGACTGCATCGGGCCACTTAATCTTATGATTTATTTGAAATTTGCTTTGACTTTAAAAAATGATAGTAAGTAATTATTCAATATTTCACACAAATGATGTTAAATTACAATCCAACATTTAATTACAAATCAATGATAAGAGAAAATGAACTTATATAACAAATGCATTAACTTAGACACAAAAAACATTATTTTTTACGAAAAAGCAATTATTTTTTATTAATTATGGATTTTCGTTACTTTGTCAAATCTTCTTAACAAATAACAAACAAAGTATCATTTAAAAACATTTTCAGAAATTATTTAATTTATAGAAAGCAACAGTATTTTGGAATTTTATTCATGGCATTCAAATTTTGGTTTTCATTTTAAAGATTTTAAGGTTAAAAAATGATAGATTAGCAATACATGAGAGACTAACCCAAAAATTTTTGAAAATGGAATACACAGCTAAAAAAATCACAAAGATGTAAATTTGTACGCAGGGGAAAATTCCACTTTTCTTTTAAAAACAAAAGTATACTGTGTAACGATTTGAAAAAGTAGTTAGAAATAACTTATTCTGCCCAATACTTGAATATGATAATCTTTCCCATAACCTCGCTGGGAAATAAGATTTTGGTGGCCAGCAGTAAATTACTTTTATCGTTGTTGGCAAAGTACTTTGTCCCCATGTTTTACATTTCTCAAGGATTTGCTCTTCTTTTTCCATTGCCGCGGACAATGATCGAGAAATCGGTCATTTTCCGTTTTAAAAAACTTTTTAAATTTAAGAAAGCGTTTCCTTCGATCAAAACAAACTCGTTTGCGCTCTCTTTTTCTAAAACTAATATTATTCTTTTATATAAACTTTTTTTATCGATTCAGCTACTAAATAGCTCGAGAGCGAATTTCTGCATTTTTAAAATTAAAAATTGGATATTTCATAGCCTTCCAATATTGTCACACTACCTTTCAAATGTCAGAACTAACTATTCTAAGCTAAAGATTTTCAATATAAAAAGTTATGCAATTATTTAAAAATAGTAATGAGGCGTAATTTTTACTTGAGTGAAAATTTCGAGACCTTTCTCCAACCACATATCAATGGTCCGTAAGAAGACTAGCACCGTTCAAAAATATTTTCGAATTCTAACACGACTCAAGTCAGCTAACGAAAACTAGCACCGTTCATAAAGTCTAGCGAAAAATAGCAGTACTTGCCAATGGCTGACGAAAAGAACCACAACTCGCCGACTGGTAACGAAGCGTAGCACAACTCGCTAACGCGGAGAAAATTAACACCACTCGGCGAGCGATGGCGAAGCGTGGCACAACTATAACATCGCTGCAAAGAGTAGGATTACTTATACAGCTTTGGCGAAACTTAGCATAACTTACAAAGGGTAAAATGAGTATAAGAACATTTTTTATGGTTTCAAAACTTGAAAAAGGGTTGAGTAGGTGTTTGTTGGTTTAGTTTACAAGTTTTTTATCTGTGAATTAATGTAATATAAATTTTGTAGAAATAAAAATATAAATTTAAGATGTATGTCAGAGACTAAATTTCACATCAATTTTAATTTTGCCGCAACAAAAAGCTCAGACAATACTATGGATTTTTTGAATAAAGGGCTTTTAATGTTTTGTTATTCAAATTAAATACTTGTCAAATTGACAAAGTTTTTAAATAACGTACGGACCGATATTTGAAAGTATTGGTATTGATAATAAACTTTGACAATACTTTATTAGATGAATTTGAATTAATTAATTTTAGAAGCAACAGCGAGTCATGCTACTCTTCATCAGAGCTTGACTTGTCGTAATACTTATCGTCAGGTTTTTGCAATTGGTGTTACGCTTCACCAGTGCTTTGCGATTGGTGTTAGTTTATGCCAGCGCTCTACGGGGCGTGCTTTTCTTCGTGTGTTCGTCAAACGCTGAACGGTGCTACTCTTCGTGCGGACCATCGATATGTTGTGACAATTTTTAAACGTTAACTTTGCAATTTTCTGATTGAGAAGTTTTTAATATACCATTCTTTAAGTTCAACAATTTGTATTGAAAATTAACCCTTGTTCGGCAAACTTCCGTGGTATCACGTTTTGGGCACACTGTGATCTTATACACCCTAGTAAGGAAAAGCGTAATAATAAATAAACGATGTGATATTTTCATTTGATTTTTGTTTGAAGTTCTTCAATGTGTACTTCTCAAAGTAGTTTAGCATAGTCAAAAAAATCAGTTCAGTATGTTACCAAATTAAAATTTCTCTTACCTAAAGTTAGGAGAAATGCAGAAAATGTGGTCCTAATTTGGTGTATTTATAGATGTACAAATTTTAAATTTGAATTATTTTTTCGAATCACACAAACCAAGGGGTACAAATACTGTAACATGGATGCGTATGGATTCCATAAAATTATTTTTACCGTACGTAATTTTTATTAGATGAGAAAACAATTTTGGGATTCATAAATATAGATCAACATCTCATTTCTTGGTTAATTATTAGTAGTATCGTTAGAATAACTAGTGACTATATGTTTACAGATGACTATATAATAACGCCAATCTTCTATCACATTGGCGACAGACTTGTTGGTCCAGCTCGTCCACCTCGTAGGGGCGTAGAACAATATGGAGAATGCTTTGCCGCCGGGATCATGTCTAATATAATCAGTGAAGATCCTGCTGTCTTTGGTAACTTGGAAACAAAATATGTATAATTTTTTTAAATATCAGAGAACTCTGTCCAGAACTTCTAGTATTATCCTGAATATAATATATATTACGCACATGTATCACAAATGAGTATTTTACACGTACTAAAGTGCCTGGTAGTTCTGAACTGATAATTTCTTTTTAATTCTTCAACTTGAATAATCAATGTATTTTTTGATATAATAAGGTCACGCAATGGGACCCGAGAACGGTTTTTTATTGTTTCGCTCCACAGGACGATATATTATAGAATTGGCTGATTTTGAATTTGACCATGTCGCGACTTATGAGGATGATATGTGGGTCCATGTAAAACTCCTTCCTACTGATGAAGGTAATTTTAAAATTGAAGTATAAACTAAAACGATGTGAAAAATGTTTCTTATCCCAGATTAATTAAACATAAAATTTCTCAAAGAGAAAAAGAAAACCACGTGTTTTTATTTAACTTTTTCTGAATTATTAAGATTTACATTGTTTTGGGCAAAATTTAGGGTGCAATATAAGCATTCAAAATATATATTCCCCACCACTGGTGTAGAATAATTTACTTAGATTTTTCTTATGTACTTATTAATATTTAGAAGAATAAACCTTCATTTTTTTTTACAGAGCGGACTGCTGAGGCGGCGCTGCAACGCCAGCGCCGTCGTGATCGTCAATAGACATAAAAGCTTCTCAATAATTAGTATAAATAATATAGCCTGTCTTAGATATAAGAATATTTTTTAGATGAAGGCTCTAACGTGTTCAATTATATGCAAGAGATTTGGCTCCTCCTGGGGGTTTTCTCCACAAGAGGGTTTTTCCTGCCGGGTTGCACTGAAATACAAACGTACGCAGGTGCAGGCGAATGCGGGAGCTTGTAAACATAAGTTTTTTAAATAAATAATATTCCCTTTATTTCTAAGTGCACTCATTTTTTAACCATTTCCCTCGTTTGGCTCTAAGTTTATTCGACCATCGATTTTAAACTATTTAGTTTAGGGTTAATCTTTAAGACGCCGAAATGTAGTTTCGTCTAATGAATGATTTCATAGAAAAGTTTAGCAACAAAAAGTTGTAAGTTTGTTGTTAAATAATAAATTTCCGTTGAGTTAAAATAAAATTTCACAGTAAAATGTTATACCTGGACGATTTATGGTCAATTCTAAATATGAAAAATCAAAATCCGTTAAAAATTGAACTGTCAGTCCATTTTTGTTGAAAAAATGTGCTTTTATTCCCACTGTACGCCGTACTGATGCAAGAAGGAGTTCGCTTCGCGCCAATCGTGAAACTAATTCCTTGTGGAATCAACAAGCTCCCTGTTGTATTTACACGATCTTTTCCTCCGTGTATGTTTTAAAGAATTTCTTTCCGAATTATTACAGCTTGAACTAAAGTTTCTCCCAACTTCGAGGGCTGTCGCAAAAGTATCCGACCTACCTCGACTTCTCGGCGCTTGATTTATTCTTCGTCATCCAGGGGGCACAGAAAAACGCTGGTGTTAAATTTGTTGCAGCTCAAATTTCATTGGGCTCCCAATGACCATTTGAGAGAGTTTTCAAGTCTCAAATGTATTCCTCTGAACGTAGGTGCCCATGTGGGCATCTAGGGGAAAGTATCATTTGGAGACTGAATTTTGGCTCATGCAGAGTTGCGAAGTTCTGAACCGTGCTGTCAGCCACCTGAATACCTGTCAAAGCAACTATTCGTTTTGCGATATTAGCCTAAATAATTGATAACAATTGACCAAATGCATTGGAATCGGTTAATTTTTGCACTATTTTTCTAATATCTTCGTAGAAAGTAATTTTTCTGTATAAGTGCAATTGAAAAATTATTTTTCTTTTTTAGGGACTATTTAATGCAATAATGAAATGATAATAATTGTCATTCATTCGTGCATTAGGGCAGAGCGCTGGTTGTCTACCCTTTGAAGCGCGATCCAAAATTATATTGATAAACAATTCTTGTAATTTAAATAAGTAATTATTAAAATATACACAATAGTGTATACAAATTGGTTAACTTTTGATTTCAGGCAAGAAAAATATAACACATATATTATATAAATAACAGTTTATCTTCATTGAATTCCAAAGACCAACTTATATTTTACAAAACATTTAATTCGAATAGAAATTTCTTGGAAAAGTGATTGAAAATAATTAATTATAAGTTTTTAATCGAAAAGAACAATATTCTCAGCTGAAGCTATTTTTAAAAAATTCAAATATTATCATTATTAAATTCTACAATTAACTTCTATATATCAAGCTGCAGAAACATTATATGGTATTTCAACAAATGTATCTATTAACAAATGTTTTGTGAACTATAAGTCAGTTTTTGGAGTTCAATAAAAATAAACTATTATTTAAAAAATATGTGTTATACACTTTTTTCTTGTCTGAAATCAAAATTCACACAATTTGAATACATTCTTGTGTATATTTTAATAATTATTTATTTAAATAACAAGAATTGTTTTTTTTTTCAATTTAATTTTGAATCGCGCGCCAAGTGTGGCCAACCACCCTTCAGCCCTAACGCAAGCGTAGTAGCTCAGGGTGCCAACATTGGCATCATTGGTCCACAGTACAAACCGGAAAAATAAATCAAATCAGCCGGCAGGAAAAAGTTGGGATATGAAAGCCTCAATTAGGTATTTTCACTTCAACCATCAGCTAACTTCACTTTGTTAAAAGCTGAGGGGGAAAAATGGATCAAATGCATGGAAAAAAACTTTATTTCTGTAATATATTTCTAATTAATAATCGTTATTATTATTTTATTATTCCATTAAATAGTAATTAAAAAATAGAAACTATTTTTTAACTACACTTATATAGAAAAAATTACCTTTTACGCAGATATTAGCAAAATAGGGCAAAAATGAACTGACCAATGTTTCATGAAACTTTTTATCTGGCTAAAGTTTCATGCAAATTTACATCCCCACTCATCACGAAAAATAAATTTCTGTTTTTATTATACAATTCTATTTACCTTATCTTTCATGTATGACACTATCCACTGCAATATTAGATATCTAAGATACCTTTAAACTTCCGCAGAAAATCTAGTGGAAATTTATTCGAACGAGCAGGCATCAATTTCGATGCCGACGGTCACGACTTAGTTTGTATATCCCGGCTTTGGTGGTTTGAATGTCATATAGTAGGTTTTGACTAACTCCCCTAGATTCTCCGAATGAACCTGTTGGCTCAAATTTGTTGCAACTCTATTGAACACCGATTTCAGTGTACATTGGAGGATCGGCGATTTTCTGTGGGTGGCATCCTTCAAAGTAGTCCCCATTTGATTGAACAGGACGCTCATATCGATGTGTCCACTTATTAAAGCACTCTTGAAAGTCAGACTTCGGAATTGCTTTTAGTGCATTCGTCGCATTAGTTTCAACACTCTCTTTACCGCCGAATCGATGTCCCTCAAGCGGCATTTTCAATCGAGGAAACATCCAAAAATCTCAGGGAGCTATATTGGGACTGTATGGAGACTGGCGGCACTGCGCAATACTGTTTTTCAATAAATACTGCTGCATGTCGCTTAAGGGACATGGATTCGACGATAAAGGTACTATTGAAACTAATGCGACGAATGCACTCAAGGCGATTCCGAAGACTGACTTTCAAGAGTGCTTTAATAAGTGGACACATCGATATGAGCGTCTTGTTCAATCACATGGGGACTACTTTTAAGGATGCCACCCCCAGGATGACGAAGAATAAATCAAGCTCCGAGAAATCGAGGTAGGTCGGATACTTTTGGGACAGCTCTCGTATGTTATGAACAGGGATACCAACGTGTACGTACCTATATGTTTGAAATTTTTGATCAAATATTTCAATTTAATAACGTTTGAACCAAAATTTTTGCCAAAATATGCTCCAAATTGTTGGGGTAAGCCTCACACGTATGCCGACATACACTGAAAAAATTCTTCTTTACAATACAATAGGTAATTCTTATTCTATTGCACAAACTTCCATTCATTTCTGAAGTTTTAATTATTTCTCAAGTTTTTATACATTTTTAAATTTTCCATTGTAAATTCATATGAATCTATGAAAAAAATTTAAATCTAAAAATTGACAAATGCCACAAATCTCATTTTTTACTCCTTGAATTATGGACTAGGCGTCACTTTCAGAAAAGCCCTACAAAACACCCTTATCACGCTACACATAAGATTGACGTTTTTACATTCCCATCAGAGAAGGTATTAGATTTGTCTAAAATTTGACCGCCCCAGTTGTTGTCAAAAGTATGCATGTCTGTATTTAAGTCTCTGAGAACTTGATAAATTTTAAAAAAGTTGATTTATTAGATTGGCCTTTGGGACCCTCGTTTATTGTCTTAAACTAAAGGTCAACTTCGTTATCCAGCCATTTTGGATTGAAATTCAAAAAGTGAGCACATTTTGAAGGGTTTTGAGACCACTTTTTTTTATTCAAATATTCTCTGGAGGGTTATTCAGTATTCCAAAAGTCTAAAAATTTATCTCAATGACTTTTTTAATGAAATAAAAAATCACCAGAGTTATAGCATTTATAAAATTAAAAAAAAAACACGAAAATTAACATTTGAAGCCAAATAACGCGCGATATGAAAAAAGTCAAGGAAAGAAAAATTTGAATTTTTTCATACCTACAAAATTGTCATAACAACTTTTCAAATTTACTTTAAAAATCAAAATTTTGACAGCTGATAAAATAATGAAAATTCCATAAATTACATTTTCAGAACAAAATATGCAAAAAGGGTAAAAGATGTTTAGACAAAAATTGTGCATTTGAAAAAAATCTACAAATTCGTTCATAACCACTTTTTGATGCAATACGTTTTGAAGAAAAATTAGAATGTTTAAATTTCGTGTTCATAGAAATTTTTTGACAAAGAAAAATTTTTGACCCAAAACATAAAATAAAATGTCTACTAAAAGCAGGAAGTTTAACCCGTAAATATGAATATTAAAAAAGCAGTTAAATGTAGGCAATTTTTTTTAGAAAGCGCAGTTTTGAAACTTCAATCTGCGTCTAATTTGTCATTATTTGGAAATTTATGAATTTATGGGTCGAACTGATCCATCTACTTTATTTTTCGGCTTCTTTACCGAATTGATATTCTTCATTTCAAAAGATTCTATAAATGTTACATCTTTTTCTAATGAAAGTGCATTGGCTTCATTTACATCCAGTGTGCTAACTTCGTGCGTTACTTTATTTAGTTTTGCTCGATAATTGCCATGACGATCAGGTTTAGCTCGATGTAGGCCATAAAAAACAATTTTGCTTTTTTCTCCTTTTTTTAAGAATGCATAGATGTCACCATTATCTTCTGATAATACATATTTTGTTAGAGGCGGCATAGCGTATTTTGATCCATTATCATTTTTCAAATAAACTCCTGACCTAGGAAGAAAAGTGTGTAATTCAATTGAGAGTTCTCGTTTCGAACCTGAAATGGGATAGAGTCGATAATTATGTATGTTGCGAACTTTCACTTTAAATATTGAATTAAAGGGGGGCAGACTGGGAGAATTAAAACTGATGTGATAAGCTAGCTCAATAGGAACATCCACAGTTTCCCTTATAAAGTGTGTTTTGATTGGATTTCCTGCTGATAATGGAGTGTCCTTTTCTTCTTGATCATCTATTGGGCTAACCTCGCGGGAGAACACGTTTATTTTTGCTCGTACTCCGTTTACATCAGAAGGTGTGTATAATGCACGTAAAACGGTGTTTCTACTTGGAAGTACTTGCACCATTGCCAGGGCGTCACCATTAACCCCTGCCATTAGAAAGTATACGCCGGTTAGCTCGGGTTCGAGAACACCTTTCGTATTTTTCAAATGAATTTTTAAACCTTGAAAAAACTCGTATAATTGAATTGCAAGTACCCGGGCCTGATTATTTTTAGGGTAAAACCGTTCATATCTAAGTTCTTCAATTGACATCTCAAACAGTGTAGAATAGGGTGGTTTGCTAGAAGAAGACGTGGGCATAACATGAAGATTTTGCTCTGCGGGAGCAGAAGACGTCGCATAAGTAGAAGACGTGGCATGAAAAGAAGACGTAGCATGATCGGAAGACATGGCATGAGCTAAAGGCTCACTGGGAGAATGATACATGGCGGGATAAGGCTGCATGCCAGGAGTGGAATGTATAACAGAAGAATACTCCTCGTCTGGAACCAAAAACAGAAGATTACATATTTTAAAAATATACAATCATAACGCAAAAAAAGAAAAAAATTTGTAAATCTAACGATAATTTCAGGGTACTACTTCACTGTAACAAATATTAGTCTGAGTAATGTTAATGGTACCATTACATAAGGTCTCGTTTTCTTCGGACTTTAGGTACGAAACAGCACCTAGAGTTTTTTCTGTGCACTGAGATCAAGCGGCGGACTATGGGTAGTTTATATTTTTATACCGGAAAAGAGATCCCATCCTTTCTTAACTTTTTGTCCATTGGTTAAACACTTTTTCAATGAAATGTTACATATTAAGTGATTTAAAAAAATAAGCTCCATTTTTTGCGTGGAATCAATGAAGAATGTCCTTTTAGTGACCATTTGACAGGACAGTTTGTTGTTTATCAAAGATGATTAAATCATTATCAACTATTGATATTTTTGAAGTGTCGTTACAAAGAGTCACAATAAAAGCATCATTTATCAATTTTACAGAAGGGGGTGTCGGGAAGGACATTGTTAATGATTTTGTAAAAATATTGTGTCTTATTGCTGCAAAAATCGACAAGCATTATGTAATTATAAAAATAACTTTTTTTTAAAGACTCCGTCGTTCTTTTGAAATTTCTTAGCAAAGAGTTATGAAAAATAAATTTCGAGTTTATTTCGTAACAAAAAATTAAGCCTGTTCGTTAAAGAATTTTCAAGCTGAATTTTTTTTACAAAATGGTTTCCATAACTACCAACTAGCACAAAATTTGAAGTAATCGTGAGAACAATTTGAAACCGCTTGCGGTTTGAACGAAAACACTGAACTTAGGTTCGCTATTGCTGAAAAATAACTTTTGTTTACTAATATTTTTATAACGAATTAATTTACAAAAAATGATTGGTAGATATAATTTGTTTTATAAATAAAAAAATATTTATGTAATGGTGAACCTGAGAAATAAAAAGAAAATAATTAACGTTTTCTTTTGAAATGTATTAAAGATACATTATTTTCAATTTTCAGATGAAAAAACTATTTGGAACGAAAATGATTCATTTTTCGAAACAAGAATATGAAATTTTCACGAAAAAGACTGGAAAAGAAGAATTTCTAACAAAAAAATTCATTTGCATTTGAAATAGAAAAGATAAATTTTCAACCAAAAAGAGTCCAATTTTCGGATAGAACATTAATTTTTAATTTAAAAAAACTATTTTGTACAAAATGGTTACACTTTATACCGAAGTCGTGAATTATCGCAAAAATAATGAAAAAGGTTGAAAAATAAACAGAAACAATCTCTTTTTAAGAATCTTGAGCAGATTTTAAAAAATTAGAAGCAGAATGTAGATTTCTAATATTTCGAATTTAAGAAGGTTTTTGAAGAATATTAACATGTTTTTGGAGGATGAAAACTTAATTCTGTTTCCTGGCAAAAAAAAATAAAAAAAATTTATGTTACAAAATTCCATTTAATTGCAAATTCCAGAAACCTATGTACCACCAGTTTTATCCAGACTAAAACATGTTTACTATTAGATGGTCGCCATATAATTTCCGCCATTTTAAATTTTAAAAATTAAACTTCAGATTTTGATTTAGCGGCACCCAAAACATTGACCCTAGAGATATCCTGTAACCCAAAGGATTATTTTTCTAGCAAGAATATAAATTTTCTTACAAAAATAAAAAAAAAATTAGTTTTAATTAAGGAGGAAAAATTTTTCCCGAGAAGAAAATAGTTTACAAACATTTTAAAGTGAATTTTTAATTAGAGAAAACGAAATTTTTAGGAGTGTATTTTCATTTCTAACCCGACGGAAAATAAAATAATAGGATTTTTAGTTAAAAATTAATTGTGAATCATTGAATAGATTTTCCTGCCAAAATATGTTCAAATTTCAAACAAAATACATGAATATTCAACTCACAGTATGGTACTGGTACATGTTTATTGAACTGGCTTGTATGTGCTGCAGGATTCAGAGGCATAGACGTGTGGTGTCCGAAATTATCGCCATATGAATATTGTGGAGAAGCCATATAATTTGGTTGCCTTGCTAATTCATTATGTGCATTAAAACTCGCATTATTTCCGGGAAAAGGTGGGATCGAATAGTTTTCAAGTGTGCTTGATGATTCTGTAAAAAGACTGCTGATATATACAAAACTCACGTATATGATCCAAAGGATACAGATCTTGATCGACGATCTACTATATTTGCCAAATATAAAACACGTGAGCGGAACCCAACTCGTCCGACCATTTTCTATGGGCAAATCTGTGTAGACGATACGTCTGTGGATCTGTGCGCACACATATCAACTGTTTACATTCTGACAGTTTTTAGTGACAATTTGCATCGTGAAAATCATTACTTTATTTTACCTTGTCAACATTCCAATCGTAAAAAATTGCGGGAACAATCCTGGGCATTATTCTAATGAATAGCGCGAAATAAACGTTTAAAGATGTCATCATAATAAAATATTCCACCGTAAGTATCGAATATCATATGGATTTTTTTAGTTAGGTTTTCAAATGTGAAGAATCTATTTAAACAAAAAGTCACTAAAAAGTAAAAGGTGTTAGTGATAACCCGTAACGTGAAGAAAACTATCATTGTTTATTTATGAAATAATTTCAGAATGTACAGTTCATTTTACATTTGATAAAATCATAAAATTTTGAAGTGAGTAGTGGGATAGAAGGGGTTAAAGCGTCGCTCTTACTGTCCGGGGGTAAACATACTCAATAGCAGAAGTTCGCAGTACGGCGACTTGAATGCACATTCTTGGAGAATCCTTCCAATACTTTATCAACTAAAGTTTTACCGCATACATTGCTTTTACCTTTCTTTTATGGAAATAAAGCACACAACAATTCGTTGACAACAATTGTTGTTTGTTTATTTTGGTAACGTGCGGTATGTAATTTCATCTTTGAAAATAATTTCCGACAAATGTCTGCTGCAACAAGCCATACGGCCGTTAAAATCATCGATTTATCAAAGACGATGTTCGAAAAACGAATCATATTGAAAAAGGCTAATGTTAATTGGCCACCTTGCTCTTGCGACTTGACGCCCTTGAGCTTTTTTATGGGACAGCGTTAAGTCTTTTGTCTACATCGACAAGCCAAATTTAACTGATGAGATTTGTTAAACGTATTCATGCTGGACATTTGTCAGAAATTATTTTCTAATTTCAAATTGCATTACTGACGCTATCAAAAGAAACAAACAATTGTTGTCAACCAATTTTTGTGTGCTTTATTTTTTAAAACATGTGAAAAAACCCTTTATGTCCATGTTTCGCGATCGTACAGTACAGTGGGCGCAAGTTTAGAATTACGCATTGCGATTCTTAGGGCTTCAGTTAGTTCGAAGGATTCATGGCATATCTTTTCTATTCCAATCCACTCTAATCCAATCAAATTTAATTCAATACAACTCATTCCAATTCTAATTCCACTCAAATCCAATGAAATCAATTTCGATCCCATCTAAACCAATTTAATCTAATACAATACAACTCAATCCAATCTATTTTTAATTAATCAATTAAATCCATCTTTATACTATTTGATCCATTTTAATTTATTCAAATTCTAATATTATCCATTCTAGTCCGCTGAAATTCTTCTTCAACAACTCAAATGTAACCCATCCAAATTCCTTTTAATACGATGTAATCTACTGCAATCCATTGCAATCTCGTTTATTCGAGTGTAATCAAATATATTGAAAACCACTACATAACGAATCGAATCCAATGCGATCCAATCCATTCGGAGCCACTTCACTTCACTACAATTTAGTCGATTTCAGTCCAATCTAATCCATTTACTATCCAATCCAAACTAATTTATTCCAATTGAATAGGTTCCAATCCAATGCAGTATTATCCAATCAACTTTTTCCAACTATATTTCGATATACTATAATTCATTACAATCCAATCTAATTCATTTCAATCCACTCTAATGCGAAGGATTTAAATCAAATTCGTTTGTATTCAATCCATTCGGACCGAATACATTCCACTTAATTGCATTGCAATACTCGTCATTTCAATTCAGCCCAATTCACGAAAATCCATTTAACTCTACTAAAATCCATTCCAATACATTCCATTAAGTTCAAATGCACTACAAGCCAATCCAATTCATTTCAGTCTGATCCAATTCCAATGAAATCCACTTCACTCTACGCCATTCCAATCATATCCACTACAATTCAATCTAATCAATTCCAAATTAATTTACTCCAATCCAATTCATTCCAACTCATTTTATTCCACTCCAATCCATTGCAATACACGTAATTCCAATGCATTCCAATATACTTTAATTCACTCAAATTCAATTTAAATTATTCTGATTAATCCCAATAACCACCAATCCAATTTACTCCAATTTATTCTAATCCACTGCACTTATATCCGCTCTAATCAATTTCAATCCAATTCAAGCCAATTCAATTTATTTCATTTCAATCCAATTGAATCCACTCTAATTCAACCGAATGCATTCTAATCCATTACATTTTAATTCTTTCCAATCTAATCCAATCCAATCAATTCCAATTCAATTTCTTTAATTCCAATCTACCCCCATCAATTCCCATTCAATTCAATTAATTCTAATTCAATCTACTTCAATCCAATTTACTTCAATACAACGTATTCTAATCCAACTCAATTTAATTTTGTTAAATTCAATTCTCGAGATGAAGAAAGAGATCGAGTGCAAAGCATGAGATACGCGATGAAAATGTATTTGTTAAGGGTAAAGGAGCTTCAATAAAAGCGAATTCACAATCGCCAAATTACAAGTGTCGATTCCTTGATTTTTAATTTTGAATAGGAGATACAGATATACATACAAACAAAATATTCGTGAAAACATTTGTTTTGGGGTTAGATGGTCCCACAACGTCGACGTATGGCTATAACGTGGGGCGGGGGGCAGATTTCACATCAGTTAATAACACGCTGGATGAATATCCTTATTTATTGACAAATATAATTGTAATGAAAATGTAAATGAAAGCTTTGTAAAAAGTATCATGTTTCAATATTAAATTTCACATTGATATGCCTGGAAAATAACATTCAGAGCGGTTCATGAAAGATATAAAAAAGCCGGTGGTGCCCAATAGAAGCGCGTCTTTCAAATTTTATCAACGAATATGAAGAATTATGATTATTATTCCAGGCATAGGAAAACCGCAGGATTTTGCCGGGAACGGGTGCAAATCTAAAAAACTGCACCCGCTCCCAGCGAAATCGCGGTAAAATTCCAGCCATAACCACGTCTCACGACACTGATATAGGTGGTTACAGTCTGTAACGAAATCAATACGACGATCTGGAAAAATTTTTGTGCGTCCTGAGAACACAGAGTCACCTAAGGACGTCCGCCTTCTGCATTTTTTCCGCAAGTGTTTTAGCATATTGTGGACACGCAGGGATGCTTTTCAGACTATTAACTAGTGAAAGCTTGGCACCTCCAAGAGCCCCGATCATAAATACTATTAGTTTAACATACGAGTAGTATTCCGGGTACAAGTTTTGCAACTCCTTTATAAGGTCACGTTCTTTTAATTCTCCTTGGCTACTTATTGATACTTTTAGTTTAAATGGCGGCCAACTGTTGGCGCTGTGCTTCTTCATATTTCTACAATTAACTTGATAGGGCCTGGTCAGGGAATTTATCTTTCGGTTAGTGGTATTTGGAGGAAGAAAGTTTTGTATAATGATTCATTATAAGCAATAATATAAACCAGTCAAAGAATTTATGAAAAAATCACTTGCAGGGTCAAAGGAAATTAATTTTAAGGAGAACATAGTCGTGTTCGGAGTGAAAAGTACGTTATTACTGTTAATTTAAATGTTTTTTTTTCAACTTGTATGCAATTCCAATGATCATACTTGTAGAAAAAATCGGTAAAAATGTATTGTTACAAACGCGCGTGAGTAAATCACTTTAAGGTGAGGGTCTCTGAGAGCATAACAATACGCTTATATAAAATAATAGCAGCCTCTATTTGACACGGTATGGACTCGGCAATTGGTTAGAAAATACATTTTTGATTATGTTCTAGTAACCTGCTAGTAAACCTGTCTAGTCTAGTTATTACTAGCTTCTATATATTCATTGGCATACAGCTAACCAACCTATCACTGAGAGAGGAAAAGCACTGTCATTGAAAGGTGCACATACATCACTGAGCCATCCACTCATATGAAGCACACAAGAAATCAATAACACAATTATTACACTTTTTACCAAAAAGGTGAATACTGACAATAATAATTTTAAAAAGTCGAAAAAGAAAGCGGAGATTCTCTTGAGAAGAATCTTGATAAGATTTAAAAATTTAATACAAAATGTATATTTTTTAATATTTCTCATAAAATATGCTTTTTGAAGAAAATCGACAGGTTTGAAGGGAATAACAATTTATCATCTCTGTCACTCTTACGGCATTAACCTTAATATCGTCAGTTGTCGAGAATGGAAAGTGCCGCATATACTGAAACTTTATATTCTCGACAATTGTTTTTATTGCATACTCGAGGCCAGACATGGTTCTTCTTGACTTCGAGAAGCGAACCATGTTCGTTATCGAATTTTCGGCACCAACTGGCAAAAACATAGCCAAGAAGAATGCAAAAAAAGAGAGGTATAGATACCTTGTAAGGTAGTTGCAACGATTGTACCTGGAATATTATGTTAAACTCATCGTCCTTATCATCGGCGCTCTTGAATGTGCCAAGTGAGACGTGGTTGTGGCTGACATTTTACCGCGATTGCGCTGGGAGCTGGTGCAATTTTTCAGATAAGCAGCCGCTTTCGATGAAATCCTGCGGTTGTCGTTATGACAAATTTTTAATATATGGAAAGTAGTGTGCGAAGGCCACAAAATCTAAACTTTCAGACAGATGAAAGAAGGTTCTATTGTGAAGTGGAAAGCTCCAACTCCGGACATAGTGCACAACTTCTAGTACAATTACCTGAAGAGTGCGCATCATGCGTTGTTAAGATGTTTTCAGAAAATCAATGAAACTCCAGATCTGATAACAGGCTTTATTCTCCACGGTACGAGGTATATTTTACCTAAAAACCAGACTTTCAAAATCCAGCTGAACATTGACCGATAGCCTGTCTTCGAACAATTTATATATGTCTTACAGCTATCATTGCAGATAAGGTATATTCTCATTGCGACGAGAATGCGAACATACGAGAATACGAGAAGGCACTATGATGATGCAGGTGAATCATATAAATATTTGGGTATTCTTAAATGTAAGAGTATTCAACATACAATAGTTAAGATAAGCCCGACTGCCTTCACTAAGATAGTCAGATTGATTGTAAAGAGTTTTTCTCGACTCAGCAAACAGATTAAGGGCAATCAACACATATACCATGCCAGTCATCACGTATCTTTCGGGATCATCAAATGGTTTTAGACCGATCTCGAATAGTTAAACAGATGAAACATAGGGATAAGGGGCGTTGTAGATGTAAAAAAACGACGTGAATTACAAGTTATAAAGTTGCGAGACTGTTTAAGTAGCAAACAAAACGTTGTGCTTTACAGTATCTTCGGCGAAGCGGATCTTGACTAGACGCAATTAAATTAGCCCTTAGATGCCGACAATGTGGAGATACTAACGAATCCATCGAGCGCATTATTGATGGTTGTCGCGTGATGGCTCCGAGAGAATATACGTACAGACATGCTGATGTAGCGAGCATTATACATCAACAACTTTACCTAAACCTAGGAATCTTAAAAGAAAGGATGCCTTTCTAAAGATACATTCCATTGCCCGTTTTAGAAAGCGATGATTACATCTTATATTGGGATGCTACAATTCAAACGGATCATTACATCCGGGCCAAACGACCTGACATCGTAGCTATAATTTTTAATCGGTTCCACTTGAGAAAACGTTTTAAACAAATAATAATAACAAAAAAATTGGAACCAAATTTTCGAATGTTTAATACAAACAGGACCCAGAGGGCAACAGTTACTGGACGATCAGATAGAGCAGAAAACCGTAATGGCAGCAACAGCTGACGTGCCTGAAAGCATTCGCAGTGGAGGGCAGGGTGACGTTGATCGCAGTGAAAGCAGCGGAGATGAAAGTGTCGTGAAGTCGACCAGGGAGGGCAGGGAAGCGGACTCAGGTACGGGCAAGCTTAGTTCGATGAGGTAGAAAGGGACAAGGGTAACAAGAGAGTTAAAATTAAACGGAAAACACCAGAGAGAGATAGAAGGGATCGGAGATGTTTGAGGAATTGAAAGCTCTCATAAAAGGGTTTAGAAAGGAAACACGAAAGAGTTTGGATGACATGAATAGGGATATGAATAGGCAGGGAAAGGATGTAAGGGGGGAATCTAGAGAAATAAAACAGCTGGAAGAACGGGTAAGAGAATATGAAGGACGAAAGAAGTAAAAGAAGAAATGTTTCTGGTAAAAGTGGGGAGTGAGGAGGAGAAATTAAAATTATGGAGGAAAAAGATTATGGAGAGGAAGAAGGAAAAGAATTAAAGTAGATCTGACCTGGAGGGACAGGAAAAGGAGATAGCAAGTAGTGCAGAGGGCTTGGCTATAGAGGAAAAAGTGCCATGTTGTGTGGATAGGGATAGACAGGTTATGGATAAAGGGGAGAACTGGTTCTGGGATGAAGATTTAGAAGAATTAAGGGAAAAGTCTTGAGAAATGTAGGGGGAAGGGAGATGAAAAAGAGTCTTGAAATAAATCAAAGGGGTTTCCAAAAGGCAAAGGGGTAACAAAGCGAAGAGCAAAGAAGATGAAAGGGAAGAGAGAAACGTAAAAATATCTTTCTGGAATATGTCAGGTTTTAAGGAAAAGAATAAAGGATTTTGGGAGGAGTTAGAAAAGTGGGATATGTTTATGATGAGTGAAATTTGGGTAGATGAGAAGGACTGGAAGGGGATAAAAAAGCAGTCACCGAAAGGTTATGTGTGGACAATGCAAGAAGCAAGAATTGAACACGTTAAAGGGACAGGGACGGGTGGCATGGTGTCAGGGATGAAAAAAGACTTAGAAGTAAAAAGGAAAAAAGCTGGGGATATGGAGGGAAACGATGGAACGATGGTAAGAAAAATTATAATTGGGAAAGTAGAAATAGCGGTGGATTTTGTATACAGAAGGTTACCAGACATGATAGGGGAAACCGGATGGTTTATATGCGATGGCAATATGAAAGGATATGAGGAAGGGGAGATCACATTCATAGGAAAGGGAGCAACAATAATAGAATGCATCTTGGATAAAGAAAGAATGCGGCATATGATAGGGATTATGAAGGTAGGGAATAAGATAGAGTCCGAGCAGTTCCCAGTGATACCTACACTAAAAAGAGGCGTCAGTAAGCGCGGCAGAGAAAGAAAAGAAAAAGCGTGCGTAAGAAACAAGAAAATGGGAGTCTGGGTGGTAAACCATTTAAAAGAGTTTAAACAAAAGATGGAAAAGGAGAAGGTTAGCTATGAAAAAAAGGATGGAACAGACTCGAGCATTGAAAGATTGAAGGGGTCGATCGAAAAGCTAAAGGATGAGCTGCGTACTACTGAAGAGAGAGTAAGGGCAAAGAGAGGCTGGTGGGACGAGGATTGTTGGGAGCGTAAAGAGAGGAAAAAAGGAGTGTGTAAGCACATCGAGAAGAGAGGAAATGGAGAAGGACGAGTATAACAGATGGAAAAAAAAACATTAGAAGATGCTGGAAAGAAAAAGACCAAGAGGAGAGAAAGAATATAAAGCAGAAATAGAAAAAGCGATCAAAGAAGGTAGCTTGTTGGATGTGATAAATAGGTGAAACGGTGGAACGGAACGAGATAACAAGAAAAGAAGTGGATGAGGCAATAAATATTTTAAAAAGATACAAGGCGACAGTAGAAGATGGGATGGAGAACGAAACGATGAAGTACGGAGGAGAAGGGATTAGGGATAGGATGTGAAAAATCTGCAACAAGGTCTGGTAAGAGGAAGGTTGGCCGGAAGAGTGGATGACGGGACTCGTGGTAGCACTTGTCGAGAAACGGGAAGGCAAGAAGGTAGAGGAATACGGAGGGATCACCCTCATGTCAGTCGGCTATAAAATATATTCAGGAACATTAAAAAAAGGTTGAAAAGTCAGGTAAGACCAAAAGAAAGGATCCCACATAATCAGACGGCATTTAGAAAAGGGATGGGAACTATAGAGAACATCTATGTACTTAACTACTTAGTTAACCGAAATTAGGGGAGAAAGGAAGGGATACTAGTCACTTTGTTTGTAGATTATTTCAAAGCACCAATTGACTCAGTGAACGGAATAGTGATATGGCAGGCAATGAAAGAGAGGTGTGGAAAGGAAAAGTTGGTGGAGAGGATAAAGGAAATTTGTACTGAAACCAGGATTATGGTGAAAATAGAAGAGAAAAAACGGCGGGTTTTCTGGATAGGCGAAGGTATAAGGCCAGGGTGCTCGTTAAGTCCGTTACTATTTAATACCCTACTGATAGACTTAGAGGAGAAGCTAAAAAAGAGAGGGAAAGGAAGAACGGTTTTGGGTAACAGCAAACTATACTCTCTAGCAAACGCGGAAGATGTAGTTCTATTAGCAGATGATGAGAAGGGGATGAACCTAATGATGATAATCTTCAAAGGGTATGTGGGAAGGAAAGATACGATGGTGAACGTAGATAAGACAAAAGTGATGTGCTTTGGAAATAGCAAAATCAATTACGTTTACAAGATGAACAGACAAAAGGTGGGAATTGTAGAGAAGTTCTGTTACCTAGGTTTTTGGTTTAAGGCAGAAGGGGAAAACGAGCTACCGATCAGGAAAAGATTTGCATGTGCGCGTAAAGTAATGGGCCAAATATGGGGTATAGAAAGAAGAAGGTTCAAGAACGATTGCAGAATGAGGGTGTGGTTGTTGGATGCGTTTGCGTGGGCGGTGTTGTGTTACGGCGTGGAGATCTGGGGACGGAAAGAACATATGAAAGTAGAGCGCATGCATGGCATTTTATCCAGGTGGTTTAAATGTATAATTAAAAAATACGCATTTTTGACGGAAAATTAACTATTTGAATTTTCATTTTAAAAATAATTTTTCAAACAAAGAAAAGAATTTTCAGTCAAAATATTGTTTTAATTTTTTACAAAATGCATGAATTTTAAACTCACGGTGTTGGCTTGGTACATGTTGATTATACTGGTTATTATATGGTGCAGGAGACGGAGGCATAGGCATATGTTCTCCAGAATCATTGCCATATGTATATTCCCTAAATTTCCAATCATTAAATAGGGCTTCTACAACATCGTCAGGCAAACCCTGCTCTTCATGTGGAGCAGGTGGTCTCCAGTCGTTTTCTGGCCTTTTTGCTGATTCTGTAAAAAGACTGGCGATATATAAAAAACTCACTATATCTGATCCAAATGATCTAGATGTTAATAGGCGATCTATATTTGCCAATTACTAATGAAATTATTATTAAATTCTGGTGGGAATCCTCTCAAGATAAAAGTCTCTACGGGCATCGCTTCCCCAAGTCCCATGGTTGCCTTGTGCATCATTTTCCCCAACTGTGAGGCTAATCAGGGCATCACTTACCAGTTTATGAGAACTTACCCTAAGCAGGGGTTATTGTGTGCATGTCTTCCCCAGCTTAATAATACCTACCCGAAACATGGGTTATTTTGGGCATGTCTTCCCCGGGCCTTCCCCAGTGAAGTATTTAAATGAAAAAACTGTGCAAAAAATCTGCATGTCTTCCCCGGGCATAAATTCCCGGTTTTATTAAACTGGGGAAGTGATGCCCTTGATAGCCCTACAGTTAAGGGAAGCGAAGCCTGTGAAAGCCACATTCTTGGTGGAAGTGGTGCCCCTGGTGGCCATTTATTTGCAAAAATACACAGGGGAAGACTTGTCATATGCAGGCATGTCACATTCTCCTGAATTTTACTCTCATCCTTTTATTGGTATGTCCAGGTTTCACGTCCGACTGTACAGCGCAATGGATGCGAATACCAGTTATACATTTCGATTCATTCACTGCTAGTGACACATATATCGACAAAAAGAGTCGTTCCACTTTTGCATCATGAGACATTTGGTCATAAGAAAAAAATTAATTAACGAGATCCGATTTGATTGCGCTTGAGTGCACTCGTGTGTTTGGGGTCTTTAAATTCAAATCTGATGTTGCATTTTTTATATTTTTTTCAATTCGTCTCTAATGGCAGTAAATTAATCTTTTTGGCATTAAATCAATATTTTTCTTTCAAACTTCTTCTTTTTGGGGTGAAAATAGAATTATAGGGTGAAAGTACTTGAATTTTATTAATAATTCGTCTTTTTGTTAGAATTAATTCAAATAGTTGAAAATTTAACATTTTGTGAGAGAATTCTTGAACTTTGTTGAAAATTCTTATTTTTCTAAAGTTAATTTATATTTTTGTATAGAAATTAAACAAAAAAATTTTAAGTTTAATTATTTTCTTTAAAGTTAAGAAAATGTGCCTTCTATCTTAAAAATTCAACTTTTTGTTAGTAAATTAATCCCTTTGCCTAAAAATTTATCTTTTTGGTTGAAAATTGAACAAATAGATTTTAAAGTTAAACTGCTGTCTTAAAAATTAAACAAAGATTGCTTTCTTTTTTTTAATTCAACTCTTTTGTTGAGAATTCTTGACTTTCATTAATATTTCGTCTTTTCGAGTTGAAAATCCTAATTTTTGGTTGAAAATTCCGATATTTTATTTTTTTTTAATTTGTTTTTTTTTGGTAGAAAATTAATCTTTTTGTCCATTTTTTGGTTAAAAATAAACTATTTTGTTAAAAATTCCTTTGTTTGTTGAAATGAATGTAAGTTATCGGAAAATTAAACTTTTGGTTTAACGGTCCTTGTATTTTGTTGTGCAACTATTTAGTTTAAACATTTTTGTTGAACCACTTTTTCAAGAAATTACTTTTTCGTTGCAGATTCATATTTTCATTTGCAAATATATGATATTCTATCATATCTTATAATACTGTTGCATACTGTATGAGGTTGTAGCATATTGAATCATATTGTATCCTTGTTAGATGTACGATAGAAGTGTGTGGTACCGCAGTTGTAAGAAGAATTTCTGGTGATGCGTGGTGGAATGATGAAATTCAGGCTGCTCAAAAAGCAAAAAGAGAAGTGTACAAGAGAACTTTGAACATCGCAGGTCTTAGCAATGAGGAAAGAAGTAGACGTAGAAATGATTATAGACGCGAAAACAGGATACTTAAACGATTAGTTCAAGAAAGTAAAGATACAATTAGAGCAGAAGAAGAGATAAAATACAAAACGACTTTGAAGGAAGCAGGAAACTACTTTATAAAAAAATGAAAGGAAACAAAAGTACAGAAATTGTCAACATGAGAAACAGTAGGGGGGAAATGGTATATGAAGCAGACGGAATACTAGAGGGTTACAGAGACTATTTTAGGGGACAATTCGGAGATGAAGCTATAGGACACCACAACTGCGATGTTGAACACGACGCGATGGAAAACTCAATTAAAGAAGTCTGTGTCACTGAGGTTAGGGATATAATTAATAACTTGAAAAACGGTAAGGCTGCCGGGGTAGACGGTATTAATGCTGAAATACTTAAACACGGTGGCGCGTGTATACCACATAGACTGTGCGAATTGATAAATTTATGTTTCGAGATTCATGCGCATAATAAGCGGGAAATCTCTAATGGACAAAGTAAGTAACGAGATAATTCTCAAAGAATGTGGTGCAGAAGAGACGCTAGTAGACACATGAGAAAGAAATCGGTTAAGATGGTTCGGACATGTTGAGAGAATGCCAAATGAACGACTAACGAAA
>NC_046657.1:51919875-51933043 GCF_010883055.1 Belonocnema kinseyi
ACATAAAAGAAGCTAGAGAAGTATGCCAGGACAGGAAAGTATGGCGGCAAATAGTTAATAAAAAGAGTGTCAGTAGAGTGAATGATGTCTGAAACAAAGACCCTGGCTACTAATGGACCCACGTAGGGAACCTCATATAACGACTTCGTGAGGTTCTTCGCATGGGGTTTTTGCTAGAGAGATTGATCAGCAACCTGGGTCGGAGCAGTGTTGCGGAACGAATGTGTTATTTACTTAAATAGCACGAGAATTCTGGATCAATCTGAAAAATCTCTGTCCCTTCCACACACTACTCCTTTCCCCTACCCAGTGAGTCACGCCTACCCCGAAAGGGAAATGGCTTAATGGTGTAATAATAATAACGTTCGACCGTGGGCGAAGCATGTCAGAGGGGTCATTAGCTATGCTTAACCCATTGTTCATAATCATGGAACGAACGTAGGTAATAATTGACTCAGTCTTGAGCCACGCTCACCCCACGCTTATGCCATTGTTGAACCATGCTTCACACATTTAACCTTTTCCACGCGGGTTTGTAATGAAAAGTACCCTTAGGGGCTTTCCAAAAATTTCGTGATACTGGAGGAGGCTTGAAGGGCCACCACGATTGTTTACGCATAGCATTATACAAAGTTAAAAAAATTTGAAAATAAGATTCCCAAACCTTAAAAAATAGAAGTACTTAAATAACACGAAAAAAGTCAAAAGCTTTTTAAGAAGTTTGAAAGGCGTCAAGAAAATAAAAAAATTCTTAAGATGCCCGGAAAGAGTTTTGATGACTTTTTGTTTTGCAGATTAAATTTGTAAAGAAAATTTAAAAACGTATCAAAAAATGTTAAAAGATTGCTATAAATTTCGAAAATGTCTAGAAGACTTAAGAGCTGAAACTCACACAAAAAACAATTGAATAAGCAAATTTAAAATTGAAATGTTTATTTAAAAATTCTTTGTTGTATTCAAAATTATTTATCCCCTAAAATTAGAATTTAGGTGAAATGCTTTTTCTTTAATAATTGATTAATCATTTTCGGTTAAAAATTAAACTATATATCTTTTTAGTTTAAAATTAATTTCGTTTTTTGTTTAAAAGTCTACTGTTATGCATGCTGCAAATTCTTCTCTTCTGGTTAAAGATGCTACTGGTAAATTCACTCTGTTATGAATAATATGTCTCTGTAAATAGATTAAATATTAAAATTTATCTTAATAAAAACGTATTTTAATTAAAAAGTATTCCATTCAAAAATTTGTTAATAATTTAACAATTGTAGTCAAATAAAAGGGGTTTAAGACTTATATTAATGTTATATAGTTTCTAGAAAGTTCAAGACAATGGGTAAATGATTTTTAATTTTCCAAAACGAATAATAAATAAAGCATTTGGACAATTGTCAAATATTTAAAAGGAGTAGTATACTACTAATCTTGATCAAAAAATTAAGCGTCTCTTTCCAGATGTTCAGAAACATGGTTGCACGCTTTAACTGCCTGTCTTTCTATCAAAGACTGGGTTTTCGTTGAAATCATGACACACGCATAATTGAGGTTTGAGAATTATTTGAAGGTCAGTGATAATGAATGTCACATTCCTGTGCATAATGGAACTTATAAACATTGAAGATTTATTAACTTGAAATTTTACTATTACATTTTCAATAAAAATAATAAACTTTGAGCCAATAACTGAAAAGATGTTTAATTTTTCTATACAGTAGTTACATTTTTAACCAAACTGATGAATCATTCATAAAAAAGGAATTGAAAAGAAAAGTATTTAAATAAATAACTAAATTATCTTCTTTCCTGAAAAAGTCAACTCAGACCTTTACATCTTCTCTTTTTGAAATTTCCCACCCCTGCACCTCTCAGATTCCCTAACTCTGACTTCTTCTCCTCGAAAAAAAGTACTTAAGACGGACGGACACTCGACTGAAACTATAAGGATGATTGGACAAGCAATGTTGCACATCAAGTTTCCAAATACCACTTTTAATTAGTGATTTTTTAACAAATGAATAGAAACTAATAAATGAACATAAATATATATAAAGATAAGAAACGTGTTGCATTCTATGTCAAATTGGGAATAAATGTGAAAATGAAAATTTCCTTTAGCAGAGCCAGTGGTCGCAATGGTTACTAGAGTGCCAGTTATACCGATGATTCTCCAGTAATCCTTTTTAGAAAAAGCTGGCCTAAATGAAAGTAGCCAGATTCGCGGTGACGCAGAAGCTGCAGGAACTCCAAGCGTGCAACAGAGAGATGTTGCCGAAAAGGCTTCTGCGTTGTCGTGAAACTGATCCGCTCTCGTATTTATGCTTGCTTATTCTGGATAGGCTAACTTTAGGCTCGCCGATGTAACTTGTAGCTTTGTGGTCACTTTAGCGCCACGCAGCAGCGTAACCACTTCGTCCGAAAGGTCCGCTAATGAATCTTTGCACATCTGGGAATGTACTATATGCTCACGTTCACATATGGGACACTTCTATGTGCACACGTCAGCACGGTATGAAACATAAAAATTTTTTCTCAAAAGTATAGATATATTATTATATTTACCAACACAACTACGGATCAACGCCGAAAATACGGCCGCGATATAGACAACCCTCATCTTTTCGAATACAATATTCGAAAGTACTAACAGTATTCGACTACAATAAGAAACAACTTGATTCGCAATGTTATTAAGGAATATTTTGGTGCTTCATCAGATTGTGAACTGTGCAATGTAGTCGTTGTCTTTTTGTTTCTAAGCCTCACGGTTGTCGATGTGTGGTATTAGGATTCCAGAAAAGTCAATGTTTCAACAATATTTCGAGTTTTCGAGACGCTGTATTTTTATATATAAATTGTGTACAGTGTCTACTATAACTGACGAAACATCACCGTACTCACCGTTAGTTGCTTCAAAGAAATTGGTTTGTAATATTCTCTCAAAAATAGACCAGCCACGAAAATGTTGAAATCATTTTTATCGCTTTTTCACACTGTTCTACAGAGTTTTAAAGATTAAAGGTTAAAGTTTTGACAACTGTAAATAGGTGAATGTTAATTTGTTGTTGTTGGTAAGGTGCTTCGGTGTTGACGAAAACATTGATAGCATGTGTCTCGTGTTTCGCAACCGATTTCCTCCAAAATGTGAACTTATCTATATTATAGTCACCAGTTTCATATCGAATGTATAGTATTTTTCTATGTTTGCATCATAATGAGAAGGTATTAGTTTAATGACAGAATTGACTACAGAGGTTTTTTTTTTAATCTTCGCGTTTTGAGATCCCTTGAATCCGGAAAAACCGGTTACATAATGGCGTTTGTCTGTCGCCGTCGTCGTCACCGTCTACTTCATACCAAATGACTTTTGATAGAATAATCTGATTGGAAAGTTGAAAAGTTAGAGCATTTAAAAAAATTCAAAAGCTTTTTTAAGATTAAAAAATTCTATGTACATCTATTCATAGTAATAAAAAACCTGAACGATTTATCCGTATGACTTTGTTTATGAAAAGAAAACCATCAGAGTTGTACAATTGTTTAAATAAAAATAAAAAGAAACGAAAATAAATTAAAATGTCAAACAACGCACGATATGAAAAATGTCAAGAAAAATGTTGAACCTCCTACACGATTATCGTAAAAACCTTCTGAATTTTCCTTACAAAAATCGAAAAGTCAAATTTCGATCAAACAAAAGTCATTAATTATTACATTCTTATCATGATGGGGAGGTATTGCACGGAAAAAATAATCCCTTAAATTTTAAGTGACTGTTCTATTACACCTGGACAGTAAGAACAGTCTTCAGAAAGTTAAGGAAATTTTCTTGAATAATAGAAGGAAAGTAAATTCATTTTTAAGGGCAGAGTCACCGGAAAAGTCTTTTAATTTTTATTGAAAAGTGTTTTAAACACCAAGCGATTCATTCTGACAAATAATATACATTTTTCTAGATTTTAAGAGAATATCATTTAATTTTTAAGAATAGAGACAAATTTAACTCTACAGTTAAAAGACCAACAATTTTTTTCTAAATAAAATAATTATATTTCCTAACACAGTAAAAAGAAATTCTTAATGAAGCATCAATGTCTGGGTACCAAATACCTGCAACAAAAATTACCCTTGCGCTGTGAGTGCTGCACCGTAATGTAGGGTACAGATTCCCTATCACTTGGGGTACAAAGTACCTACTACTTTGGGTATGACGCGTCCGCTTCTTGGGGTACGAAATGAAAAACGTCATTATCGACAATTTTCGTAACTTCTGAAATACTTCTTAAATACTTTTAAAGATTTGAAATAGCCATGTCTAAATGCATTGTTTTTGATTTTGACAGCTTTGCTAATTGTATGTCATGGTCATTCAAGCTTAGCAGGTGCGTTGTGTATTCAGACTATTTAACTATTTAATAACTAATTAGTTGAATGATAAAATTGAAATGTTTTTTGTAACATTGAAAAATATTTTTTTCTCAAGTTATAAACCCCGTGTGGAAATAATTCCTGGCAAACTGAAATTATTCTAGCGCCACTACTAGATTATTCGTGGCTGCCTGTTCACGCCGAATTAGATTGGCGCTCTTTTGGCGCTATCTATACCTACTAGATAGAAAATTGCATCACGCAGTCCTATGTAGAACCACTAATGTCGCTAGCCAGATTTTCACTTCACGTTAAAATAAAAATTCCGTCTAAAATCTAGCTTGACTCTAGAAAGTACTTCTTTTTGGACTTTGTAAAAGAAGGTGTCATTTAAAAACTAATTAATAAAAGATAACAAATGACATTTATTGCAGTGCTCAAATCAAAACAAATAGAAGAAATAAAGTTGCCTGTGTCGTCAGTGCTGTCTCATAGCGGAGATTTGTTAATTTAATTCATCGCTGAATATGTTGGCAACAATGACCGGAAGCGGATTGCAAGAATCAGATGTACATATGCCAGGCCGCCATTCAGTGTAAATACTTTTTGTTTGGCAAACACGAGATTTGAAGTTTTCCAGATCCTTTTTCGATGTAAGGGCGTTGGAATCAAGACCTAACCTCAAAACTGGATTTTCTCATTTTACTCCATAAATACTAGAATTACATATTTTCTAGATAATCAGGGCTTAGTTCTCTTTCCAATTAAATCTTTATTCGGAGTAGAACATTGGCTAATTCCAATAGTTTTTGTGTAAGGTGTTTTTGTTTACTCTAACCCCAACATTTGAAAAAAAAATGTCACATAAAAGCTATTGAAATTAAGCAATTTTTCACCTCGAATACAAATTTGTTTCAATGCAGGAATAGGCCCTAATGATTTAAAAAATATGTAATTCTAATATTTATGGAGAAAAATGAGAATTCAATTTTGAGGTTGGCTCCTGTTTCCAAAACATTTACAGTTGACATTTTCTTTTTCATCAATAACATTTGGAAACATTCTGGCAAAAAGGCACATACAAGCTCTATTCCATTTTTCTTACCGAAATCTGGAATTTTTTAATATTCTCAATGTAGCTCATAGTGCTTTTATGCCAGGAATGATTTATTTATAAAAATAAGTATTAAATTTGAAATCTAGGTCGTATCTAGCTCTACTACATTTTACTAGATTCACTAGAACGCGCCAGTACCGCTGGTGGAGATAGCAGCTAGTCGATTGGAGCGTTACATTTGCGCACTGCCCCAGCATAGTTTCTCAAGATAGTGCCAGTATAGACTCGTGTCGGTCTAGGCTGGAACAGTATAGCGCCATGAATTATTTCCACACGGGTCACAACAATATCATCCTCAGCTTTAACTGAATTTCAAAAAAAAAAAACATTAGCAAAACGTACAAATTCTATTTGATCAAATTAAAAAATATTTAATCAAATTTTCTATTACTAGACATTAATCTGGAAAGTTTGAAATATTTTTCAAAGCATTAATTTATTATTAAAGTTAAATATTATGATACCATTCTAACATTATTATTTTTTATAATAATAAGTTTAACTTCATTAATTAAAAAAATACTTACTTAAAATTAGAATTAAAAATACGAGAACTGAATCTACAATTACTTAGGGGCTATAAAACTATACAATATAAATAATCATTTATTTTTTGTCAATATGTAATTTTTATTTAATCCTCGTATTGTTTGTTGCGTCATTATTTACATAAAAGTAACAGAACCTCGATTTGAACTTTTCGCCAACAAAATAAGGATATTTATATTTATAACTTGAGCATTTGACCTTTTTTTGGCAATAAATGATGCCTTGAAAAATATAATAAACATTCTAAACATTCGTGCGTTAGAAAGAGAGATTCGATAAACTAGATTATGGTATGTTATAAAAGACTAAATGAAAAATTGACAATTACTCAGTTTTTATATCAAAAACTTAAAAGTTTAAGGATAAAGCAAAACAATATTTATCATCCAAACACTGTGAGAACCAATCACTTTCAACTTGAAAGTTCTTGCACTCAACTTTTCTTTAGAGAGTTTCTTTTTCTTCTGATTTCAAAGTATTTTTATATTCAGAAAAAAAATATCGGACACGTTTTGAAATAGGTAATATTCCAACTTAAGATAAATAATATGTATAATAAACTAAAAATAAACAGAAAACTTTTTTTTGCCATTTAAGTCATCAATGAATTCTTGTACTTTTATTTTTTTTTATTACTTTTAGATCAATTTAAAATGTTTTTAATATCCAAACACAACACGTCGCATAGTGATGATTCTGAATATTAACTGACTTTTTCTCATATTTAAAACTGTAAGACGAAGTAACAGAATTTTTAATAAACCGTATTTTCCCGTGTAGTTTTATGTGAAAACTATCGCGGATTCGCTCGAATCTCCATGTTCCTAGACACTTTATACTGGATAACTTTCGAAAGAATAATCGGATCTAAGTATGCTTTGTCGCACGTATTTAAGGGCAATCAAGAAAGATCAAGTACGTTAACCAGCTATTTCGGAAAAAAATCAATAAGTTAAAGAATTTTCGAAATTTGTTAGACAACTTGTTTTCGGATTTGACAATTGTATGTACGCCAATTTATAGTACACGAAAATTGAAACTATTTATTCTCACGCCTTTTTTTATAACTAAAAATTATCAGAGTTATAGTATTTATAAAATAAAAAAATTAATAATTAAAATGCACGTTTAAGGTCTAATAACGCATGATGCTACAAAAAGTGAAGAAAAGAAAACGTTGCTTTTTATAAATAAAAAATAGCTTGAACAACCTAAGAATATATCAAATTTAAATTTGAAATCAGCATTTAGAGATGAGCCAAAAGTCCACACAGAAGTTGGTGTAGATTTGAAAATCTGACAGTGATAATAATTTTAAATTGGAGCAGGCTCGTCTGAGTATTGCGATAGAAATTCAATTTTTAATAAAAAATAAAAATAAAGAAATAGTATCATGATAAATTACATTTCTGGATATCAATTCATGAAGCTTGAATTAAAGACTGTAGCCGATTCCGAGAAAATCGACAGCGAATTTTGAGATTAAAATTTGACAGGATTTTAAATTTGGTTTTCAATTGTGAGTCAAAACCAAATTTTCTTAAAAAAATATATAACTTTGTCCCTAGATACAGAAATGCTGAATTAGAATAAACAATATTTATAACAAGAAAAAAATTATTTTTTTCCAAAAAATAGAAAATTAAAGATCGAGACATTACAGTAGTATGATAAAATTCTTTTTTGCTGAAAATCCGAATCAATTATTGTTTTCTTTTTATTAAATGATAATAATTTTTTCAAATAGCAATGGTCAAATATTGAAAAAGTTATTACTACGCAATATCATTACGTATCCCGTGGTTCGCACTCGAGTTTGTCCCTGAAATTGTATATCATATTCATAAATGTATATTTTTACAATTCATAACATTCCTTCGTATTAAAACAGACGTAGTTCCATTTTCTCTTACATCGCAGTTGTGGTTTTCTATTGCATCATGTTCTAATAATTTATTTAAAAAGTCTCTCACAGCATCTGGCGTCGAGTGTAATTACAACTATAACCCAACGAAACTTGGAATAATGAGGTAGACGATTAGTTTCAATCAAGAACCATAGATGGCTAATGGTTAGTGTTTGATGCTGAGGTTACCAACCTTCAGCAGCGTTGTGTTAGATTGGAGTTTATATGGTCTCAGTTTCACAATTGCGGCCCTCATTTAGGTACAAAACCAAAACCTTATATTAAAAGTTTGTTCTAAGCACAACCGCAGGCTTTTACCGAGATCAGGTACTAATCTTAAAACTGTTTAAAGACCGTAAAATATAGACAGATTCTACATCATGAGGGATACGAAGCCCTGGACCAAGAAGAGAAGTTTTTCCAGCACATGCGCAATGGATTCGATTTCCCGTCTCACAAAAGTGTTAGGAAACACAGGATCATGCGGCCGCGGACAATAATGCAATTGTTTGGTTAAAATATCAACTGTACATCTTCTTGGGTTTGAAAGTCGATTATTTCACTAAGAGTTGAACTACTTTGTAAAAAGAAATAATTTTTTTAAATTATGGTTGAAAATTTAACTATTTGGTTGAAAGTTTAACTCTTTCATTGAAAACTCATATTTTTTTCTTACAAAATTCAACTTTTTGTAGATAATTCGTCTTTTTTACTTTAAAATTAAATAATTTCTTTAAACATTCATGTATTTTGTTTAAGATTTGTCTTTTTTTGTAGATCATCAATTTGCTTGGTGGAAAATTCATCTGATTGGTTGAAAATTGAACAACTTTGTTTAAAATTATTTTTTTCTGATAAAAATTCTTTATCTTTATCTGAAAATGTAACTAGTATATGATTGATTAAAAATTAATCGTATATATTGGTTAAGTTGGAAAATCGTTTTTTTATAGAACATTAATCTTCTTGGTAAAAAATTGACCTTTTCCCTTGAAAATTTAACAGTTTTGTTGAAAATTCGTTTTTTTCTAGTTCAATTCAATTTTTTTGCACAGTTTTTATCTGGAAATTGTACTATTCCATTTTTGGTTGAAACTTTATCCTGTACATTTTATTAGTTAAAACACCAATTATTTGATAGAAAATTAATTTATTTTGTTGAAAAGTAAACTTTTGGCTTGAAAATTGATTTATTTCACTTAAAATTAATTTTTCAAACTAAAAAATGATTTTCAATTTTCTTATCAATCACAACAATTTTTGTTATACTTTTTAAATATTTTACACTTCTCAAAAGCTTTTTTCAGAAATACATACAATTGCTTTGAAAAATTTTCTGTTCCAATTCAAAATTCAGGATGAAATTAGAAAATTCAAAATTTTAAATCTGAAAATGATTTTTTTGAGGCGGAAATCTTTTGAATTTTAAACTTTTAAAACTGAAGCTTGACAAATTTTTAATTCAGAAATATTTCATTTAAACGCTCAATAATTCATAGGTATAAAACACAAACATTCAATACCTTTTAATTTCACAATTTTTTAATTAAGTTATTTTCAAATACGAAATTACCATTTTTAAATTATTATGACCTAAACATTTTAGAGATTTTCGGTTAAAAAATACAAATGACGCTATTATTTGTAAGGTTCGAAATGATAATAATTCAAAAAAATTTCAGTTCGTAACATTAAAAATTGAAGGATTAAATTAATTTTTTAACTAAAAACTTTTTAAAATAAAAGTTACATTGTTTATATTTTAAGTTATTCTAGATTAATATTTTTGGATTCTTATTTAGAGATCAAAATTTTAGTTTGCCAGTTGAAAATGTTCGAAATTAACTTACTTTCAAAATAATTGAATTTTCAACTAAAAAAGAGAGAATAACAAATTTACAACAAAATAATTACATTTTCAACTAAAGTGATAAATCTTCAACAAAAAAGTTTAAATTTTTAATTGAAAACTGTTGAACTCATTCAAAAAGATATTAATTTTACACAAGAGTTGACTTTTCAGTCAATAAGGATTTTTTTAAATTGTTGAATTTCAAAGCAAAAAGATGATTTTTTTACAAAACATTGTAAACTTATTTTTAAACGAAATAGTTCAAGGACTTCTGGTTAAAAAATATAAACTTACTTTTAATGCTTTGAATTGCAGGATAAATAAATAAATTTTGTAATATCAAAAACTGAATCATTTTGATCAATAAAAATGGATTAATTACAATTCTTTTTTAATTGTAAACTTTGTAAATTATAAATTGAATTCGTTTATTTTAAGTCGCTTTATATTATTAATTTTTACAGTTTTATTTATAAATCCAAACTCAAAAGTCTTATTTGCGAATTGACAATTTTAAAAATCGAACGTTGTAACAAAACAGTTTCATTTTCAACTAAAAAAAACGAAGTTTCAACCAAATCCTTAAATTTTTCACGAAGGAGATGAATTTTCATTAAAAATTATGAATCTTCATAAAAAAAGCCTTACATTTTTTATTTTAAAACTGTCGAACTAATCCAAACAGAAAAATTTTTCACAAGACAGTTGAGTTTTCAGTTTTTTTAATTTTAGGAAAAAAATCAAATTAACAGAATAAATCAATTTTTAAGGGAAAAGGTTAATTTTTGACCAAGAAGATTAATGTTCTATAAAAAAAAAGATTTTCCAACTTAACCAATATATACGATTAATTTTTAATCAATCATATAATAGTTACATTTTCAGATAAAGACATGAATTTTTAGAGAAATTATTTAATTTTAAAGTAAAAAAGACGAATTATCTACAAAAGGTTGAATTTTTTAAGCAAAAAATATGAGTTTTCAATGAAAGAGTTAAACTTTGAACCAAATAGTTAAATTTTCAACCATAATTAAAAAAACGTATTTTTTTCATTCAACTCTTAGTGAAGTAATCGACTTTCAAACCCAAGAAGATGTACAGTTGATATTTTAACCAAACAATTGTATTTTTGAGCAAAAATTATACATTTTCAACCAAATAGATTAAAGTTCTACTCATCAAGGTCAATTTCCAACAAAAGACATGAACTTTCAACAAAATTGTTTAATTTTAAAAACAAAAAGAGTATTTCCACCCAAAAATTATTATTTTAATTTTTAACAAAAGTTGCATTTACAACAGAACGACTTTACAACGAAAACATATTTATTGCTGATAATTCAACCGAAAAATGTAATTTTTAATCAAAAAGTATAAATTTTCCATAAAACAATTTGATTTCTACAAAGAAAGACGACCTTTTAACAAAACACATGATTCCTTAACCAAAAATGGTATTGATTGTCAGTTTCAAAAATGTATTTTCAACGAAAGAGATGAACCTTCAAATAAAAAATACATAAAAATTTAAAAAAAGTAGGTGAACTTTTGATACAAAAGAGGACTTTTTTTTACAAAATAGTTACATTTTCAACCAAATAATTAACTTTTCAATCAAATAATTGAGTTTTTATCCAAACGAGATGAATTCCAAAATCGGCAATTTCTTTAATTTCTTTCAAATGCGGATCAAGATATAAATAAGACTATTATAATATAATATAATTATAATATTATCATTATTAATATACGCATATATATAATAGTATTAATATTTATATAATTTATATTTTATACATGAAATAACATAACATCAAAATATACGCATATCAAGAGGCGCGCGATCTATTCAAATCATGAGAAACGCCAGCATCGAAATCTGGAAATATTAAAATCTCAATCTCCTGAATTTATTTCAAAGTAGTTAGCTGTTAGCAGATAGATATATAAATAGAATCGCCGAAGTGCTCCGACCGGCATTCGTGCACCTTCGAGTTTTCAAATTCAGAAGAGGAGAAATGGGTTGCGCGCGCAACTCAGTCATTTACAGCGTCTCCTACTATATTCACACCGACATAGCCCTGTCATAGTATTGGACCACATCTCGTTTCAGATCTGGGATCACTAGTCTAAACATGTTTGTCCGTATGCCTCAAATATTTTCGGATTTTTGGCGGGATAAACACGAATTCTTAATTGCTTTGCGGTTTCGAGCTGTTTTCGAAACAAGGGATCGTTGGCTTGAGGCACGTTTGATCTTTATGGCCTACTGTTATGCTTCTCCCGCGTCTGTAACCGGTACAAAGTGAATGACGGTTCTTCACACATTCTTGGATACAGATAAATATGAGAATCCTGTCGATTAAAAATAAAGAAACGACAATGCACTCGACTCAAAATTCAGTCTCTAAACTTTTTTGTCGCGATTTCAAAGATTTAAATCATTACGTCTGACAATAAACGTTACAAATGTTTAACAAATTTTCCATTCATTACATTTCTGAAAGAGTTAAAGAAAATATGTACACATTGGGTTACTCGCAGTTCAGTTGATAAAGTGATCTGACGGTTGGGTTCCCGCCAGGACTAGCGTTAGTGAAGGCGCAAAGTTCTCGCTGATGTCGCTGATTTATGGAATTAACCCTCCGATGCAATAATAGATATCTGGAGTTAGAGAATAACAGACGCTCCTGAGTTATCAATGATTTCTATTTAAACTATTGGAGGTGATCATTGCAAAGTCGCTTTACAAGATATGTTCAGTGCTCTGATAAGTTGATAAGGAAAAGAATCCCGTTTTTAAGTTTAACATTATATATAGCACCACGCTGTCAAACACAAAAATCACAGCTACATCAAACGCGGTGCTGGGCAAGACCCGCTGATATTCTAAAGTGTAATAATTGAATGATTAAAATGCGGTTTCATTTCGAAAGCGAGGAACGCTATAGGCATTGCCCATAATCCATATAGATCTTCACGCGATTATTTATTACCCAACACCTATATTTTATTTCGACCGCTCCTTTCATGATTTCGGCAGAGCATTATTTACACCAATCATTCGTAGACCTAAGGTATACCTCTGACGTTTTCTGGTGGGAATAAATTTGATTTCTCCTGCACTTTTTATGATTTTAGCGGGAAAATATTTATGCATATAAAATCGCCTTACAAGCTTCTGCCTTAAGGGCATGTGACACAGCTAAATACCTATATTACCGACCACAGTTTTTCAGTTCACTGAATGTTTTTTTGAACCTAAGAATTTTTGTTGTAAGTAAAATATCGAGCTGAAACTTCGGGAAATGTATTAGAGTGCAATAAAGTACGTTTAGGTACTGCATTTTGGTAGAAACTTCACTGAAAATTATTT
>NC_046657.1:51933143-51936501 GCF_010883055.1 Belonocnema kinseyi
GCCGGTAACGTTGTACACGAAAATACGAAACCTGGCGGCCACTAGGCGAGGCTCTAGAGATTTCGTATTTTCGTGTACAACGTTACCGGCTGATGCCGTTGGCATTGATTGTCAAAATATATTTTTTTACATCTTTTATTATTAAGCTTTGTACTTAAACGTAGTTTTCTTTCGGCTCATGCATTTCTCAAAGTTTGAGACCGATATTTTATGTATAAAAAAAGTTCGAACGTTCAAAAAATGTTGAGGTTCAGAAAAAAGATGAAATAATTTTCAGTGAAGTTTCTACCAAAATGCAGTAGCTAAACGTACTTTATTGCACTCTAATACATTTTCCAAAGTTTCAGCTCGATATTTTATTTACAAAAAAAGTTCTCAGGTTCAAAAAAACATTCAGTGAACTGAAAAAGTGAGGTCGGTAATATAGGTATTTAGCTGTGTCACATGCCCTTAAGTTTAATTTAAAGTACAAGATTCCATAAAAGCTTTGAATTTCATTTGCTCCTTCTAATGTTATAATTACACAACCACAATATCAAATTACTATTTTTTAACATTTCATGCGAAAATGGTTTTGATATTATCCGTCACTAGTGTATTTAGAATTAAAACCTATGTCTCAATAATATTCATTGTTGTAAACAAATTACAGAGAACAAGGTTTAGAAATCTTATATTGAAACAATCTAAAAAACAATTTTAAAATCACAATCCAACATTTAATTACAAATCAATGATAGAGAAAATAAACGTATATAACAAATGTAGTAACTTAGACACAAAAAACATTGTATTTCACGTAAAAGCAATTATTGTTTAATGATGATTGATTTTTCGTTACTTTGTCAAATCTTTTTAACAAATAACAAAAACAATATCATTTTAAAACATTTTCAGAAATTATTGAATCTATAGAAAGCAATAGTATTTTGAATTTTATTCATGGCACTCAAATTTTGGTTTTTATTTGAAACATATTAAGGTTAAAAAATTATAGGTCAGCAATACGTGAGAGACCAAACTACAAATTTTTGAAAATGGAATACTCAGATCGAAAAATCACAAATATTCTGATAAATCATACGACAAAATGATTTCTTAATAATCTTATTTTTTTCACCAGCATTATATAAATGCCTAACTGTAAATTTGTACGCAAGGAAGAATTCTACTTTTCTTTTTAAAAAAAAGTAGATTGTGTAAACATTTGGAAAAGTAGTTAGAAATAACTTATTCTGCCCAATACTTGAATATGATAATCTTTCCCATAACCTCGCGGGGAAATAAGATTTTGGTGGCCAGCAGTAAATTACTTTTATCGCTGTTGGCAAAGTACTTTGCCCCCATTTCTTACATTTCTCAACGGTTTGCTCTTATTTTCTCATTGCCGCGGACAATGATCGAGAAATCGGTCATTTTCCGTTCTAAAAAACTTTTTAAATTTAAGAAAGCGTGTCCCTCGATCAAAAAAACTCTTTCGCTCTCTTTTTTCTAAAACTAATATTATTCTTTTATATAAACTTTTTTATCGATTCAGCTACTAAATAGCTCGAGAGCGAATTTCTGCATTTTTAAAATTAAAAATTGAATATTTCATAGCCTTCTAATATTGTCATACTACCTTTCAAATGTCGGTAGTAACTATTCTAAGCTAAAGATTTTTAATTTTTTCCGCAAATGTATTTTATATTTTGTTTAAATTTGTAAAATTTTGCAATTATTTAAAAATTCTAATGAGGCGCCATTTTTACTTAAGTGAAAATTTCGAGATATTCTTCCAACCATATATGTTGTGACAACGCAATCGATTTTTCTTAAAAATTTGCAGATCTTTGAATGAAAAGCATCGAAAATGTGAGAAACAAAAAAAATGAGTTTGAAAAACAAACTTGGGCGGAAATCATCAATTTTTTTAACATTTTTAATTTAAACAATCATCACATGCTTCCTAATAAATAATTCTGCCTTTTGGAAGAATTTAACGAGATTTTGTTATGAATTGTAAAAATTGTAATCCTCGTACAAATTTGGTTATCCGCCATTTTGTAAATTTAAGAAAATTTTTTTTTGTACGCATATTTTTTAAATGTAGTCTAAATATGATTTTTTTGGTCACTCCAAGAAAATAGGGGCGTGAAACTAAGAAGAATCCAAATTTAAAAACTAAGGCCCACCCTAGTGCCATATATGTAAATAAAACAAATCAAAAAATTAATACAGAAATTATCATTAGTGGCTTTTGAGTAGGTAATAGATCACATTTGCAAATTTGAAAAGTTTTGAGTTTAATGAAATCAAAGCCACTAAAATGTTATACCTGTAACCTGGAATGACTCATGTGACTAGATAGAGCTTTCAAAGAGAAGTTATTAGTTTTCTCGTGATAATTAACGAATAAACAATTCTACACTTACAAAATTGAATTATTACAAACACGTTCTTATTTGAATTAATATTGAATAGCACAGTTTTAAAATTGAGCGATACCACACCTCTTTCTAAATGGACAACATTTAAATTTGCAATTCAGGCGTACAATTGTTCAACGTATAATGATGCAGTTTTAATTTAGTTATTCAAATAATAAAAATTTATTGGGCAATTTTTGAAGGTTAACTTTTAACGCTGGGATTATGTCTGATATAATCAGTGACGATCCGTCTGTCTTTGGTAATTTGGAAACAAAATATGTATAATTTTTCTAAATATCAGCGCAATGGAAACCCAGAACATGTTTTTATTGTTTAGTTCCACAGGACGATATATTTTAGAGTTGGGTGATTTTGAATTTGACCATGTCGCAACTTGAGGATGATATGTGGGTCTATGTACTGATGAAGTTAATCTTAAAGTTAAAGTATAATCTAAAACGACGATATTATACTAGGCAGTCTGATAAGTCCCTGAAAAATTTAACACAGAGACGTTTTTTTGGCGGAAGTCTGTTTTATTTTTCAACGTACTCTCCTTTTAGGTCGATACAGCGAGTCTAACGATTTTCTAACTTTTTGATACCGTCCGAAAAGTACTCATTCGGAAGGTCTCCAAAATACGCCTCAGTTGCAGCTATGAGCTCCTCATTTGAGTAAAAATGCTTACCAGTGAGCCATCTCTTCAGGTTAGGGAACAAGTAATAGTCGCCGCGGGCCAGGTCTGGTGAATACGGTGGCTGAGGTACCAATTCGAAGCAGATTTCATGCAATTTTGCTTGTGCAACGAAGCATGAATGAACAGGCGCATTGTCGTGATGATAAATCGGTTTTTTCTTCTTCAAATGCGGTCGTTTTTCGGCGATTTCGATTTTCAATCGGTCCAATAATAATGAATAGTATGCTCCGGTTATGGTTTTACCTTTTTC
>NC_046657.1:51936601-51948174 GCF_010883055.1 Belonocnema kinseyi
CTTACGCGAAAATAATGCCAAATTCTGCTGGGAAGTTGTCACACGAATTCGTTTTTGGTCCACTGTGAGCAAACGCGGCACCCATTGCGCGCAGAGCTTCTTGATGCCCAAAAATGAATGCACGATATTGCCCACACGTTCCAATGATATGCCTACAGCATTAGCTACCTCTCTCAATTTCACCTTGGGATCATTGAACATCATACCATTGATTTTTTCGACATTTTCTGATGTAGTGACCTCTTTTGGGCGCCCAGATCGTTCAGCATCAACTGCGCTCGTACGGCCACAATGAAACTCGGTAAACCACTTATGAATCTTTCCAATCGACGATGCAGAGTCCGGGTAATACTTATCCAGCTTGGCCTTGATCTCGGATATTGTTTTCTTGCGAAGATAGTAGTGTTTGATCAAAACTCGAAACTCAGATTTTTCCATATTAAAAAAAACTCGAAGGTTAGTCGCTTCTCAGTGCTGTAACTTGTAAATGCGTAAACATTAATGGCTGAAGTTTTGACAGGCGTCATTTTAAGGATCAAGCTCGACGAAAATTATTCTCATTAGTGAATACTAATGCCATCTCTTAGAATTTTCAGGTACTTATCAGACTGCCTGGTATATGCCTAAAGTGTCCAGATTTTTCAGTAATAATTACTTTTAAGCTCTGAAAAATATTTCTTATCCCAGATTAATTAAATATAACATTTCTCAAAGTTAAAACCACGTGTTTTTATTTGACTTTTACCGAATTATCAGGATTTACATTGTTTTGGGCAAAATTTAGGGTGCGATATAAGCATTCAAAATATGTGTTCCGCACCACTGGTGTGGAATAACTTAGTTAATTTTTTTTCTTATGTACCTATTAATAGTCAGAAGAATAACCCTTTATATTTTTTTTTACAGAGCGGATTACTGAGGCGGCGCGGCAACGCCAGCGTCGTCATGATCGTGAATAGACATAAAAACTTCTCAATAATTAGTATAAATAATATAGCCTGTCTTAGATATAAGTATGTTTTTTAGATTAAGGCTCTAACGTATTTAATTGTATGCAAGAGATTTGGCTCCTCCTGGGGGTTTTCTCCACAAGAGGGTTTTTCCTGTCGGGTTGCACTGAAATACAATCGTACGTAGGTGCACGCGAATGCGTGAGCTTGTAAAGATAAGGTTTTTGATCAATTATATTCCCTGTATTTCTAAGTTGACTGATTTTGGAACCATTTCCCTCGTCTGGCTCCACACAGAAAAACGCTGGTGTTAAATTTGTTGCAGCTCAAATTTCATTGGGATCCCAATGATCATTTGAGAGAGTTTTCAAGTCTCAAATATATTCCTCTGGACGTAGGTGACCATGTGGGCATCTAGGGGAAAGCATAATTTGGAGACTGAATTTAGGCTCATGCAGAGTTGTGGAGTTCTGAACTGCGCTGTCAGCCACCTGAATACCTGTCAAAGCAACTCTTCGCTTTGCGATATTAGCCTAAATAATTCTTAATAAGGAAACAAATTGAAACAATATTTACCTAATTTTAAAATTTCTTTCATTTAATAGGGCTTACCAGTCACTTAGAATAAAATTAACTTCCTAATGCAACTTCCAAAAGTTAGGTCAGTCATGCCCGTCGACATTTAAACTAAAGCCGAGGTGTATAGAAAAAGTCATGACCGTCTACATATATAATAAGATATTTTCACTCCAATCACTAGCTCACTTCACTTCGTTGAATACTGCAGGGAAAACAATTGACCAAATACATGGAAATCGGTTAATTTTTGCTCTATTTTTCTAATATCTTCGTAGAAAGGAATTTTTTTGTATAAGTGCAATTGAAAAATAGTTTTTCTTTTTTAGGGACTATTTAATGCAATAATAAAATGATGATAATTTTCATTCATGCGTGCATTATGGCTAAGCGCTGTTTGTCTACCCTTTGAAGCGAGATTCAAAATTACATTGAAAAACAATTCTTGTAATTTAAATAAATAATTATTAAAATATATACAAGAATGCATTAAAATTGTGTAACTTTTGATTTCAGACAAGAAAAAAATTTATAACACATATATTTGATGAAAAATAGTTTATTTTCATTGAATTTGAAAGACTGACTAATATTTCTCAAAATATTTGTTAATAAATAGATGTTCTTAAATACCATATGATATTTCAGCAGCTTCATATATAGAAGCTAATTGCAGAATATAATAGTGATAATATTTGAATAATTCTAAAAAAAAATTTCAGATTGTTCTTTTCGCGCACCAAGTGCAGCCAATGAGCGGTCAGCCCTAACGCAAGCGCAGTAACTCACCAACATTGGCATCATTAGTCCACAGTACAAACAGGAAATAAATCATATTAGCCGGCAGGAAAAAGTTGGGATATAAAAGCCTCAATTAGGTATTTTCACTTCAACCATCAGCTAACTTCACTTTGTTAAAAGCTGAGGGGGGGGGGGGGAATGGATCAAATGCATGGAGCAAAACTTTATTTCTGTAATATATTTGTAATTAATCATCATTATTCTTATTTTATTATTCCAATGAATAGTAATTAAAAAATAAAAACTATTTTTTAACAACACTTATATAGAAAAAAATTACTTTTTACGGAGATGTTAGCAAAATAGGGCAAAAATGAACTGAATCCCATACGTTTGGTACCTTATTTTCCTTTTAGAAATCTACGAAGTAAAGTTAACTGTTTATTGAAGTGAAAATACCTAATAGGCTTTTATCTTATCAGTTTGAATGTTCCCGCCGCTATATTTAAAATATTGCATTGTTTCACGAAACTCCCAATGTTTCATGAAACTTTTCATCAGGCTAAAGTTTCATGCAAATTTACATTCCTACTCATCGCGAAAAACAAATTTCTGTTTTTATTATACAATTCTATTTACCTTATCTTTCATGTATGACACTATCCACTGCAAGATTAGATATCTAAGATACCTTTAAACTTCCGCAGAAAATCTAGTGGAAATTTGTTTGAACGACCAGGCATGAATTTCGATGCAGACGGTCACGACTTAGTTTGTACATCCCGGCTTTGGTGGTTTGAATGTCATTTATTAGGTTTTGACTAACCTAACATTTGGATATTAAATTACGCCAAGTACTATTTTTATTCCAAGACTATTTAGTCGCTGGAAAATGGGAGGAAATAAAAAGTTAGGCAATTATTATTATAACTTACCTGCTTATTAACATCTGTTTCTCTCAAATAACGACCGACAAAATGATCTTGACAGGTGACTTACAGTTTGTAGATGACACTTCACGATGCACTGGATGAGAAAAAACAGTGTCTAAATGATGCTTTTCCTCTAGATTCTCCGAATGAACCTGTGTGGCTCAAATTTGTTGCAACTCTATTGAACACCGGTTTCGGTGTACATTGGAGGATCGGCGATTTTCTGTGCAAGTTTATTCGACCATCGATTTAAAACTATTTGGTTTAGGGCAGAATTCATTACATTACAAGTTTGTCAGAAGAAATTTAGAAGTTTGTAGAACTGAATTAAAATGTGCATAGTTAACAAAGCATAACTCACAATTTTGGGTATTTTTCTATTTGAAATTATTTTGCTTCAAACATTTAAAAAATCAATCATAAAAATTCAAAAATTTTCATGTAGCCCTTTTGACCATTTAGTAGCCATTTTGCCGTTTCTAAAACATTTACGTTTTCAGGAAATATAATAAGAAATGTAATTCTGCAAAATGATTTCAAATTCATTAATATTAGAGGCTTCTTATACAAAATTGTTCAATTTTATGAACTTAAATACAAAACTGATAAGTTTTTAACGTTTCAAGTTTGCAAAAGTGTTCAATTTTAGAAATTTTTAAAATGACGATTTCTCTTACAAATGAATACTCGCGTCAAGAAACTAAAAAAGACACTAGATTGTGGAAACTGTTTGACTTGGAACTCCGAGGGGGTATTCGACTGATTCATTAGTGAAAAGACCTTATCCAACTGCATCGGTAGTAATCTTGATAGCTGCAATTTTGTATTTATAGGATGACATCTTGATTTAAAATTAAGATCAATACAACTAAAAAAGTAGCTTTCTTATTTCATCGATCGCCAATAATTATTCCGATAAATTTATTTTTACTATTACTTTCAATAACAGCTCTAACCACTCAGATCTATTCAATAATACATAAAGTACGCCATAATGAAGCAAAATAAATAATATTGTTTAAAAAATTATCAGTATGTTGATTGCGTGAATTGTGTTTTATTTAAGCTTTATAAATTTATATAATTATTGTACGTAAGTTGTTATGATTAAATTTATCAACCCCTAGATCAACTTCTAGAGGTCGCTTGAAATTAATGTAGGGCACGAATGATCAGTCTGAATTAAATTGGCTCTGGATAATTTTCATGATTTAATATTGATTCAGTAGAATGTTTCGTAGTCCTTTTTTTAAACAAGATGTCAATTTATGCATTAGGCAAAAAAATTAGTCAAGTGGCTTTATAACTGTATTTCATATTACTTTATGGTCGTTTTGTGAAAAATGGTTATTTGAAAATTTTTAAATAAATCGACACTGCCTTTTTACAAAAAAAGCTAAGGAAAATTTAATTGAATCAATATTTTCTTAAAAGAAAATTCATGGACGAACTTTGAAGTTTTTGTCAATATCTACAAAATTTTTGAGTGCAATATTGACTTCTAAAAACACATCATACGTGCCAGAAATGAATCATTATAAATAGCCACAATTTGATTAATAATTCCAAATCTTTTTATTAAAAAAGCCTTGTAAAGAGTTCCTGAAAATAAAATCAAGAATATAACGACAAAATTTAGATAACCACCACAAAATATTCCCATTGGAATCTGAAAAAATATCATTTTCCTCTCCTCCCTTTCCCCAAAAAAAGAAAAAAAGAAAAGAAAATTATTTGTCTTCACTTTGGACTAAAATAAAAAGGAGGAAAGAGAAATAAGAAGGCAACCAACCAAATCCCCTTCCTTCTCTTTTTTATTTCGTTTGTCCTCTTTATTCTCATCATTATCAAATCACAATAAAAAAACATTTAGAAAAATATATTTGATAATCACCAACGTTTCGGAACTCATACAGCACTCTTATAAAAGTAAAAATAAAAATCAGGAGATTTAGAAAGATGGAAACCCTATATCCTCATAAAATGTCTCATTTTGAGTTCTGTCATTTTTCCCAATATTTAGGAAAATTGACAAAAAAGTTTTTTCGTTCCGTATACATTCGTTAGAAACGTTTGCCATGTTTCCAATTGAGATGTGTAGATCGAGTCTATATCCCGAACCTCTAACGTTTCCAAGGATAGTAAACAGATTTTTAATAAAAAGAAAAAACGCCAATTCACCGCCCAAATGTGGTGATAATGTTGTTCAATATGACGTGAAGGCTAGTATCTATATAATAGTATAACCAGTTCAAAATATTTTCAGTTAAAGTACCAGAAAAATTTCAGAAATAAGCTCCGGCTTCTAGACGAATGAAAACTGTTACTTTCATCGTGTTCTTCTTCATGCTGATATTATTCGGCAATTTTGTTTGTAAGTGCTCATAATATATTAATAAATCAAACATACTTCGGAATATCTTACATCCAGATATTGGATATATCCGAAAAGTAACATTTTACTTTCAAACATATGTTTATTATTAGTATACGTATTACTCAGAAAAAATTTGTCCAGGGTGCGGCAAAACATTGAATTCTACAGTTTTGAAACTAAACGAGGCCACATTTTTAGATATGGAGCTCGAAGGAAATAAATCTGAAGTAAAATTTTCTTTACATCTGTTAGCAGGAGGCTTAATGTACATGTAAAGATTGAATATGGAATTTTTGAACTTAGTTTGTTAAAAATTCCATTTAAGGCTGCACGGCGAAAAATATTCTGTCACGAACACAGCATTTTTTCATTAGTAGGCTTAATTTTTTCACGAGATTAATTCAAAACATCTTGCAAAAGCAACTATACATTTATTTTATAGACGTTGTTTAAATAATTAACATTTTTTGTCACTATGAACAATATGTTAGGAAGGAGTCTTAGGAAAAACATTTCAAGTCAAGTTAAAAAAATGTCCAAATGTGCATTTGTTTATGAAAATTGTTTAAATAATTGTCAATCATTAGCTATTCTTAACTTATTGTAAGCGCCTATCTTTGTCTGAGATACATCATACAAAAGCTGTATGTCAAAATTAGCTAATCATTGCAAATAACGAAAAAATGACGTTTGTCAATTAATTTCATTATAACATTATTAAAAAATTGCTTGTTATTCTAACCCACTGATAAATTATTTAAAGGTAGTTTTTACATTGATTTATGACTTTTTTTAACGAATTTCAAAGTCTTAGTAGAAATGATATCATAGAAAAGTTTAGCAACAAAAAGTTTTAAGTTTGTTGTTAAACAAACAAATTTCCGTAGAGTCAAAATGAAATTTCACAGTAAAATGTTATACCTGGAAGCCTTATGGTCAACTCTAAATATGAAAAATCAAAATCCGTTGAAAATTGAACTGTCAGTCCATTTTTGTCAAAAACATGTATTTACATGATCTTTTCCTCCGTGTAAGTTTTAAAGATTTTCTTTTTAAATTATTATAGCTTAAACTAAAGTTTCTCGCAAAATATGTCACAAGCAGGGATATCCACGTGTACGTACCTATATTTTTGAAATTTTTGATAAAATCTTTCAATTTAATAAAGTTTGAAGCAAAATTTTTGCCAAAATATGCTCCAAATTGCTGGGTTAAGCCTCACACCTATGCCGACATACGATCAAAAATTTTATCTTCACAATACAATAGATAATACTTATTTTATTGCACCAACATCCATTTATTTCTAAAATTTTAATTATTTCTCAAGCTTTTATACATTTCTAAAATGTTGATTATTTTCTTAAATTTATAAAAATTTATAAAATTTTAAATTGGACGCATGCGCAATAGTTCCAACAATAATTTCAAAAAGGCTGTAGCCGGGTAACAACATATATTTTTGGAATAGTGCATGTTTGAGAAATGTCTACATGAACATCTAAAATGATAAAAATGGCTAGTTCATTTTTTTTTAATATAAAAATTGACAATTTTCATAAATATTATTTTTTACTCCTTGAATTATAGGCTAGGCGTAACTTTTAAAAAACCCGCAGAAACACCCTTATTAAGTTACACCTAAAATTTAAAGAATGCCCAGTTTAAGTTTGAACAATTGGAAAATAAAAAAGCTAAACAATCGTTTTGGAATTTTCAAAATTTTATGCTTGAATTTTTATAATTTCCTAATAAAACACACGTTTGTTAGCGTGTTTACATTCTCATCAGAAAAGGTATTAGATTTTTCTAAAATTTGATTGCCCCAATTTTTGTCAAAAGTCCACATTTCGAGACAGTTTTTTACGAATTTGTCTTTCTGTATGTCTATCTTTATTTACGTCTGTCTGACTGTAAGCAGGATAACTTTAGTAAAAAATTAATCTATTGGATTGGTCTTTGGTACACTCTTTTAGTGTCCTAAGCTAAATTCCAAGTTCGTTAGATCTAAAAATTTTATATGAACCACTTTTCGATAGGATGCTTAATTTTGGCTTTAATTATGAAAAAAATTATTAACAGTAAAAAAAATCTGCCCTGTGTGTGGCCACATTCTCATCAAAACTCTTGTCTTTTAACTTCGTTTTTGCCTCGTGTGTGAAGTTTCAAAAAATTGAATTTTTTATATTTTTAATGCTATTTTTTACGATTAAAATTAAAAACAAAACTATAAAAAAGTTTTCCATAAAAAATAAATCATTTGTACATTCTCATTAGAGATGATATTAGATTTTTGTAAAATATTTGTGAAAAGAAAAATGTTCATTTTCGATAGAAAATCTTTTCGAAAAAAATTGAAAATGCAAAATTTAAATATTTCGACAAACGAGTTAAGCTCAGAAAAAATAAATAAATAACATTTTTCCATTAAAAGTAGAGCAAAAAAATGTTTAATAATGGTTTTTTTACATTCACATCAGAGAAGGTATTAAATTTGTGTAAAATTTGACACTCCCCCCCCCCCCACTGTTTTGTCAGATGTTTAATTTTTGAGACCCCCTGAATCCGAAAAATAGATTTCTACGAATGTATCTGTCTGTATGTATGTATGCCTGTCTATCTGTGAGCACAATGACTTTAAAAAAATCATTCTATTAGATTGGCCTCGGGTACACTCTGCTAGTTTCCTAAACTAAAGGTAAAGTTCATTAACCAGCCATTTTGGATAAAAATTCAAAAAGCGAGCGCATTTTGAATATTTTTAAGAGCGCTTTTTTTAAATTCAAAAATTTTCGCTACGATGTGAAAAAAGTCAAGAAAATAAAAATGTTGCTTTTTGAATTTCGTACAAGATTATAATAACAATTTTTCGAATTTTCTTGAAAAATCAAAAATTCAAACTTTGACAGCATACAAAATAATGCAAAATTTAAAAATTACATTTTTCGACCAACCAATGGAAAACACCGTAAAAGGTGGAAAGACAAAACTTTTTATTTGAAAAAGAACTACAAATTTTTTATCAACCACTTTTTGATAGATTACGTAGTTTTAACTTTAATCATGAAAAACATCATTGGTGCCGAAGGATCTTTTACAAAAGAGAATTCACAATCATCAAATTAATGTTGTGGATGCTTTCACCTTTGGTTTTAAATAATCTATGCACAAATGATGCGCAATTCTCAATCTCTTGTATGTTCCTATTCATTTTTAACATTTTTAATCAATATAACCTGTTCCTGGAGCTAATGTAGAATATGTACACATTTCACAAGAATGTCTTCTCATTGTTGAAATAGAGATAAATATTTTACATAATTGCACTCTCTCTCTCTCTCTCTCTCTCTTTTCGAATATCTTATTTTGCATGATTCTAGTTTCTCAAGCCTTTCGTTTTATTCAAATAAGGAAGAAGCTCATTAACAAGGCTCTTCATTGTCTAAATCTTTCCCATATGGTTCCCAGACATGAAAAGTAAAAATAAATTTCTCCATCGCTAATAGTTTTCTACTTCTTTCAATTAATATATCCTTCTTTTATAAATATATTAACATATATTAGTATCAAGATATTCATATATCCCCCTTTCTTGTCAAATATCTAACAAGGAAGGTATTCCAGGTGTCCGTCGCCAATTTAGATGAACTTTAAATGTTTTCGAGAGGAGCGAAAACTAAGCTAGTCGCATTTTTATCGATGAAAAAACACTTTAAGGGAGAACCACCCCCTCGAATATAAGGTTTTAAACTGACTAATTGATTGGTTTATATAGAAGAAAATTCTATTTTTAAACGAAAGCAATTGAAAAATTTGTTCACCATGAGTGACGAAAAATACTATTCAATAGTAATGCTTCATTATCAATGCGCGTATGTGTGACATATGATATTAATAAAAAAGTTATATACGGGGATTTATTAGTATCACTGATCAGAATTGAAAAAAATAAGTAGATATTATTTTAATGAGAATCATGGAAAAAATAATTTCATGTAATGGGTTTTTTAAATAAAAAATTATCTTTGATCCAAGCTTTATGGATTCAGATTGATAAATTTGTTGCCTTTTCGTTGAATGTTGAGCTCTCAACAAAAATATTGTAGGCTATTCAGTATAGGTCTATGATGATTTTACTAATGAATTCTTGACCAAATTAAACTAAATTTAAAGGAGTTTCAGCGATTCCAAAGACTTCAAGGGAGTTTATGGTGTATATGCGTTCAAACAATTTTGACATTCCTATTATAATCGAAAGTTATTGCTTTTATGTTTTATCACTTTTGCGCAAACCTTTTTATTATTTTTCAAAAGCAATCAGTTTTAAACAATAAATAAGGGCTCAGCTGCAATATAATTAGTTGTATTTCCTTTAACTGCGGGAAGGCTTTTTATTCAGGAAACCCAGGGGCCTGTCCACTTTCAAGCGAAAGAGATTACATATCCTGGTTATTGCAGCCGCACACAAAATATTTATAACATTAACACTATAGTGCACTGTAAAAATTTTGGTGTAAATTTTCATCATGTGACGACGAAAATTATTCTATCGGCGTTTGAGGTGTTTTACATAGTAAATACGCTGCATTCTGTAAAAATACAGAGTTTCCTTCTCAACCTGCGTCCGCTATGAAGAAATGCATGCAGGAAGTACATCTTCCGTCGAGGACCGTAAAATTAGGTACGGTTCGTAAGTCAACACACGCATTCAGACTGATACTTTGAGGTTAGGTATCCCTAAACCTTTTTTGTATCCTCAAAAATCACAGAAAAAAACTAAAGATAAAGTGTACATCGATTCCAGGTGGAAGATTCACCACAACAAAAATTAACCATGCTAGATAAATTTTACATGAACCGAAGATAATTTCCACTTTCAAATTTTCCTGGATAATCCTTCGCCTTTTAATCGCTCCATTTTTGTTCGAGGTGGAGTGAGAATTACGACGCCAGCGCTGTCTGTCGTCGTTTAACTTCATTAAATTGGAGAGAAATGGGGATTTACATCTGTCAGTTGCTTTTGCGCTTTTTGCGAAAAGATGTTAACTTAGTTCGAATTCGTCTACAATAGTCTAATTTATTTCGATGGAGACATATCAGTAAGAACAAATTTTTTTCGCCTTTTCTGTTGCTGATTCTACATGTTTTACCGAAATTTGCTCACTTTAGCGTGATGTAGTAGAACAGATCAGAATTATTCCTCTAACCTTGGTGAAAGTTTCGCTGAATATTGTTCAATTTTTAACCGTTGCAAATCATACCTGCAACAAGTTTTAGCTTCAGATTTTTTTGTGTTGTTTTAAATCTGTTGTTCCGATTTATAGCTCGAATTCCCTCATACTTTGCCGTTATCCCATTGCTGCTAAGGAACCCGTAGCAGACGACAGCTTCTATTCAATCGTAGGATAAACTTGCGCCAATCAGCATGTAACCTTTAAAAACCGGAAATTTCACATGCAACAAATTGTAAATAAAGTTTTTTCTGTGATCCTTTATAGTTATACAAGTTACACAATGCATTTATAAATTTATGTAAATTTTATTATAAATTTATATAAAGTTTATTATAAATTTATAAAAATTTATTTTACAATAAAGTTATAGTTACACAATAAAGCTCGTTTTCATTCGCGAAAAATGCAAAGACGGGACCGGCATTGACAGGCGCACAAGGCACGACTGGTGATTCATTGCTTAGTCACATGAAGCACTATATGATTCTGATGATCACTGGTTGAATACTTCACTCGGCGTGACCAATATGTAGGTAATGGATATTTTCTTGAAGAAATAAGAAAATTATGGATAACCCAGTAAGATCAATGAAGAGTTGACAGTTATTAAATTCTTCTCAATAACGTCATCGTCCTTACTTTTTGAGTCCCAATATCAAGATAGGTTGTATCTTAAAATAAATCCCCGTCAGTACATAGTGCTGACCATATTTTTTGAATACTTTTGAAGACGAAAAATCGACCCTAAACTAGAACATTTTAA
>NC_046657.1:51948274-51949307 GCF_010883055.1 Belonocnema kinseyi
AGGTTGTATCTTAAAATAAATCCCCGTCAGTACATAGTGCTGACCATATTTTTTGAATACTTTTGAAGACGAAAAATCGACCCTAAACTAGAACATTTTAAATCTATTTGAATTTGAAAACTATTTTTCGAATGATAATGTTGCTGTGGTGAAAACTGGTTTTTTAAATGTGTTCATCATGATTTTATATTTCGTTACTAGACCATATTTCAATTGATCAATTAATGCAGAATAACGAAAATTTTTATTGAGCATGTACATTTTAAAGGGACAAAACCTCGCCTGATCACTTTATATATTTAGTTTTTATTAAATCTAACCTCTGCATAACGTTCAAATTTGTATGATTTAACATTCGTCAATTAGAAATAGGGTGGTCCAAAAATGCATGGCAACATTTTTTTTTGCATGCTAGAAGGCTACGATTCCCCTCATTTCTTTCCAAATCCGAAAAAAGAAATTCCCTAAGTTTTTCATTATTTTTTTTTTTAGTTTTAACAGGTGCCGGTTTTGATTGAAGTTTCCTATGTAAAATGGTTAGGGAAAAATCACTTTTTTAAATTTTTAAAATAATTTCTTAGGGTTTGAGAAAATGTGACGGGAGAGTATGAGTGCCTGCAGAGAATCATCCAACGGAAAATGTCACCTATCAGACATATGGGTTTGACACCTGTAACACACCCCCACGAGTACCTGAAAACTACCTTTAAAAAAAATTTCAATTCTTCATGTAATCGATCTTTTGAACACTGTTTTCTCGTCTTTTCTTACTTAGAATGATTAATATTGATCTAGTGGAATATTTATTATCACCGGTTTTTTCACTTTCATTATTTGAACAAATGAAATTCTTTTAAATAATCTTTTTTCGAAAATTCGTTGCTTCCTCTAAAAATGATTAATATTAGTCAATTGGAATATTTATTAGCTTTTGATTAATTAATTTTGTATTTTTTAAACAAACATACTTGTTTTAAACAATTTTTTTCAAAAACTCGTTTTTTTCCTAAAAAATTATTGCTGTTAGTCTAGT
>NC_046657.1:51949407-51955558 GCF_010883055.1 Belonocnema kinseyi
TGTCGTAACGATGTCGTAAAGACGACGCCAAATTTTGTGCCCACTGGGACGTTTTGTGAATTCAAAGCTTCGCGCGCCCGTCGCTGCAAAGCAGTGCCATTTTATATGTATCAGTAGAAAGTATTCTTTTTATTTTGTGCAATATCAGAGTAAAATAATTTATTTAAAAGTGAGGCAAAAGGTAAGTTTATATATGTTCATATTAAATATAAGGTTTTCGCGCAATATAGACTTCCTTCAGAAACAAAATAGAAAATTGAAATTTAGGAAAATATGTTTTTAATATGAACGCAAAAAAAGAAGTTGCAGATTATATTATTTCGTGGTATACAAATAAAAATCAAGAAATTCTAAAAGTTATCGCGATAATACCAAATTCTGTTTTTGCTTTCAGATGAAAAACATATTTCCCTAAATTTCAATTTTTCATTCTGTATCCTAAGGAAGTCTATATTGCACGAAAACTTTGTGAATAATGAATTTTTTAAAAGTTTTAGCTTACTTTGAAATGTATTTTGTAATTAAAAATTGTTTGAATGAACTCTGCATATGAATTCAATTCTGAAGAAAATGTAAATTGAATATAAAGATTGAAAGCTTTTATATTTATAATGACAATTGTTTATCCCAGAATGTGTATTTAAGCATTTATTTTATAGAAAATTAAAAAACACAATTTTTTCCAATATTGTATAGGTTTCCAACTTCAACAAAATATTATATCAACACTTTTAAAAATTTCTGTTGTAATTTCACAATCAATGTAATGGAAGTTTATTACCAAAACTTAATGTAGTATCACAATGCATTTAATATAATTTTGCGTGACATGTATTGTATTTTTACAATACATGTATCGTGATGTATATTTTTTTGTGTATTGTGAAATTACAAAAAATTTGTTGGGATTTCATATTACTGTATTGTGATGGTACAATGTCATGTACTGTAAAATTACATTACGTTTTGGCAATAAACTGTCATTACATTTATCGTGAAATCACAACAGAAAATTTTAACAGTATATCACATTGAAAATGGATTATATATATTTTGACTATCTAGACCACCTGAATTGTATATTTTACGAGTTTTCTTTTATATTGACTTTTCATTTTGCACTAAAAGTTTTGAAAACATATTTTCGCGGTAAAAACTTTAAAAATTGTAAAAGAGATCGTGAAAGACTGATTTTTAAAGGGCAGCACCGCGTCGACTTTTTTAAAATTCTACGCAATTCCTTTAAGTGACTGAAATAAATTGAAGTAATAATAGTACAAATAGATGTTTAAATGCAGATGTTCAAAGGGTAAGATTGTAGAACCTAATATCTAGATATTCATGTCAAACATTTACTATATTTTTGAGATGTTAGGAGTAAATATTTTTTATGTTAAACTCAAACAGATTCAGATGTTAAAACCGCGCATGCGCATAGCGCATTGAAATTTCACGAATATATTTGACCACTATATATTTTCCATATTACAATTATGGAGTTTTACAATTTTGTAACATTTCCGAATCATCAAAATTAACTATCCTTCCATAAAATTGGATCACGATTTTTTTCTGTCCATAGGAGGGAACAATGATTTTAAGTTGTAGGTTTATTGAATTAACTAATTTGATAAAATGTTAATGAATTTAAAATAAAATTTTAGTTTAAGTAACTTAAAATAGATATAATTTTAAATTCAGATTACAGATTATTCGCTCTTTGATTACATACCCCTTTTTTATTTTAAATTAAAAATATTGAATATAACCTCAATTTGACCTAATGCATCATCTGATCGACATTTCATACCCTTTATCTGTTTTCCTTCGTGTATGAACATTGATTTTTTATTCTAAATTCACAAATAATTTATCAATAAATTCCTTAAATTACCATAATTAATAAACTCCTCAAATATTTACAGGCGTTATTTGACATAACCATACATGTAATATCCCGGATATTTCAGCTGGATATTTTGGATCTTAGAGAGTACCATCTGACTTTTTAAGATCTGCAGATGCTAGCTTTGAACATCTAGATTGTTGTCCTATAGTTAAACATAAAATATGTTAACAATGAACATCTAGATGTTACGTTTGAACATCCATTTTTTTCCGTGTACACTGAGATACTTTGTACTGGAAAAATTAATAAATTAGGTTACAATCGAGAAATTAGGAATTGCTATTGTATGTAGGAATATGAATTATACTTTGACACTTTCTATTTTTTGTATTATGGAGTAAGACCAATTCGGAAGATCGCTCTCGAATATTAGTAAGTCACTTAGTAAGGAGTCTAGCATTGGACCGAGTGCAGCCGAGCGTAAACGATGTCAGCTGACCAACGCTCTACTGAAATTCCTTAAATTTATCAATCACTCAATTTGGTTTGATGCAAAGATCCTGATTACAATAAATTAAAATAATTCGAAAAGTTACAATTGAAAAACAAATTTCCCACAGAGAGAAAATAATAATTTCTTAACCTTGATTTAAGGATATTTGATTACGTTAAGATATAGTGCTTAGGATTTTCAAAATGCTATCACTTTGAATAATTAATAAATAATGTTATGGATCTTAAATCTGGATCTCATTATCTAGTTTAGTCGAATGGCAAATCGCCGTGCTGCCGCGTTGGAGACCCGTTTTCGATTCCTTTACAAATATTGCAATCTTCTGTAGAAATAAGTGTAATTTTTTTTTATTTTTTCCAATGAATTTTATAGTTCGGCATGCAGTTACTAGTTACAACTCGGAGTAGTAAACATTACAAAAGTTCCGCTATGTCCCTCCATTGCAAACTGAAAATAGTGATATCTAGTCTGATTTTCAGCAAATATTGCGACAAAAGATTTCTCCGTGTAATAAATTCAGTATTCCTTCAATAATTGTTTTTTAGTTACTTTTAAATCTAGGCAGAATAAGCGCCTATGAGAAATGTAGGAAATGCACTGTATTTTTAAAAACAACCCCTTAGAAAGTTGAATCTCTAGAGAGCCAACAAACTTCAAAATAAACCTATAAAAAGTTACCGGTAAATTACCATGAATGTCTCAAATTCAACAAATTTCCAAAATTTTACTTCATAAATTTGTATAAATTTCAGAAACAATGACAGCCTGAGCTTCTTCGAATGCATCGAGAAGTACTGTTATTTAAATTTACGGTGAATCACTTCACATGTCCATGAGGATGCATCAATTCCCAAAAATTTGTTAAATTTTTATAAATTATAATAAATATATAAAATTTACAAAAATTTGTGAAAACAAACTGATTTTTCGGTTTATTCTGAAAACGGGAAAGCTAAAATATTTTTCGCCAGCGAAGACAAATGCGAAATTCATTTTCGCAAACAAGTATATCATTGTATTTATAGGCGGTTAAGAATTGAAACTTGGATTCTCTTTAGAATCCGAACGCAAAAGAGACTGGAGTTTCCATTGCAACCCAATTTTGTTCCTTGAAGAGCTGCAACAAAAATTGACCCGACTTGCTGAAAATGAACGCAAAACTATAATTAAGCTCTAAATGATACCTTGGTTGGTCTTCCAAATAATCGCAATTGTAACTGAGCCTATTTACAAAGAACTTATTTTCAGTTTTGCCCAATTCGACACTTTGTTTAATTAATAACATGATTTTTACCTTAAAGCATATATGTAATCGAACTCTGATGGGCAAGAAACTTTTTGTCTCAAGTCATCGGTTGATAACTGTAAGTTAATCCCTAAGTTACCAGCCCTACATTGCAAACGTTTGGTGCGCTCTAAATGAACCCTTTTGGCTCTCTACGAATATCTATTGGAGCTCAAGTTCTAAATGATACGAACTTTTATTTGAGTCGCAACTTTAGCGAACCCTCAGTTTTTTCTGTGGAATGTTTGTGTATACAGTTCCTCCCTCTAAAGGATAAATCTTTTGGTGGAGTGAGTTATTTCTCATATAGTCGTATGAGATTCTTATATGCTTTGTATGGTAACTTCAAAAGGTGTTTTCGGTCTTTCGTATACAATATATAACTATGGTTTTAATTTTTCTTTGTAACTTTGATTTAGTGAATTTTAAATTATCGCAAGTTTCATAAGAGTGAATGCAACATCCTTTCCATTTTTTCAAACAAAAATATTAATTTTGAGGGTTGAAAACCGTTATCTTATTTTTTTATATGCAAACGCTGTTTTCCCCATTTCGAAACGGTATTATACTGAATTCTCATTCATTTTTATCATTTATTCTAAAAAAAAGTATCTCGGTGTGCTAGGTGAAAAGAAAAATAATATACTGACGTTGATTTCTAGAAGCTGAAGAATTTTCGTGCCTATATTCCTGCGGTGGCGGCGACACATGGGCCCCAATAAGCACACGATTACCAAGCCTTAGTTGAAATGGGCTTATGTTAATATTGGCGTCTGTAAAATATAAAAAAGGGACTTTTATTAAAGAATTTTTTCCAGCCATCGTGAAAATTTTGCAATCGACGACCGTACAACCCCACACATACCACACGCAAGAAAAGGTTAATGGGATAAACATACTACTAGTCGAACAAATTGTATTACCATTATATTTAAATCGTTGTAGGCATTTATTTTTCACATGCTTTCCAGCTGGACACTATTTTTATGTATCACAATCTTATGTAAGGATGTTTGATAAAAAATGCGTTTTAAATCAAGTAACTAAAATTATAGAAGAAATTGAACAAAAATGTACAATTTTCTTGATTATAGGTTTGGTTGTTTAGAATTTCAAGATTATTGATTTTTTTGATGACACTTTTAAAAACGAACCTTCTTTACTAGTTACAATATGATAAATATATTTTTTTAATTCGCAATAAATATGCAGTTATTTCTCTCTATCTGTCCAAGTTTAACAACAAGGCCGATCGGCTTACTAAACAGTTTCAGTGTTCTAAAATAAATAGACTTTAACATAATTTATTTACCTTGCATATTACTTTATTAATTTACTTTTTATCTTATACATGTCAGGAGATTAGTACACTAACCCTATTTGCACAAAATTGCAACACAGAAGATTAAAAAAAAGTTTCAGTGAAATCTATCGATTTTCTGTAGATTTCACAAACTTCAAGTAAAATGTACAATTATATGGAAAATGCGAAATACAGTACCTCGTATTAAAGGCCAAATCAATTGCTCAGAAAGTTAATAGATTTTATCTTAATTATTCTGCTATGTTTATATTTTATTTCAATTAATTCTAATTAATTATTCTGATTATTCTGACTTCAAAGATATGATTCCATATATGCAATATTAGCTTTCAAATTATTTTAAGTGTCTTTTAAATTTACGAGGAGCAAACAACTTCAAAAGATCTTGGGCACGCAGTGTATTTTTCGCAAACGGCCTGGTGAAAGTTGGATTGTTGGGAGGTCAACAAATCTAAAGAAGCGATAGGAAGCCATGCAGAAAATAGTCGAGCACAATTCATATGTCCATCAGAACGGTTTGCAAATTTATCAAATCTTCATTAATTTTCACTAATTTTTGAAATTATCCTAAATTTTAATAAATTTCACCGCTTCCAATAAATGTTCACAAATTCCGTCAATTTTCAAAAAAATGTAGAATGTAAAAAAACTTTTTTTTAAACGTGTTTTTGTAGGTTACTTTAAAAACAGGGAAAGCAAAAACACTTTTGTGCAGTTAAAAAAGATGCCCAATCGAATGTCCTAAAAGAGCATGCATTTTTATAAGTGGAAATTCAAAACTTGTTTTAAAAGGTTAAGAAATAAAAACTTGATTTTCTTCTGAATTTTAACTTTTTCGTTGAAAAAATTGGTATATACTAACATGGATCGGTAGGACTCGGAGAACGATCGCTAGCATTTACAGGACCATGCCGGCTTGTTCTACGACTTCGCCCATCCTGGCCATCACTTCCATCTGAAAGATATAATATAATGTTCTTTATTCACGAATGTTTCAAACGAAACTCAAAAATTCGCTATTGGTCTAAAATAAAGACAGCCCACATGTCATTTCCAAGTCACTTAATATTAGCAAATCAAAGCGAAAAAAATTGTTATTAATGAAATATGCTTTTAAAATTTAGGCACACTGACGTACGTGCTTGTAAATATATTTAGTTTTTATTAAATCTAGCCTCT
>NC_046657.1:51955658-51960942 GCF_010883055.1 Belonocnema kinseyi
TGATTAATTAATTTTGTATTTTTTAAACAAACATACTTGTTTTAAACAATTTTTTTCAAAAACTCGTTTTTTTCCTAAAAAATTATTGCTGTTAGTCTAGTGGAATATTTATTAACACTAATTCATTATTTTTTAATAATTTAAACGAATGGAATTTGTTTCAATAATATTTTTATTAAAAATTATTAATATTTCTTCAATGGAGTACTTATCAACATTGTTTGATTAATTTTACTTTTTTCATTTTTTTTACATTCTCATCATTTATGATTGAGAAAGTATTAGAATTGTCGGAAATTTGACATCACACTTTTTCAACGGATCTCCACGTTTCGAGACCCCCTGAATCCGAAAATCAAGTTTTTACGATGGCGTCTGTCTGTCCGTCCGTCCGACGGTCCGGCCGTCCGTCCGTAAACACGATAACTCTCGAAGAAATGAACGAATCAAAGTCATCTTTGGCACACCTTTTTTAGGTCCTAAAAGACAGGACGAGTTCGTGAACCAGCTATTTTTGATAAAAATTCTAAAAGTGAGCGCATTGTGAAAATTTTTGAGGCCACTTTTTTCTGAATTTGAAAATTCTATGTACGGATATTTATAGTATTAAAAAGAACAAACAATTTATCCTTATGACTTTTTCCATAAAACGAAAATTCTCAGAGTTATAGCGTTTTCAAAAATTTTTTAATCAACCGAAAATCAAAATTTGAAGCCGAAAAACGCACGATATGAAAAAGAGTCATGAAAAGAAAATTATTTCTTTTCGAAAGCCCTATAAGATTATCATAAACAATTTTCGGATTTTCTTCAAAAATCGAAATTTCAAATCTTGATTGCACAAAAAATAATTTAAAATAAAAAATTCCATTTTGTGGACAAACTATGTAGGATATGAAAAAAGATGAAGTAACAAAAATGGTTATTCCAAAAAAGATCTACAACTTCGTTAAGAATGACTTCTTGATAGGACGCGTACTTTTTGTTTTATTCGCGAAAAATAACGTTGAAAAAAATAAAATAAAAAAAAATGTGTGGAAAAACGACGAAAATTACGAGAAAAAAAATCCAACAAAACCTGTTTACAAATGTCTGTCGGAAAACGAGCGCGCAGCGCGAGTGTCACGATGCGAATGTGTACCTCAAAGCCTACAGAGCTTTAAGAGACTCAATCTTTGACTATACTTAAATAATTAAGTAGACAATTCAGAATATGAAGACGCATGTAAATACTGCCATTTAAAAAAGATCTTTTTGATAAAATTTTTTTCAAGCATTCCAAATGCAAAGAATAAATATCTGAGCGCGAAGCGAGACGTGTAATTATATTCGATCGCGAAGCGCGAGATTCAACCGTTTCAGTAATTAATTATTACTGATAAATGTTCCACTAGATCCACAGTTATAATTTATTGAAAATAAATGCGAAAGGAAATTATTTAAACAAATTTCATTTACTTAAATCATTGAAAATTGATGGACTAATGTTTATATGTATGTATGTACTTAATCTCTCCTTTTACGGGTTTGAGGGCCTCCGCTCCCTGTACATATATTTACAATTCCATCTTTAGTCTAACTTAACTACTACTTATATTCTACTCTTTCGCATTTCGTAGGATAAAAAATAGTAACAGTAGTGATATTTTTTCATAAAATGAGCGAGCTTTCAGGGCTTCCGTTTCCTCTTACCATAAAAAATGCATTTTCCACGACATTGAAAACAATTTTCGTTTTTTACTGTCCCTTTTCAGGATCAGCTGTTTGGCTCTGCCCTACTCCCTTGCTTTCCCTTACTTCTTCCAATTTCTTCATCCACATCAATCCCGGTCCACTTACATCCAAGATCTATCTTATACACTCATCCAAACTCAACTGTTCCTCTTCCTCTCCTATTCATCTCTCTAATACATGGGCCAGTGACTCCATTTCGTATCCACAACCTCTGCATAAATTCTCCTCTTTATCTATCCAATATCTGCATGCTCTCACTCCTTCTCCGATTCTGAACAGTACAAACCTACTCCATTTTTCTTCCTTTTTTATTTTTTGCAGATATTCTAGTTCCGTCAACCTTTTGACCATCATATACCATCTATTGTACCTCGAATCTATAATCTTTGTCCATCTCTCTTCTCCTTGTTTAACCAATAGCTATAACTCTATGTCCTGCCACTCCATAACCCCTTCTCGAATATTACACACCCTTCTCATTTTTCTCTTTTCTTCCTCCCATTTTGAATTTCCCACATCACCTCTCGTTTCATTGTTCCGAATTTCGCCAAAACATGCTTATGCAATTCTACTTCCCTCTCCCCTTTTTAGGTTATCTTCAAATCTCTAGGCTCTCTTAATTTGTCTAGTAACCATATTTTCTCTTCCTAACTCTTCTTTTAACATATATCCTGGGCAACTCTAGCTAACCCCCATTACCCACCTCAGAAATCGCCCATACATGCTCTCTACTTTCCTATGTTCCTTCCATCCCCAGATCTCCACACCATAACACAACACCGCCCACACCAACGCATCAAACAACCAGACCCTCATTCTCCAATCATTTTTGAACCTTCTCTTTCCTATACCTCATACTTGGCCCATTACTTTACTCGCACATTTAATTCTTTTCCTCACCTGCAGCTCGTTTCCCCCTTCTGCCTCAAACCAAAAACCTAGGTAACAGAACTCCTCCACAATTTCCACTTTTTGTCCGTTCATCTTCCAAACGTAATTTATTTGGCTCTTTCTATTTCTAAAACACATCACCTTTGTCTTATCTACGTTCACCGTCAGCTCTTTGGTTCCCACAATACTCTTCGAAGATTCTCATCATTAAATTCATCTCCTTCTTATCATCTGCTCATAGAACTAAATCGTTCGCGTATCCTAGAGAGTATAGTTTGCTATTACCCAAAACCGTTCCTCCTTTCCCTTTCTCCTTCAGCTTCTCCTCTATTTCTGCCGATAGGATACTAAATAGTAACGGAATCAACATTTCCTCTACACCCCTCTCTTTCATTGCCTGTCATAGCACTTTTCTGTTCACTGAGTCAAACGCTGCTTTGAAATCTACGAACAAAGCGAATATTTTCCCTTTCTTTCTCACCAAATTTCTGTTAACTAAATAGTTAAGTACGTAGATGTTCTCTGTAGTTCCCATCCCTTTTCTAAATGATTATCTCAGAGGCATTATGTGGGATTATGTGGGATACTGTATTCTTGTTCTACCTGACTCTCCAACCTTTTTCTTAAGATTTCTGCATATATTTTATAGCCGACTGACATGGGAGTGATCCCTCTGTATTCCTGTACTTTCTTTCCATTCCCTTTCTTGACAAGCGGTACCACCAGTCCCGTCGTCCGCTCTTTCGGCCAACCTTTCCCTTTCCATACCTGGTTGCAGATCTTCCACATTCCATCCCTAATCCCTTCTCCTCCAAACTTCATCGCTTCGTTCTCCATCCCATCTTCTCCCGTCGCCTTGTTTTTTTTTAACCTATTTATTGCCTCATGCACTTCTTTTCTTGTTATCTCGTTCCCTTCCTCCATTTCTCCTTGGAATATCCTACACTTTTCCCATTTGATCTTATTTTGCTCTCCCCCTAATAGACCCTTAAAATAATTCGTCCATTTCTATTTCTTCGTTAACGCCCTTCCTTTCCCCTCTATCCCTATTTATCAGATCGCACACCCTACCTTCTTTGATCGCTTTTTCTACTTCTGCTTTATATTCTTCCTTTTCCCTTTGTCTTTTTATTTCCAGCATCTTCTCATGTTCTTTCTTCCTCCTGTTATACTCCTCCTTCTCCATTTCCCCTCTTCACCACTTGCTCACACACTCTTTTTTTCTCTCTTTACTCTCCCAGCATTTCTCGTCCCACCAGCATCTCTTTCCCCCTACTATTTCTTCATTAGTACCCAGCTCATCCTTTACCTTTTAAATGGACCCCTTCCACCATTCAATTAACGAGTCTATTTCCTGCTCTTTTTTATACCTAACCTTCTTCTTCTCCAACTTTTGTTTAAACACTTTTAATTTATCTACCCCCCAGATTCTCATTTTTGTGTTTTTTTCGCATCCTTTTTCCTTTCTCCCTCTGACGCGCTTACTGAAGCCTCTTCTTCTATTACTGTTGCTCCCTTTCCTATGAATGTCTCATCTCCTCATGTCCTCATCTCCTTTCATATTGCCATTGCATATAAACCATTCTGTTTCTCCTATATTGTCTAGTAACTTCCTCCCCTCCCTGTCCATCTCTCTTCATCCCATAACCCTCCCACTTGTTCGCCAGTCCATGCATTTAGGTCCCCTCCTATTAAAATTAATTCTTGTTTCTTTTCCTCTATCCACCTCCTTATTACTCTTCAGCCGTCCTCTTCCCCTCTTCTTGTGTATACACACACAACCGCTATTTCTACTTTCTCAATTATAATTTTTCTTATAATTGTTCGGTAACAGCTTTTTTATTACCTTCCAGTCCTTCTCATCTGCCCAAGTTTCGCACATCATAATCACATCCCACTTTTCTAACTCCGCCCAAAATCCTTTATTCTTGTTCTTCAAACCTGACACATTCCAGAAAGCTATTTTCACGTTTCTCTCTTCATCTCCCTCTTCTTTCCTCCTCACTTTGTTTCCCATTTGCCGTTTAGAAACCCCTCTGATTTATTTCTAGGCTCCTTTTTGTCTCCTTTCCCCCTACCTTTCTCAAGACTTTTTCCTTTTTTCCTTAATTCTTCTAATTCTTCATCCCAGCACCATTCCTCCCCATTTATCCATAACCTGTCTCTCCCTATCCACACCATATGGCCACACCATATGGCTATATTCACGTTTCCCTCTTCCCTTCCTTTTTCACTTTTTCCCCTTTGCCTCTTGAAAACCCCTTTGAGTTACTTCTAGACACTTTTTCGTCCCCTTCTCCCTACCTTTCTCAAGACTTTCCCCTTTTTTCCTTAATTATTCTAATTCTTCATCCCAGCACCGTTCCTCTCCCTTTATCCATAACCTGTATCTCGCTATTCACACCATATGGCCCCTTTTCCTCTCTACCCAAGCCCTATGCTCTACTTGCCATCTCCTTTTCTTTTCCCTTTATGTCAGATCTTCTTCAATTCTTTCCCTTCTTCCTTTCTATAATTTTTTTCCCTCCATAATTTTCTTTTTCTCCTCCTCACTCCCCACTTTTACTAGAAACATTCCTTCTTTTTCTACCTTTGTCCCTTCTATTCTTTTGACTCCTTCTACCCTTACGTGAACTCTATTATCTCGCAAAATATTTGT
>NC_046657.1:51961042-51964150 GCF_010883055.1 Belonocnema kinseyi
AATGGCACTGCTTTGCAGCGACGGGCGCGCGAAGCTTTGAATTCACAAAACGTCCCAGTGGGCACAAAATTTGGCGTCGTCTTTACGACATCGTTACGACATTTTTATGACAACTTTACGACATCCTATGTCTTAAGGTTTGCTCCAAAAATTCTGGAATAAAAATTCCTATATTATATTTTACAGCTCCAGGTACACCTCGAACAGGCATAAGCGAAGCTAGGCTTAGATATTTCGAGGAGGTGCAAAGGCGCATGCATGGACTAGGTCTCGTGAATGAATTTCCTGATCAAGGACGTAAGTACATATTCATTTTTGTTTGCGAAGTAAAAATTGTTGTGACTACGGAAAAAAATTAAGATTCCATTTCATTACCGCTAATCAATTATTTTTGTTGAATGTCGTTGGCCTGCGGAGACCTGTGAGACAAGTTTTAGATTTCCTCTCAAAAACTGCAAATTCTTGCCGAAAATTTGATTTCACGTTTTCCATCTGGATATAATGCTGTAGCTTTTTTAGTTTTTAAAGAAAACCCATAAGCGCCGTTTTTAGAAGAACAAAAAAATGGAGTTTCTATAAATTTGAGATATTCATAAACATTTAAGACATTTCTGGAAATATGTTGGAATTTATGGAAATTTATGACGATTCACGAGAGAACTGTCGATCCCTTCCCTTAAAATCTTCTGTCATTCTTTCTCTTTTTATTGTTTTATTCGACAATTGAAACAAATTATGCAAAATATACAATTTCAGATCTGCAAGGAGTTTTTAACAATTTCAATTAATGCAGCTTATTTCATTGGTCAATCCAATAAGTCAAAGTTCTCTGTGTAAATATATTATAGGCAGAGAAATCTATATTTTGAATATAATGTTGCAATTAATGTATTTTTTTGACGTGATTAACTCTTTTAATAAACTTGAAATGTGCTATTACCTGAATTTATTTTTCAAAATTACTGCCATATTTATTTGAATTTTTTCTGGGGTTTCTTGTCGGGAACTGGCCGGGCTATGTTTGTTTTTTAAGAGCCTAGCCGTGCGCTGGTCGGAAACTCGCTAGGCAGAATTCATGTCAAAACCCCAGTCGGGGGCTGACTGGGCTCTGATCGGGCAAATGTTATGATCGAATGCTTAAACGGTAGCTGGCCACGTGCTAATTGGCAATAATAAAATTGTTAAACTTTGTTCATAACTTTATCACTTTTTCTGATTTCATTAATAAATGGATGTGTATACAAATGTCGAATCGTGATAAATATATAGTAAATAGTTTCAAATAGAGAAAGTGACAAAAGCCTCGAAACAAAGAGCTTTTTGGCGTAATTTTGAAATTACCATATGAAAATTTCAAAATTTCTGAAAACAAATGATTTAAATTTTTTAAGAGAAAAATTATAAGTTCCATCTTTATGAAAAATTGCAAATGTTTAGAAAAAATTTACATTTTAGATCAAGCCTAAACGTTGTAAAATAGTATAAAAACCGAAAAACCAAACCTTACACGAAAGTTAAAAAAATTTTATTATTAAGAAATTGTCAACATTCACGATCAAATTTCTGAGTTCCGTCGTTAAAAATTTGTAATGTTTATAAAAAATTACATTTCCTGTCATTGTAAAAAATTTCCAACTAGTTTACAACCAGTAAAAGCAAAATACCACGCGAAGAAAAATTGTGATCGATTTAAATTATTTATTTAAAAAGTATTTTATTGATATTCCTGTTAAAAGTTCGCGTCTGTTATATTAACACGACGTCGCATAATAATAAAAAATTAGAAAAAGATAACTGAAAATTTGTTACTTTATCTTTTCTGAAGTGTACTTTATGATGCTGGCTTTTTCAACGAGTTTCAACTTGTCGGTTTAGCGCAGTGGTTAGCACTCCCTACTGCTAGGCGTTAGATTTAGGTGTAGATATGTAGGTTCGATACTCCGTAGCGTTAGAAATTTCACTTGTAATATAATGTTTGAAAATGTAATATATGTATTTACTCTAAACAGGAATATTAATATTCAGAGTAGAAATGCTCGCAATCGTTTAATATTTATTTTTAACTGCCATTTTTGTCTCTCAACGACTGCGAGAAAATAGTTAATGTTGTCTGTGTGCTGGGTGTGTGGAATTTCATATATTAATATGCTCCAATACTCTAGTAAAAAATAATCAAATTAATCCCCTAATTCAGTGACTGATGCTCTTCATAAAATTGAAACCCGAATCATTTAAATCTGGTAAAGCGCCAATAGATCTTGTCCGGGCTACGGTCAGGCTCCCCGACCAGCTCCCGGTCATACACCATGGCCGGACGCTGGCCAGCGCAGGGTGACGATGCTGGTCGGATTCCGACCGGAAACCCCAACCAGAGGCCGACTTAATGTCGGTTTCCCCGGCCAGGTCCCGGCTTAAAACCGGTTAATAGATGATTACTAATTAAAGTTTCAGACAGGAAAGTGCAAATTTCAAAAATTTATGAAGTTAAAATTTCTGAATGATTGAATAAAAAAACTCTTTTAATACATTTTATGCTATTAACTAATTTATTATGATTAGCTAATTAATTTTGTTCACAACTTTAAATTACATAATGATTTATTCGTATGTAAACGTTTATTTACTGAATTAGTAAGATTTAATTAATTATCATATGAATTCAATCTACAGAATTATATGTGAATTTGTTTTAAATTTTTATGGAATGAGTTTAAAAGAATATTTATGCTGTTAATTTTCAGAAACATATAAGGTCAAAATTATTAAAATGTTTAAAGCAAATAATTGTTCATTCCTTATTATGCTATGACCTGTTTAATTAACCATTGACTGATTAAATTTAAAGAAAAAATTAAATTACACAAATATTCAATTTAAATTATTTTCAATTAAGTAACATTGATTATTACTGAATATTATTGTTATAATACGAATTTTTATTAACGATTTAGGCCCCGAGTTCCTAGTTGAGTGGAAGCTTCTAATGTGTCCCCTAAGGGTTTACATTTTTTCGTACACCTTCTCTATTCCTTTACACACCCTCCACACACTTACTTGGTGGTGGAAGGGGGACCTACAGTTTAAGGTGGGTTCCGAACCACCAAGAGC
>NC_046657.1:51964250-51983734 GCF_010883055.1 Belonocnema kinseyi
CACCGAGACTCTTCCAGAGTGCGAGGCGGGAATCGAACCCGCAAGCCGAAGGAGTGGGTCCAAAGCCTACGCTTTAGCCCCCACGACCATCGTCCCACTTAGGCCCCGAGTTCCTTGGACAAGTATTATATAACGCCATATTCAATAAATTCAACAATGTTTATTGAGTTTGAAATTTAATACAAATGTTATCAAAATCAATTTATAAACGATGACTTTACGCAACGCACTATGTTTAAAAACTAATATGTTTGTTTTTGTTTAATATCAAATTGATGAATTGAACGTACGCTGTCGCTGCAGCGTTTTACTGCTGTTTGCCGCTGCTGCTTTGAGACTTAGGAAACGTGTTCGCACAAGAAGATACGTGTGTCGTATACTGGAAACAGTTTACGCACGAACCGCCCGTGCACACACACATACACACATGCAAACAGAGGAATGTCAAAAAGAAACCCAATAGTAAAAACTTAAATTTACCACTATATAACTCCAATAATTTTTTTATAATACCAACTCACTACCTTGAAGTACAGAGAATAATTAATGAAATGAAAAATGAAAATGGTGGAATAGACAAAATTAACGCACTAACTCTAAAAAATTTATCTCCGTACATTTCTGATGTCTTGGCACACATTTTCAATTTATGCATAGAGAAGTCGACTTGGCCGGATTCGCTCAAAGTTGTTGAAATAGTACCAATTTATAAATCTGGTCACAAATATGAAGCTTGTAACTATAGACCGATATCTTTGATTTCAAATATTGCTAAAATTATAGAAAAAATAATACATAAAAGACTATACAATTTCATATCGAAAAGCAAAGTATTATCAGAAAACCAGTTTGGCTTTATCAAGAATATAGGAACGAAAGATGCATTAACTCTTATTACTAAAACTATTTATGATAATCTAGATAAGAGTAAACCTATATCAATTACTTTTTGAGACTTAGCTAAAGCTTTCGATTGTGTCAACCACGATATCCTGCTAGATAAATTATATAATTATGGTATCCGAGGAAAAGCGTACGATTCAATAAAGAGTTATCTGTTGAATAGGCTTCAAAAAGTCAGAATAGGAGATAATGAAAGTGTTTTTGAAATAATAAACACTGGTGTATCCGAAGGAACAATTATTGAGCCACTACTCTTTATAATATATGTTAAAGATTTACTAATACAAATGCCAGACAACTCTATTATCTCCTATGCTGATGACACTGCCATTTTTTCTATTGGTGAAACTTGTTAAGAAGTAGAAACCAAAATGAACAATCTACTTGTAATAGTAGAGGAGTGGCTAGCACTAAATAAGTTAATTTGAATTTAGAAAAAACTGCATTTATTACTTTTGTTAATTATTGTGATAGCGTTCCTGTAAACTTAGAGATAAAAATAGAAGATAAATACATAAACAAAGTAGAATACTGTAAATATCTAGGATTAATTATTGATCAATAAGATAAAGTATTTAATATACATTTTCTATAAAATTTCTAAATTTATGCAAAATGATATATTAAGAATGATCTACTATGCTTTCTTTCACAGCATTATAAATTATGGAATTATTGCTTGGCATTATTGCCTACGTGAATTATCTGAACTTATTGCAAAATGCTCAAAAAAGACTATTAAAAATGGTAAATAAAAACACTTTTGTAAGTGAAAACCCAATGAACCTTAGGCAATTATTTGCCTATGAATCACTCCACTACTACTATAATGTTAACAGTGTTACATTTTCTAAGTCAAATAGTCTAACTAGAAATAAAAACATACAAATACCAAAAAATTACAAAATTGTTAATGATAAAAACAGCTATATCAAAGCTATCAAATTGTTTAATATTCTAACCAATGAATGTAAATTACTAAATATATTTAAAAGTTCGAACATATATACGTTGAAAGAATGAATAAAATCCAATATTTTAGCTCAATGTTGTAATATGGTTCAAAAGCTTTTTTATGTTAACAACAGCAGAACATCTTTTTTATATTTTCATTTTAAGCTATATGTAAGTTAATTTTAATCAGTCCCCCGCACAGGTAATTTTTGTTTGCCTCTGGGTGTTGCAGGTTGTATATATTTCCATTGTACATGTATAACTTGTAAAATGCTGAATAAAGTAAATTAAACTAAACTATTTTAAGTGCTTAAAAATAGAAATAGTTAAACAATTCCTAAATAACTATTTTTAATTAGAAAAGAAATATATCTATCAACGATAATATTTTCTGATTGAATAAAATATAGTTTGCAAATTATTCGATTTACAAGATTTTGTTTTTAAGAAGTGGCTAGATTTACTCTTAAAAAAAAATATTTCTGCAACGCTCACCGATTCCCAGATAAACTAGCCACCCTTTGTCTTTTACCCTTGAATCACCGAAAATATCCATTCTGCCGATATATTTGATAAAAAGAATGATGCGTTTGGAATAATAAGTCCTAAATTCACAATGAATATAAATCCTTTGTGAAGCAAAAGGCAAATCAAATTTTTCTCATTTCGTCATTATATGAGTGAATGCATTAACATAAGTGCTCACTCAATTTCATGATCAACATATTGCCCCTTCGTAACCTTTTCTCCAAAACAAGTAATAATATATATTAAATTTCCATGATGGAAATTTCTTTGAATTATTTGTTCATAAGGACATTGAATAATATTTTTATTCGAAAATATCAATGAGAATCACTGGCAATGAGATTAAATGATAATAGGAAGAAAATTCGTTTCGTCCTGAAACTGCTCAATTCATCCATTGTATACAATAATTGTTAATAAATTGAACAAGTTATTTCAGATAACAAAAATAAATCAATGTGCATCAGAAACAATAAGATTCGAAGACAATCGGAAGAAAATTCTATTCGTTTCCACCTAAAACTGTTTAAATCCTTTATTTGTTTCTCATAATTGTTAATGAATTTAACAAAATGTCATCAGATGACAAAAATACATCAATGTGCATCAGAGGCATTGAGATTTGAAGAAAGTTTGAAGAAAATTCGGTTGGTTTCGGTCTAAAACTGTTCAAATCATGCATTTGTTTATAATAATTAATAATAATTTTGTCATATTATATTGCATACTATATTTTCATGATCACATTTCATCTCATTGCTCTAAAAGAGCGATTTCGATGGATAAATTTACTTCACAAAAACATAATCCATCATACAGGCTATTTTTTGCAAAAATTTGTTAATAACAAATAACTTGACATATAAAAACAATTTTTTGTGACTGACCCTTTTGCATCAAACCTGAGGCCTAAAATCACTGAAAAACATTTAAGCAAACCAAAATTCAAAAATTGACCTCGACAGATTCTTTGAGAATGTAATGCTGAATTATTTCAAAAAAGTCAAAACTCAAAATCAAAAAAATTATTGTAACTCACAGCCTATTTTTAACATCGTTTTTTAATTTCGCCGCACTTTGCTGCTCCAGGCCTCACACACAGGTTCTTTTTGAATTGTCAAAACCTGTTTCTAAGCTCAGCGCTAACATTAACTGACTTTGGATGTTTAATTTTAACCAATAACATACTTTTGGCGTTTGTTAAAAAAAAGTCTCCAATAAAAATCCCTATATTTACAGGTGCGGCTCGTCAACACGTCGCCCAAAGTACACCAGCATTTCAAGGTAGTTAACTAGCTTGTGATTTTTTTTTAAATAAAAAACAAATTGAAAAAAATTGATTGAAATTTAAAAATTCTGAATATATATTTAGTTTAATAGTTAGAAAATATTTAAGTTATAAATTTAATTTAGTATTTACATAGCATATAAAATTTCTGAAGGGCAAATGCCATCTGAAAATGAAACCAGGTCCCAATAGAACAGCGGTAAATCACACCTATGAGCACGCCTTACGATAGTGAGTTAAGTGGTCCCAGGGCAGAATAAAATCACACCGAAAACCCGGCGAATCCCTCGTGTCTCCTGAGGACACGAAGCGACCCAAGAATGACAGCTTTCCGCATGCATCTCGTACGTGCTTTGGTATGTTTTTCGCATGCGGTTAAGCCTTTAATATCACGAACCAGTGATACGAGTATGCAATGAAGACAGCTGTCGGAAAATTGCTGTTCCAGAAAATATGAAATTTCATGTTCAGGACAATTGACTCTACCTACCTTGGACCACTGAAAAGGACAGAGTCGCAACCAATATCGTAAGAACGACAAAAACGGTTGACGAGCACTCTCAGGAACCAATTATGTCTATAAAGATACGTCTTCAGGCGTGCATGGAACACCCCATATAATATATGCTTTGGATACCCAGAGTGTGCTTGGCATGTTCCGCACCTTCTTTTGGAAACGTATTGAAGTAAAATTCGGTCACTGGATAATCATCTCGCAATTGAATCGTACTAGCATGCGAAAATGAAACCATATGTACCTTATTTGTATCCTTATGATGTTAGGAAAGCTAAACTTTACTCCTTTGGTAAAAACTGAACCATTATCCAGATTTTATTATGAGACTTATATCCACAAGCTCAGGATCATCAGAAACGCCAATCATCTTTCTCTTGCTGAGATAAATATTGGCGCACGTGTCCGATGCAAATTTTCTTCTATTTAAGATATGCTTTAAGATATGTAAAAGGAGTTGAAGTTTGCCTGCACCAAAAGCCTTGATATTTTGCTCATTCATGTAAAACACCAAATTAACCTTATATTCGCAAGATAAACGTCGCTGAAGATCTCGTTTTTCAATGAGTCATCAATCTCTTTATGCACCCACTATGTATGGATTGGCCTTCATGCTTTTGAATAGACAAATGCTAAGTCTATGAGAGGTTGAAGCAAAAGCTCTCTGGTAGTAAATTCAAGCCGTTGAGAGAACGTGTTCACGGGCGTCTGAGCCTTATTGAGCTTGGGTGTAGTTTTGAATTGGTTCAGAGGACGTAGATATTTTTTAAACAATGCATTGCTTGATTCTCAGCAGCTTTGATCGGCTAAGTATTTTAAATCCTTCCGAAACCTTTCCGTGAACAATCTGCCAGATATTATAAAGTCAATCGCATACTGAAATATGATCTGAATTTGTCTTGCCGATGCAATCAGCTAGTTCACTCAAACCAAACGTCTTTCGGGATTTTGATCCATAGTCAGCGAGAATAATTGATACAGAGACCCTCCATATACAACACGGGGGCCCTTCGGTGTCTTTTAAAATTCAGGCCAAGGATTTTAGCTGCCTGCTCCATGACATTCGGGAATAAAAGTTCCTTTGTTAATCATCTTATGTTTCCTGATCATTTTTAGCAAGCAGTTTGTGCGATTTGATATAATTTAAGCTTTACTTAGAACAGTTCTATTGTGAGGAGATTGAAGAATCAGAAGTCAGCGTCCGCCTTAACGGCGTGAGATAGGAATGACTCTGTAATGACATTAGGACCAAGAGCAGACTTTTGGAGTTCGTTAATCAAATTCTTTGATAAAAATGTTTTTATTTTACAGGTGAAGCACATCAACACGTCGTCCAAAGTTCATCAGCAGTCCGAGGTAGTAGTATATAAAGAAAATCTTCTTTATGATATTTTCGATAGCCTTAATTGAATTCACGAAATTCACATAATTCAAGGAATTTATTAAATTACTTCGTATCCTGAAATTCTGTTAATTTATGAAAATCCATTAATTAGGTAAATTACATATATTTTGTGAATACTGTAAATTTAATAAATTAGAATCTTTTTGCATTCATTTTTTTAATTGAAAAAGCGTGGAAATAAACTATTTCACTTGAACAATTTATAGTTTATACACATTTCAAGAGAATGTAGAGAGTTTATACCTTAAAAACACTTCCAGATACTGCCACACGTTTTTTGGATGAACACTTTAAATCACCGATGAGAACAGGCGTTAATAACAATTTTTTTTTTAATACTTATTTTAAACGCGGCTGTGAAAATTCAAAAGTATAGTTTATTTAAAAAAATTAATTTCAAGACATTATTGAAAAATTAAAAGGTGGCATTTTCAAGATTTCAAAATAAAATGTGAATTTTTTGAAATTTTGAAATGTTTCAACATTAAAACAATAATTTTAAAAGAATATGTATAAATATTTTCAAAAATTACATAAGAAATCAGTAATCATCACAAACGAATTTCTAATATCTTAATACCATTTTAGTAATAATTCGAGGCATTTTAAGGCATATTTAGATATTTTGGAAATAGCAAAAAGATCACAAATTATTTTTAAACTTTGAAAGATTTCAGGAAATTTGTGCGAAATTTGAAATAATTTACAAATGTTACGAAATCCTGAATATCTTATCTACTAGCTGAATTACTTCATAAAATTTTGTAAACTCTCGTGAACTACCTATATTAATAGACCACTTATATTAATAAAACCTTGAAACAAATCAGAAAATATATAGTTATGCTAAATTTAGAAAGAAATTCTGAACGTTTGGAGATTTTGGAAAGACTCGAAAATTATTTAAAAATTTTAAAAGATCCCCACGAATTTTAAATTAAGTTTAGTTCATTAAAGATATTAAAATATAATTTTTAAGATTTTAAAGAGGCTTTAAAAAAATTTTAAGCAAGTATTAAATAGATTTTCAGCAGGTTAAATAGAGCAGAATAAATAGAACAATCAAAATAATTTGGAAAAGTTTCAATAGAATCAAAAATTCTTCTCATGATTTATGAAAATATTTCATATTATTTTTCAACTACAATATTTATTTTAAGATATTATTCAAAAAGATTAACACATTCAATAATATTATCAACATTTCGTAAATTATAGGAAATATTCTAATTACTTCAAAAGATATATGAGTAACTAATTTGCGGACAGCAATTCAGAACGTCTTTATTTATCTAAGGCTCGAAGAGAACTGAATATGCGTCGGACCTTAACGCTACACTACGGCCCACATATGCTAGCGGCACACTTTAATTAAAGTTTGGTTGTGCTCCCTTGGGTTTTTCCTACCTTACTATTTTTCTTTGTAAGCAAAGTATTCTCTGCCAATTAGACTTCTGAAGGCTTTATTCATCATTCTCTGGAATGTGGCTGGTGCATTTTTGAGGTCAAATGACATGCACTTGTATTCTTAGCGGCCTTGAGGTGTTGAAAATGTAGTATATTTTTTGGATGCAATGTTCATTGGAATTCGGTGGCAACCTGGACTGATAGCAAAAGCGGAGAAAAACTGCGCTCGTCCTAATTGGTCGAGAATATCATCCATAACAGGAAATGGATACACATCTTGGTCCGTATCCTTATTGATGCGTCTTCAATCGATTATTATTCTTTGTTTGTCTCCTCTTTTGGGTAACACGCAAAGTGAAGGGTTAAATGGAGATTTGAAATGGCTTAGGAGGTAAATTGTCTGTGGGCTTCTAGTAATTTATGTGATCTCGAATTCACTATCGTTCCTGAATTCAGCGCAATTTGATGCTCTGTCAGTTGTGTACATGAAGACCTCATTACATGTTGTAACAAGTTTGATAATTTGTTGTCGAATTTAAGGTTCTAAGTGGCTGAACTGCATATTTTTCTAAAGTTCTGAAATTCTATAAAGCTTTTAAAGTCTGTGGTACATTTTTTCTCTCCTTTTCTTTGTCTCGTTCCGAGACTGTATTTTTAGGAATGTTACGTAGTTGATTTTTTTTAGAATTTTGAATGATGTTGATTTGTAGTTATAAAGTCGTACCTATAATTCACCTTGACGTATAGAATTAATTCCATCTGGAATATGTGTATCTCCTCCGACCCATACGTTTGAATTTGTATCCTTGACTTGGATAAATCATACTTGTTCTACATTTTTTCTTATTAAGTCCCCATCTTTGTAAATGGGTCACTAGTTTTTGCCTCGTATTAAGAATTTTGGGCGTTAGAGATTATCTCCCATGCTACTTAAGAAATAATAATCCTATTATTCCAGACCTCAGTAGGGGGAAATCAACAGGCATAATATGGAAAAGGAGGTTTTTTCAAACTATGGCATGTATGCGGCTTCTGTTGTCTAATGTTGCTCATTTCTAAGAAAATCTTTTCTCTCAGTTGTATTTCTTATTATTGTCTGCGATACTGATCTCCTGAATCAAGTTAATAGAGTTTCTTGAGTCCACTTATAGGATTTATATTCTCCGTCCCGTTGTTTTTCTCGTTTAGATAAGAGTTTTTCGCATATGTTCGATACTCTGCCCGTTCCTCGTGGGTCTCAGTTATCCATACTTTTGACATTTTGCGTTTATTCTGTTGGCTATTCAAATTGACTGGCTTAGAACTTTCGATTTTGTACTTTGTTGCAATCTCGGTTGCGTATATGCCTCTCTTAAGTTCGTTCAATATTTCTAGAGGCACTCAGTTTCTTCTACGTCGAGGGTAATTTTTTTTCATTGCTCCTTTATGTAAGGATGGAACCGCATATTTAAGTTCCTTAATCACTCCTCTGAACATAATACTAAAATTCTGAGTGGTTTCAGCCACTTCTCGTCCGCAGCTGCCCGGATTACTTCTCAGATAAACTGAACGCAATTGTTTCAAATTTCCCCATAGGCCTTCATATAAATCCGCACGGGTGTAGATCTTGTTAAAGCCCATATCTCTCGCAGCATGTTTTTTTTTATTGTTTTCCGAAAGTATAAGATCTAGCAGCAGATCTCGTAGTCAGCACTGTTTCTTAATTCTCTGGCCTTTCCTGATGAATTTCTCAACACAGGCATCGCCGTGCTCATTTCGGGGCTTAACAGCTCTGATAGCGTCGCGAGCTGGAATATTGTCATATCTTTCGCTAGTGTTGACTTATTTCTACAAATGTGGGCCTGTTTACGCTGGTTTCCTTGGCTATTTTGCGTTGCCGGTCACTCACTTTAAAATGTGTTCTTATGCTCAGGTATGCTTCCCCTTTGACTGCTGTATGCACTTCGTTTGGCCTGTTCTTGGCCGTTTCTGAGCTTTTGTGTTGATTTTGTCTATTTTCCTCCCTCGCATTCCTCCGGTTTTGTGTCAGGTAGGTGTCGACCATTATCACTCGCATCTTTTTTGTCGGACGTTAAAATTCCTTCGTAGTCCGTCTCTATTTTGCCATCCAATCCCGCTTTTCATCCTATTGCACATATCTCTCTGACTGTTTTGAATTTTCGTCAGCGACGGTTCCTACATTTACTTTTAAAGACCTGTTTTCGGAAAGAGTTTGCACCAGGATCTAGTTGTTCTATGTAGATTCGACACCTGAGGTATTATGCTCCGTCCGTTTCCTACTTTTTTGAAATGATTGCTCGACAAACTGTTGACATGTAATGAAATCGATCTACTGCAAGTGCACATGAATTTTTCAAGCCGTATTTTTTCATTGAAGGTGTCAGTGCTTTAGAGCACCAGGAGTATACCAACTATACTATTTTGGTCGCTAAACTTCACCTTGCTGGTTTTATCTTGACAAGGTCGAAACTTTCGATAGGTCATCCCTTACAAAAAGGAAAAAGAAGGACTTATGCTTATAAATACACCGTAGTTTATAACCTTATAATTTTTTTAATTGAATAAATATATTCTTACATTTTTCCTCATTCCTTTTGATAATTCGAGTGGATAACCGTAGACTTCCTTTTTTTCTTATACGGAATCGGGCGTTCATGGTGCTCACGTATTAGTGTTATTGCTGATGCTATGCTGCGTTCATCACTTCAGCATAAAGTCGCAGCGTAATAAAAACTTTGATCATGGGAGCAAAAATAAATAATAATTAATTATCGTAATCCTTTGAATAATTGCTAAGTTCAGTTTAGGTTTTCCAATTCATAACGCACATTTCCACATAAAACCATTGATATTGGTCCGCCTTCGATCCGTAATTTAAAATTTGTGTACATAGACTCCGGATCACTGACCTTAGACAGTAAATGTAAATTTAATTATTGTAAATTTACTTCGGTGGAAATCATTATTGTTATGAAGTTTTCAAATACAAAAATTCAATTAAATTTTTCCCGGCAACAGGAAATCGTCAGCTAATTGAACGCCCGTATTTAGATTCAGCAGAACAACACATGTCGAAAAATATATTTAAAATATTGAATATAATATATAAGCGCCCTTCGTATTCAGTAATACACTTTTTTGTCAAAAATTGGCATATTTAATCTGGATTTCTAAAGTATAGAATATTGTTTAAAGCCCCATCAAATTGTTTCTTCATTCTGTAATTATTAACATGTTATATCGAAAAACAGTTATCTTTTCCGCTCATTGCTATCAAAAGTTTTTCGACTTTATCACAAACTTTTTTACTTTGGCCTCATGCGTATCGTGACATTCATGACAGTTCGTGATTTTTCCCAGATCTCCATTTTATAACTAAGAGATACGTTTTCAGCGACTTATCATTGTTATTTTATTTACACCATTGATCCCTTTCAGGGTAAGCGTGACTCAGAAAATGAGAAAGGGAGTTATAGTAAGTGGAAAAGGGGGAGAAGTATTGATTTATATGTTAAAACCTCGTTTGCTTATTTTAATACTTTAGTTTTTGAATTTATAATTGTAATAATTAGAAGATATTCCTATCTACTTTCAGATTTATTAAGTTTTGTCACGGCATTTAAAAATGTTAAATGAATAAATATTTATCCGAAAAATGGATGTATTTATTATCATCATAATTTTTTCTCACTATAAATTTTATTTTTGAACAAAATGAATAGGTTTGGTCACATGAATTCTACATCAATTTTTCATGTTGATCTAAAAATTGTAAGAGGCAACATAAAAAAATTGCGCTTGCGGAACGCCTACTTGCTTCTACTCCTATGATTTAAATCAATGTACTATTTTTACAGGACCAGTAGCTGAACCACCAGTAATAGATGTTTTTGAAGATATATACCAATTTGACTTGGGTCAAATAGTACAATTTTGTGGTCGGATAAGTATAATCTATGAAGATCCTATGCTTGATTCAGGTCCAGGCGTTAGACCACTGTATCCAGAAGAGAGAGTGATTTGCGAAAGGATTAGAGGCCGAAACCCCAGAGACCCAAGTACAAGTTCTAACAATAAATCTTAGCACCAAAGTACCAGAATTCGTTTGTACCCTCCTGGTAACGAAATTAGGGGCGAAATTGATTTCGGGGGACTAACTTCACAAATTCCCCTGAAATTCCAATTTCTCAAATTTTCTTCTTGCATACGTTTATACGTCGTTTGCACTGTTTTCATATTTAATATTTTCCTTTGTACCCTGTTGATTGACCGGCTAGAAGGAAATTATAATTTCGTTCCATCCCTCCGAAATTCAAATTTGTAAAGTCTTCTTTTTTCGAACCTTTATACGTCGTTTGTACTGCTTGTATATTAAATTTTTTTTTACCCTTTTGACTGCCTGTCTAGGGGCTAAGTGGGGAAAACCAAAATTTCGTGCTTTCCCTTCGAAATGTGAATTTTTCAATTTTTCTTTTTTGTATCGTTTTTACGCCGTTTGTACTACTTGCACATTATATACTTTTGTTTGTATCAATTCGGCTGTCCGGCTAGGAGAAAATCAAAATGCCGTGCTATTTCCAGGATATTTAAATTTTTCAATTTTTTCCTTACGTTTATACGAAATTTGTACTGTTTGCACATTTCATATTTTTATTTGTGCCCTCTTCGGTAACAGGCTTGGAGCAAATGAAGATTTCGCTCCATCCCCCCGAAATTTAAATTGTTCAATTTTTCTTTTTGTTAACTTTTGCAACGATGAGGGTAAAAACGAGAATATTAAATGTACAAGCAGTACAAACGACGTAAAAACATATTTAAAAAAAAATTAAGAAATTTGGATTTCGGAGGAATGGCACGAAATTTTGATTTTTTCCTAGCCGGTCAATCAAGAGCGTGAAAACGATAATATTAAATGCATTAGCAGTACGAACGATGTAAAAAAGTGCGCGAAAAGAAATATTAAGGATTTTAATTTCGGGGGGATGCCACGAAATTTTAATTGTCCCCTATCCGGGCAACCAAGAGGGTAAAAACGAAAATGTTAAATGAACAAACAGTACACATTCCGTACACACGTATGCAAAAAAAAGTTCGAGAAATTTTAATATTGGGAGGCCCACAGGGGTTCACGGGGGTTCGCACCAATTACCATAATGACTTACTGGAAATTAGCCTTAAATTAGGAAAATAATGAGCCGTCCAAAATATAAAAGAATAAAAATATTTTCAAAAAACCGTTGCAAAGCTGATTGGATTTTGTATTGAATGAAAGTTGTGGGTATTAAATTATGTGGCGCAAAAGCCAAAAGATGAAATTCCGCTCTCATAGTAATTCTGTACATCATATTTAACTCTGGGTAGGAGATAGGGAAATTAATTTATTTCTTGAATATTTTACAAAAGCGATGTTTCGGACTTTCGTATGCTCGCGCAAAAACTATTATTTCATAAACAACAAAACCAAATTACTTATGTTTGACAAGTCAGCTTTTTATTGTTTGGATAATATCCGTGAGTATTGTATTCAGGATAAATAATCTCTAAGTGAATAACTTTCATTATTATTGTAAGAAAAATGGCTTAAAAATATTTAAAATCGATATGCTACATTTTAAAAGAAGTAAAAATCACAATTTAGCATTAAATTACAGATAAAATGAGCGCATATAGCGAAAGCAATAATTTGAACAATTTAAAAAACTGTCACAAGAAATTATCTGGCTTCATTATTTGTGAAATAAATATATTTTTTTGTATTGAAATAGACATAAACAGTTTTCACAGTATTCTTTTAACAGAATACATATGATCCATTTTTTTTTCTTCGGAAATTATCGATACAATTATAGACATGAGCTTTATATTAGATTATACCCATAGCTTTTGAATTTTGGCTCTCATTAAGAAGCTCTCAAGGTTAAAAATAGAAGACAAGCAATTCATTGGGGCCTTACACACCTATTTTTTTTCAAATCGCATTCTTGGCTCAAGAAATCAAAAAAAAATTCTATTATACATAAGGAAGTAGAAATTTTGACTCTTATTTTCTTTCTAGCATACTATAGATGTTTTACTGTATATTTGCTGGTAGGGCCGTTTGCGGATGCGCGTGAATCAAGCTGAATGTACTTTTTTGTTAAATCAGAAACTGCATTTTTTATTACTTTTTTAATTTTAAAAAACGGGTCCCTCAAGCACAGAAAACGCTTTTTGTCGATTCTTTCTAAAACTGATATAATTCTTTTATCAAACTTTTCAGCACTAATCTTGGAAGTCCTTTTATTTTTTCTAAAAAGGAGAAATCGATTTTCGAAAACGCTTTCATTCTCTTATATATTAAATTACTTTTTTTTTAAGCGCTTAAATGTGTACACTTGGAAAAATTTTAATTTCTCGATTTTAAAAATCGAAGCTATTTAAGTTTAAAAACTCCAAACTGGAATTGCAGAAATGCACCAAACGTATAATTTTTTTCATGTCGATTCATTTGAAGGGACTCGATCGATTTAAAAAAAAAATAGAGATCCAAAATTAAACGATTCCAAACGTTTTTTGAAAGTAGACCATATTTAGATTTATAAAATTTGTTCATAACTCCCTAATTTATAAACACATTTGAGATTTTTCTACGATTATTATTTGAAATTAGTAAGTTAGTCAATTTTTAATTAATAAATTTTAAATCTGAGACTGCCTAATTTTGGAGTCTTAGTTTTTATTCAACTACTAAAAATTGTGCATTTTTAAAGATTAACTTCTAAATTGTCTTATTTCGAAGTGTTTAATATACAACCGCTCAAAGTTCAAAATATCTTATCGAATGATAATAAACTGGTAAATTTCGAATAATAAACGTTTCAATCTGAAACTCTTTAAATATGATTTTAATTAGATTTGAACTAATGCAAGAACTTCAATTTTTTGAAATTCGAGTCGTTTATATTTAAATTATAAAAACTATACTTGAGATAGGAAACTGTAGCGTGCGGAATTTGAAATTCGACATTACGATATACAATAATCAATATTTAAAGAAATTGTTTAACCATTATTTCAAGTTTGGGCAGTTTAATTCTTAGCACTTCATTTAAAATTTTTATTTTCTAATTTGATATTTAAGTAATTGATAAAGATATAATTATAATTGTTTTAATTTCTATCTTTTATAAATGGAAATAATTGTTCAACTATTACGGATTTTGAAACAGAAAGTTGATTTGGAAATATAAGATTTAATATATATTCGAAAATGCAAATACATGAATGAAAGCTTTAAAAATTAGTAACTTACTTATTTACTTATAGTGGAAATTAATTACACTGTGCAAGTCGGTGCAACTACATTAAAATAAGACAGCCTATATAGATTTTCTGAAATTATTTTTACTGTATAAAATATATTTAAACTAAGTAAACACTTTTGGATTTAGGCGAAAAATCGAATTTCTATTTTTCGGTCTATTATCAGTAGAATGAAAACTGAGTACACCTTAAAAGTTCTGATTGAAGGAATTTTGAATTTCTGGAATAACTGGGACTATATTTTCCCACAGAAGATTATCAAATACCGCCTGTCATCTATGAGGCGGGGGATGAAATTTCTCGTCCATCTATAATTGAAGGGTACCAAGAAACAATAGTTGCAGAATTTAGAAGTAACACTGGCAAGATGCTTTCAATACAAGGACATAACTTTGGTAACTTGAAAGCTATAATATAATTTTTTCAAATACTAGAGAACGCTGCTTATAAAGGGTATTTTTCTGACTATGTATGGAGTTCTTTACGCACTTGTATCACAAATAAATATTTTACATGTAATAAAGTGCCCAGTAGTTTTAATCTAATATTTTTTTTATTCTTCAAATTAAATTATGCTTTTGTTTCCTTACAAAATCAGGAGAGGAGATACATCCCCTGACAAACGATATATTAAAACGAATCTCAAAATTCGATTATCAAAGGGGAGAGTGGCTTCGTAAGGCTCATGCAACTTATTGGAGAGGTATATGGCTCGTGCAGAAGCTGCTTCCTACTGCAGAAGGTAACGTAAGAACCAAAATAAAATTACAAACAGATAAAATATTATAGATATTTGCCTAAAGTGTCTAGATTTTCAATATGTATTACTTTGGCGCTCTAAAAGTTGTTAACTACATGCCCCTTACTGATTGAAATAGTAAACTTTTACATTTTTTCTTACATAAGTTACATGGGCTGAATAGTTTGTAAAGGATTTTGCTCTTTCTCGGGATTTTCCATACAAGTTGGTTTTTTTCATCCGGGTTGTCAATTTAATATAAAATTTCTCATACACAGAAGCACGTATTGAAATTTAACTTTTTTAATCTTTAAGATTTCAGTTTTTCGGACTTATATTCAGGCTAGAATTCACACATTCAAAATATATATTTTGCACCCCTGTTGTAGAATATTTGACTTTATAGGATTTAATTACATACCGGCTAATGCTCAAAATGATAAAATTGTATATTTTTCTTACAGAACGGACGCGTGAGCTTCGTGCATTTAGACATTAATATTTCCTCAGCATCAAGGCTCTGATGAGTCTATTAGTACGTAAGAGATTTGGCTACTCCTTGCGGTTTTCTCCACAAGAAGTTTTTCCGGCCGGGTTGCACTAAAACACAATCGTATGGAGGTGCAGGCGAATGCGGGAGCTTGTGGATAAAATAAAAATTTTCTCTTATATTTCTAAGTCCACTCATTTTGGAACCATTCCTGTAGTCTGGCTTTTAGTTTATTTTACCATTTCAGAACTTTTTTTATTTTCGGAATTTTCTGAACAAATTCAATTGTACAAAAATATTTTAAGTTTCTTAGTATTGTAGGCTGCTCATTTAAAATTTTATAATTTAAGCTCATTAAATACAAAATTATACTTGTTTCAGAGTGTCAAGTTCATGTGTGTTCAGCTTCAGACATTCCAAATTTAAAAAAATTAGTTTGTAATGGTTAGAGAAGGAAATATGGCTTTTTATGGCGATTTTCGCTTGCTGTACTATACGCCGTATTTTTGTTATTTTGTTATACTTGATTCTACAAACTATATCCTCACAAAAATATTACAAAAACACCCTGAGTGTGTCAAGCTGTAAACATTACGAAGGGAGTTATACGTTTCTCCTGTTAAATATTGAATTATTCTAAATCAAGTTAAATAAACTCTTAAAATTTATTCAGAAGAAGGAGAAAATAATAGAGGAGGAAAAGTGGAAATAATATTATTTTAATTTTTTTTACGTCAATCGATAGTTTCTAAGTTACTCTTTCATTTTCAATAATCAAAATTTGTGACGGATTTTTTCCTGTTGAAACTTGAATGATCCTAAATCAAAATATTAAATCAAAATCAAATCAATCAAACTGTTGAAATGTTAATTTAACTAAAATTAGTTGATAAACTAAAAAAAAATATTTTAATAATACCAACCTCTCGCATTTCCTTAACAATTAAAATAATTTCGTGTAAATTATTGATCTTGTAAAAGAAAACGTAATCGATCTAAAAACTTATTGTGATCTTCCCTGTAATCGTAAGTTTCGGATTATTTTTTTGCTTTTATTTTATAATCAGAGGAAAGGTCACTTTCAGAATCATCTTCCTCCTCATCAGCATCGTCATCCTTCTCATCGACATCGGTATTATCATAATCCTCAGCAGGATGGATTCTCCAGTGCAAAGAATTGTGTTTTCCAAGCTTCCTGAATAGCTTGTTTCTCGGAAGGTCTGAAAATCATATGCTCACGATGAATTGCTTTTCTCTCCTTATCAGTCAGCCTATTAGATGCTTTCGTTTGCCTTACACTTCCAGTTATCTTTGAAATTTTGTGAAAGGCTTTCTCATCCTGATTATGGTTCTTACCCAAGTAATAGTATTTCTTATGGCTTTTTAAATTATCATCTCTTGAATATGTTCTAAAATGGTGCAGAAAGAGGAGCTGGGAAAGGGGTATTTATATAAGGAAAAGGTAAAGGAGGATGAGGAAGAGGAGGAGTAGTAGAAGGATATAAGCTCATGTAGGAAGCTTAGAAGCCAGAATTTTTTCTGATGAAGAATCCATTGTGCATTACTTGAAAGTCTAAAGATGAAGTGGAACCGCTTCTGTAGAAGCTAAAAATAGAGCCAGCCAAAGCATTAGGCCAAGATGACAGTTTTTTATCCGTAAAAATAAAAAAAATGGTGCTGACGATGAAGATGCTAAGGATCATATATAATGACGATGACGATGCTGATGAACATAAAGATGATGCTGAAAGTGACCTTTCCTCTAAAAATAAAAAAAATGCAAAAACAGAAGCCAAAACTTGAAATTCCTGGGAAGATCCCATTCAGTGTGTAGATCAATTGCTCTTTCTTTAACAAGATCAATTAGCTAGAAACGTAAATAATGTATACGCAATTATTTCAATTGGTAATGAAATGCGAGGGGTTGATTTTATTGAATATATTTTTTAGTTTAGCAATCAGTTAAACCAATGCTGTACAAAGTAAGCAATAAGTTTTGTTTTGATTATTCGATATATCATTTATAAGTTTATCATAATTTAATAGATTAAATAAATCTAATTTTAAAAATTTATGTGTATTCATTGATTCCACTCTAAATTCATTGTAGTTTTTTAGGAAACTAGCTTATAAAACATCTAAAGGAAGATTTAGTGTATGTTATCATTGTATTAAATATTTTCAGAACCTACTTGCACTAACTAATTCATTATCATATCCCCCCTCTTTCACTATCTGTTTCTCCTCCTTCTGCTCCTCCTCCTCCTCCTTCTCCTCCTCCTCCTCTATTGCTTTCTTATTCTTTTAAGTACATTGTTAGAGTTTCTTTAACCTGATTTAGGATGATTCTAGATTCAACATGAGAAATGCGGTTATAATTATATGAAAAGCAGCGAACCTGATAGTAGTGCACTCTATCATAATCTCAATTAACCTGGGACTCCCTGTTAATCTAACTTGTATCGTTGCAAAATAAATTTATGTTCAAAAGTGATCTTTCTGGGTCAACTTGACTTCTTTAAAAATAAAAATTGAATGATCTATTTGAATTAAAGTTCTACCATGCCATTTTAAGACTTATTATTCTAATTAAAAATTTATCACTTTCTTTGAAAATGTAGCTAATGTCTTGTATTCATCTCTAAGACATGGATGTCTGCCTGTATGTTAAGGTTAAGTCAAGACATAAGCCTTCGTCTTACTTTCATTGTCATGAGGGGTAAGACGACGTTTCCTTGTCTCAAGACGATCCTTGTTTTTCCTGAGATTGTCGGCATAAATTTGTCTTAAGATGAAGCTTTCTCGACTCAGAAATGAGATATAAATTGATATATAAAGTTTTTTTATTATTAAATTAGTTTTTTTTCAATTTAAAAAAACCGAATCTGTGGCTCTGAGCGAGAATAACCCTTAAAATTTTTTAAATCAAAAAATGAGTCGAAATAAAGTAGAAGAAGGCCGTGTGCATTTGAAGCCGTAACAAGAATTTTCTTTATGGAATAAGATTTGACTGTAATTTGGCGTACACAATTCCATATCAGTGAAGAAAAATTGCTTTAAGCCATCATCAAATTTTTTATAAATTGCTGATATATGGGAGTTTGAAATTTTTTGTAACTTTTTAGTAATCTTGGTAAATTTCTTTTCGTCTCAAAAAAAACGTACAGCTTACAGCATTCATTATTTACAATTCTGTAGCTTTCACACTGAATTTCAAATAATCAGGAAGTGTCCACGGAACCCCATGAGTACCAATATTTAAGAAAGTTGACAAAAGTTGCTGCGTTTGTGTAAATTTGTTAGCGAAGTGTCGCTTCTCTCCAACGGAGGCATGAATATTGAGACTAGTTTACCGCGTCTCTAATATTTTCAAGGATGGTAAATATATTTTTGATATAAGGAAAAAAACATTATTTCAACATCTAAATGTGGTTATAAGATTTGTCATTGTGAGGTGAAGAATAGTTTCTATGTAACAACAGCCAGTTCAAAGTCTTCGCACTTGAAGTTTAGGAAATATTTTTGAAATCAGTTACTACTTCTAGAAAGATGAAAACTATTAATTTTATCTTGTTGTTTAACATGTTAATATTCTTTCGCAATTTGGTTCGTAAGTAGAATATAATGTAATAATAAATCATACATTAAAATGCCTTACATCCAGATATCGCATATACCCAAAAAGTCACATTTCAATTTAAAATAATTAAAACATACGTTCATTATTAGTGGACATATTTCAAAAAAAAAAAAAAAAAAGAGGAAGAGGAAAGGAAATAAATATGAAGTAAGATTATTCTAACATTTGGTTGCAAGAAATTGAGTTTATGGGTACAGGTAACATTTTTGAATTGTTACAGATGGAAATACACCAAACTCTCGCGTCCAGTCACCCCGTTCTTAGCCTTCCTAGAACTGCTGGCTCCTCAGTTTCTCGGAGGAACAGAGCGAGAG
>NC_046657.1:51983834-52002315 GCF_010883055.1 Belonocnema kinseyi
TTCAAATTAGAAACGAGATAGACTGCACTCACTGGTTACGTTTCGATCCCCCGAAACCAGTCCAAGACTATTTGAAGGCAACCCCCGAAACTGAACTGAAAGCGAGAGTTTGGTGTGAAATTTTTCCCAACATATGTTCTAAACATTAATTTAGTCTGTATTCGACTTACATATTGTGCTATTGCGCAGACGTCAAGCGGAAGTATCATAAAAAGTAACCAGTAAATTACCATAAATTTTCATAAATGTGAGATAGGCAACATAAGTTTCCGTACATTTTGTGACTTACCATAAATTTCCATAAATTTAACACATTTTTATATAATTTTGAAGCTTCCATACATTTATTACATTTTTACTAGGTTCTGAATTTTTTTAGAAATTGCTGAAATTAAAAAAAACGCATTAAGTTGACGCATGCGCAATAGCTCGGCTAATAATTTCAAAAAGGCTGCGGCCGGGTAAACTTCGGTGGGTTGCTTCAGCTTCTTTTTCGTTGATATTTCTGGTTTAAGTTTATACCATCTTGTTTCTACACATGGACTGCCTTCCTCGTCGTAATTGGTGAAGATAGTGGTCCCGTTCTCGCGGAATTCTCAATCCCAACTTTTCGAATGTTTGCGCACGCAACGGCTCCTATATTATATTATTAATATTTTATTAGCTTTATCTGTCCCAATTTTTCCGGGTTTTTACAATTCATTAGCCATATCATTTTCAAGTGTTCTTGCACATAAGCGTGTTTAAATAAGGTGACAAATCGCGGCCGGGGGTGAGGCAGGAGCAACCGTTGTAGCGATTATCCTAATTACAATTTTTCCATTTTGAAGCAATATAACTTGTTGGTGCAGTTAATGAAGCATATATACAGATTTCACAATAATATCTTTTCACTGTTTCAATAGACATGACAATTCTACACAATTCTCTTGTGGAATATATGATTTGTCATGTTTCCCGTTGCTTTAACATTTCGTGTATCTCAAATACGGAAAAACCTTATTAGCAAGGCTTTTCTTTGTTTAAATTTGTCCTATTTGGTTTCGAAGCCTAAAAGGTAAAGATAAGAATCTCTATCGCTTCTCTGTTTACACATGGCTTTATTAATAGTTACACACATACAATGTATAAGTATTTAACAAATAGTTTTCAAAATTTGGACGATGGCCTTCTTTAGTTTTAAATTTAAAAAAAGAAAATATCTAAAGTATAATTTTTTAATATTTGATACCCAAAATAGATCGAAAATACAAATTGTAGCAATGAAAATCATAATCTTTTCTATAGAAGAGTTTCAATATACGAAAATGACGTTTACCAGCATTTTCTGTTGGTACAAAACGGATTGTAAAGAGATATTTTTTGTGAAGAAGTAACTAAAATGTTTAGTTTAAAAATAAAATTTTTAATGTTAAACAGCACATCTAAAAAGTACTTTTACTTCCGTGACGACTCGATGCATTCGTCAGATTTAGCGAGCAAATTATAAAAATAAGTGAGATCAACACCATTTTATAGACTTTATGTAGGATAAAGGCATAATTACGCATGCCCTATAGTGTAAATTCTTTCTGAAATTCCATGGACTCTTATGCATTCCCAAAAAATTTTCTACAATACCTTATAATCACCCCTTATAAAAAAATATAATAGAAAATTCTCTATAGGTCTGAAATGATTTCCCCATGCTGAACTCCTTATAATCTCAAAACATAGCAGGAGATATGTATAAGGCATTCCAAAGGATTTCAACCAATTTTTAAAAATGGCCTTGGATTTTAAAGGTTTTAAAAGTATATTTAAGTTTTCCAAATAACTTAACTCATTTTAAAAGAGATATAACTTACCTTGTATTTTATTTGATTCAAAGCGGTTCCTTGTTTAAGATTATAGTTTTAAATAAACCAGAAAGCTGAGATGAGGATAACTACCAGATACAATAAATAAATCAATTATATTAGAATTTATAGAATAATTAATATTTATTCAAATAAAAAGAGAATTTAATCATAAAGACCAGCTTTGACAAACTGGGTGGTTTCCAACATTCAGTTGGGTGCTCGTTTCCGGATTACTTCAAGTTATTTGATTCTTTGGTCCACTCTTGCCCATAGGATTTCACAGTCCCCTGCACAGTGGGCCAGGAGACCCGATTTCGTGGCCAAAGGTCGATTCTTGATTTCGGAAAAATGAAATGGACTACTAAACTGAGGAAGAATTGAAGTATTTTTGACGACAATTATACGTTAATTGATGAATTTTTGTTCCGATAATACAGGCACAAAGTAGAAAATCTTGCTAAAATTAGTAATGCTACTGACGTTCGTGGAATACGTTTTTTTATTCCAAGAAATCGATTCCAAACCTCCTTAGAATGTGCACTTGAGCATAGGTGTGCTACTTTTTGCTACTTTTCATTTGTTTCCCTGCTCATAGTATATATACATGGCCGCGCACGACCATGCCATGGCGTGTAGAGCGCTGCGCTGCTGCTGGCTTACCTTCATTTGTTTTCTTAGCCGCATCAACGAGGACATGCGAACTCACTTGTTTCGGCAATCCGCTTTCCGTCCACATTCCGTGCGTAGATATTAATAAAATATTAATGAACGTAATTGATGTATAAAATACATACATGTTCAATATATAAACTTTCTGAATAAGTTAACAAATTATTCTTTTCCCTGTTTGTCACTGTTGTTCCCATATTGTGTTCCTAATTTCAACATTTTGTCATATAAAATGACGAAATTCACTAAAAGGGAAGTTCTTGGAGAACTCCTCAAAACTGATAATGTAGAAAAAACTGTTTTCTACATTTTATCAAAAATGGAATTGAATGTCAATAACATTGAAAGTGGAGATGTTGAGAGATTAAAAGCCTCTTTAAGAGCTCTCAAAAGTAGCCGCTCTGAACAATACAAAGCTGCGAGGAAGATCATGGATAAGTTTGAGACGAAAAATGCTGAATGGTTGAATTCCGAATTTCCAGTTTTATTGACTATGAAAACTGAGCGAGAACATCTAACATCTTCTCATCTTGGTCGTCCAAGCCTAGAATATCATGAGAAATCTGATCGCTCAAAGCGGCGGGAATCTGCAAAAATCAGTACTGAACAGAAGCACGATCCGGAGAAACTATTAATGGCTTCATGCTATGCAGCAAATCGAACTGATAAGAAAGATTTGTATACTGTTCTCAAGAAGGTTTCAGGAAACTTGGAGCGACCAAGAAAAGTTAGAAAATTGTTGGAGGCAGCGGAAATTCCAATAAAAAAAAAGACTGCTGAAGAAGCTCTTACTTTCCTTCTCGATAATTCCCTAACTGAATCTGTGTACACAAATATACGGTTGGAAAGCAAAAACTGTGGTGCTGATATTTGGCCGTCGTACAATAGTGTTAATGAAGTTAAGATACAATGTAGACCATCCGAAGAAAACATTTCGATTTCGGAGAAAAAAGCAGTGGTAACTCTGCAGGCCTTGTTGAATCACACTTCCAGTAGAATTGTGGAATCGCAAACGAAGTCATAATCCAGCATATGCATAATTTGGGTAGTACGGAAATGGATCTTTCGTTGATGTGTTCGTGGGGTATGGATGGTAGTACTGGTCATTCACCTTACAAGCAATCTTGTAAATCAGCAGAAGACAATGAGAGTCTCAGTGATGAAAGCTTGTTTGTAACTTCTCTCATCCTTTTAAGATTGTCCAATGCGGACAATGTTATTCTTTGGAAAAACAGAGCGTCTCAATCGCCAAGATCTTGTCGCCTTATTCAGATACTGCAAACTAAAGAAACCGAGGCAATTGTTTGAATCAAAAAAAGAACATTGAGAATCAAATTGACAAGTTAGAAACTTATAAAGTTGCATTAGATGATAGACGGAGTATTCGAATCCATTTTTCTTTGTTCTTAACATTGATAGATTAGAATTTATTGGCTCAGTCCATTACATGCGTGGATCAGGATACTAGAATGTTGCTTGCACATTTCGTACAGGCTTCCTCTCAAGGTCTGGCAAGTAAGATCTCCTGCTCAAAAAGAAATATTAGCTCAGCGGGAAAAAAAGGTTCAAGAGATTTTGTGGGAAAAGTTGGGATTGATAGTGGATAAACCAAAACCAGGAGGCTCTGGTACTTCGAACGATGGGAACACAGCTCGACGAGCTTTTGGAAATACAGATGAACTTGCAGAACATCTTGTACTTGACTGTGAGTTACTTCGTAATTTCAAAACAATTTTAACCGCTGTCACAACAGCTCCCGATAAATCCACTTGAGTTTGGAAAACTTTGTGATTCTACTGCCCGAATATACGTAACTCACTACAACTGGTACCCTATGCCTTCAACGTTACATAAGATACTCATTCACGGAGCCGCAATCATAAGCACAAGCGTGTTACAGGTGGGAATGCTTGGCGAACAAGCTTCTGAAGCTCGCAACAAAGACTATAAGAATTACAGACAATTTCACAGCAGAAGACACGACCGCCAAGCTAATATGTATGATGTGTTTTATAGAGTAATGGATTCTTTTGATCCACTCATTTCTGCGATCAGTGTTCATTCGCGACTTCAGAAGAAGAAATTTTTGCCCATTTCCGAAAATGTCAGAGTTTTACTCGCTGCGCCTCAAGTAAATGTGATACCAGAAGACGCAACATCCAGTTCCTATATAGCAGATCGAAAAGATGAAGAGGCTGGTCTTTCAGAAACTGAAATTCTGCTAGACGAAATTGAATTGACCGATGAAGAGGGAGATGGAACTCACGACAATTCGTAAGCGAAAACCATTTGACAGTGTGAGAGGCAAGGGGACTCACTCAAATCAAGCACCCCGAGTAGTGATCAGCCATTTTGTTTTCCGAAATTATGACATCAGATTCGCAATCAGCGCCCTCAAAGACCCCTAGATACCACTTTTGGAGTGGATCCAATGATTTTTTGAAATTAGACTCCGCCATATTGGATCCGCCATCTTTTTTTTGAATTCTGACATGAGATTCGGAATCAGCACCTTCGATTTTTGTCTCTGTTCTTTTATACTTCTTTGTTCACCACATCTGATGGATTGCCCACTAAGAAGCCTTTCACTTTCGGCGATGCGTTAGAGGAGGGTACAGACACGGGGTTCTCACTTATAACTGCTTGCAGGCCACTGCCTGTCCGCCTCTACGGACAGGCAGGTTCTCATGCTTCCTTGGGAGTATGAGCACTCTAGTCCTCGATAAACCAGGAGTCTTTGCTATTAGCCCCAAAATGTCCACTGCTTAATTTAGATCACGCCGACTAGAGTCCTTCAGATCCCCAGAGTATCAGCAATTCGCGATGTAGTTTCACTCGGTCATCTATTCCAGATCTACATCCATTTTGGTTATGAAAAGCTACCGGTATACGGTAGCTTTTCATAACCAAGATAATGTTCCGCTGGACGCACAAATTTTGCTATTTGTATTTCTATAGGTTTCTTTAAATTTTGCGCCCTCGAACGATTCAAATTTTTGCTGAGATGTTTTTAAACATAAGGTGCATGAATTTGATAATCATTTTAAACCAATTCGATCCTTTCTTCAACTAAAAATACTTATGAATTTTGAATCAAAGATTTTTCTTTATGTCTTACGATCCACATAAACTAAAATTGATCGTTTCTCAATCCTCGAAGTTTCAGTACAATGCGTAACTTCTTCAAACGTTTTTAACTGGAGTTTCAGTAGTTCGTAATAATCAAACATAAAATTCATCTCGAAGATTAAAAAATAAATGATTTAAAAGTAACATATAGAGCGATGTCATTTGGGAAAATTTTTCCAGTCGACCATTTTTTAAATTATATTTTTAATAAATTAAAGAGACTTTACTCAAATAAGGAATGCGTTTTTCGAATAAAAAAGAACTTTTTCGTGGTTTAGGAAGAACAAACTGTTAGTATGTTTTTTGAAAATTATGGCATATGCAACTGCTTATTAAAAATAACAGATAAAACTATTCCTCAATATTTTACTTGTTCAATCGAGCCTTCACACTTCTTAATATTGTAGTTTCTGCAGATCAAACTTTTTGGCGGAATCATAAGAAAATGATAATTTTTTACTACTTATCATTCAATACATTTAAACTTTTATAAAACCTATTTTCCGAACAATGTTTAAATTTTTATTTTTGCACATTTTTTACTGAACAATGATAAGTTAAAATAACATAACACTCTGGCAATACATAATTCAGCGTGTCCTTATCCTCAAAATACATTTAATTTATTAAAATTTCGACCCTCAGATTTTTTAATATTAAATCACTTTGAGATTTCTTTTAGCTTATCCTTATTTTAGTAGCAAATTTATAAGCTTAAATTGTGAAATTCTTTCGCAAAAATTATTATATTATATCTTACAGATGGAAGTGATGATCGGCAGAAGCGACGTCAAGGATCAGGATATCAGGGGCCTTTAAGACGAAAATATAATGACGACAGTGATTCAAGTTCTTCGAGTTCTAGAATATGTAATTCAAGCTCTAGTTCATTTACTTCAAGTTCTAATGATTTACGTCAGTATATTATGATTTTTTTATAAAACAAGATATTTTTTGGATTTAGTACAGAATGCATATTCTTATAGGCAATTTAATTGCGCATATTTTTTTTGCACATGAATGTTATAGCTTTCCCCGTCTTCAAAGTAAAGCCAAAAAGAGGTTTTTTGTAGAAAAAAGTTTCAGTAGATTTTTGGAATTTCTGAAAGTTGATCGAATTCGTGGGAATTTATTGGAATTTACGAAAATTTCTGAACTTGTTGATAATGTATAGTTGCGAGTTTTATGACAACTTACATAAATTTATGTAAATGCGAAGTAATTTAGTGGCAGCTTTTAATAAATGTTCCGCTGCACGCATACGCAGTAGTTTAGTCTATATTTTTTTTAATTTGTAGAAATTTATGAAAAGTGATGAAATTTTTCAAGTATGGCGTAGAAGTATGGCCCACTCGGAAAAATCGATCAGTTTAAAAAATGTGGTCGAAACATAAAACAATATATACCTTAGCATTTATCTTGTCGCTACCGACACATTTTTTATTTAAATTTTTCATTTGAAAATAATTACTCATGATAAACAATTGCAACTTATAAAATGTTTTGACCACAAATTTCTTTTTCGCTTTTGAGGGAGCCCCAGAGTTTCATAACATATATTATATTGTACAGCTGCAGGTACATCCCAACCAGCCTTAGGAGCAGGTGATCATAAAAGTAAGTGCATATACATCGATATACATACCCATAATTGCTATTGCTGAATGACGATGCCTCTTGGAGCCCTTTGAAACAAATTTCGATTTTTAACCTGAAAAAGTACATTTACATACAGGAAATTACTTGCATACTACATCTGATTCGTTTTTAAATCCACGAAATCCCCTCGCCAATGTTCCATCCTTGCATTTCACTTTTTACACAATTTACACACCTTCTTTTCCCTAGGAAGCCTGAACTCATTAAAACCCTCTATGCAACCACATATCATCTTCTTTATCAGGTCCTCTTTAATCTTTTTTCTGTCTTGCCGTCACTAAGATTCTGTTCAGCTACGCCTCTTTCAGCTCCTTTTTCCATTTATTATCGGTAATCTTCAAGTCCTCCATCAATACTTCTTTTCCGACTACTCCTCCATTAGGGTGGGAGTGGGTTTCTGACAAGCGCGTTCTACCACTCTACTTGAAAGAACTCTCTTTCGCTGGACATTTTATTCCTAAAATTATTGCTTACTATGCTACCGCAGTTTCGCTGTTTTCCCCTATGCTTTACTACCAGTTCTGTCAGCACTCTAGGTAAACCTCTCTCGTTCTTCTTCAGCAAACGGAGAACACTTTATGCAGCACGTACTGAAACCGATAGATATCTTTTAATGCAGTTGTCTACTATCACCCTAAATTTTCCTTTTATTCAACCCCCAACAGCCCCTGCAGACACTTCTTCCTCTCTCACTGTAATATCCTCAACATAAGAAAAACAACCCTTGTCACATACACTCCACTCACACCTTCAACACAAATTTCGCAAAACAATCTTACCATCTGTCAGTGACCTCGTTTTCACTACCGCCACCAACATGCAAGACTATATCATCGTCTAAGTAATTTTCCAGGTAAAATGCGCCTGTTATAAGTTTGTGATAAAGAACGAAGAGTGAATGTGACATCTGTTATGCATTGTAACATTATTTTTTGGTCTTAGATATTAATGTTCACAGATTTTGTATTATCTTTTATGACGCCTGGATGTATTATCTTTTATGATGCCTGGATGTATTCCTATGGATTTCGGGGCGCTGAATTCAAATTCGATATCAAAAATCACCTATCACGTCATGGCTGAGCCACAATCTCAAAAAATGACGAAAAATCATTCACTGAGGCAAATAAATTTCAAAATAATGCCAGGGATGCAAATTTTCACTTTAAAAACATGTCGACAACTGTGAAGGATCAACCCTTGTCTGATATCAACTTATTTAACATAACTTTACCCAACAGAATCTGACCTCACCTAACCTGAATTAACAGAAATTTATTGAACTACACGTAAAACTCTGGAAGCATATTTTCCCAGTAGCAAATGTGTGCTACATCGAATGGGTCAACTCGAGCCTAACCTAGAAATGAATCTAACCTAACCTAACCTAACCTCACGAAACACAATTAAACTCATTGTGTTGTCCCGTTGTGTTTGAGGTACCGATTCATTCAGCTTCGGCTTAACCTACATAGAGGTTTGACCTATCCTAACCTAACAAAACCTGACCTAACCTAACCTAGCCGAATGAAATTCAACACCACGTGTAGCTATGTAAGAGTACGGTTCTCAGTCTTAAATATGTGCTATATTTAATAGGTTATCTCGATCTTAACCTACAAATGAATCTAACTTAACTCTGCTTTTCTTAAACTTAAGGGATATATTTATACTATCTTTCGTGTTTACATTTTATCTTGCTTTTTATCGTAATTAAATTGATTTATAGACCTACTTCAGTCTATTTTCTGCCTGCTCTAACGTGTCCTTTTTTCTTCATTTGTAGGTTAAGATCCAGTTCACCTATTAAATATAGCACACATTTAAGACTAAGAACCGTACGCTTACATAGATATACGTGTGGTGCAATTTCATTCGGCTAGGTTATGTGAGGTCAGGTTTTGATAGGTTAGGATAAGTTAAACCTCTATGTAGGTTACGCCGAAGCTGAATGAAACGGTACCGCAAACACAACGGGACAACACAATGAGTTTAATTGTGTTACGTGAAGTTAAGTTAGCTTAGGTTTTTTTAGGTTAGCCCAAGCTGATTCAAACGGTACCGCAAACACAACGGGACAACACAATCAGTTTAATTGTGTTTCGTGAGGTTAAGTTAGGTTAGGCTAGAATGATTTATTTCTAGGATAGGCCTATTCGATGTAGCACACATTTGCTACTGGAAAAAAATGCTTCCAGAGCTTTACGTGTAGTTCAATACATTTCGGTTAATTCAGGTTAGGCGAGGTCAGGTTCTTTTGGGTAAAGTTATGGTAAATAAGTTGATATAAGGGAAGGGTTGATCCTTCACAGTTGTCGACATGTTTTTGAAGTGAAAATTTGCATCACTGGCATGATTTTGAAATTTATTTGCCTCAGTGCATGATTTTTCGTCATTTTTTGAGGTTACGTCTCAACCATGACGTGATGGGTGATTTTTGATACCGATTTTGAATATAGCGCCCCAAAATCCATAGGAATACGTTTGTCTTGTTACCAGACCCGCACACTAATTTTTTTTGTGTAGCTGTGCTATTGATCAATGTCATGGATTTGTGATCTAGTGATATTCATGTTTACCACGAAATCAGTGAATAAACCCCCGTCTGAAGGCAGTTTAAAAATTTGACGAGATCTTTAGGCAAACCAAGAACGCATGACAAATCCATATGCCGAAATACCGCGTAACTACGTTTTTGTCAGACGGTTGAGTTCTTTTTGAGCTAACTATGTCGGCCTTCTTAAACCACCAAGAAAATGGGTTGAAAGGGAAGGAAAAGCCTGAGGTTCCGATTTCTGCTCGAAAGTATGCAGATCGATAACCTCTCGGAATTCAAGATGGGGCCGAACGATAAACATGTTCTTGCTTAGAGTTATTAGCGCCAACTGCCTCGTGGGTACGGCACTCAGAGTAAATGACGTGGGTAACTCAGACTTGGATAAGCGCGCCCTCGAGGAACTCCTCTTAACTAAAAGTTGAATGAAATTGATGAATCTACCGACTCCTGCTACGAAAAGTATCATAAATCTGATCATGTTTTAAAAATATTTTATTTATTAAAAAGTTAATTTAGAGAAATAGTATAAAATGCGAAAAAAATCATCGTGCAAAGTTTAAGTTAGGCAAACTTGCTAATCGTTTTTTTCACATTAATCTCGTTGTTTGCTGCTGTAGAGACAAACAAAGGCAACTGTTGCACATGCGTTGTAATTCACTCGACTCTCGCGCGCCTCTCTTGGATGTCCTCTGAACACCACAGCAATTAGATTTAATTCTTTCTTATTTGAATACACATTCTGTCAGACGTTAGAAATGTTTTGGGTTAATGGTCACCAAATGCGTGATTAGTTTAAGAATGCAGTTATTAAGACTGTATTGAAAGAACGCAGCAGAGATGTCCTTAAAAGTCTGCTGTCTAATCATAGCTGAGAAGTATTATCAAAAGCAATCACACCATTAGAACAGCAGTGTGAGATCAATATTAATGATACAGAAGCATATAGTATGATGACGATTTGACAAACATAACTTTGGCTATGAATTGTATTGGTATTACTTTGAGCAAATCTCGCTTCTAAAAATACTTCAGCTGCTATTAATAGATAAATGCATACTATTTCTCAAGAGTTATATGACACAATGCTTGATAGAAAAGTTTTGTCCAGTTCTCAACGGACAGTCATCTTCTACTTCATGTAACATATTTGGGGACACGCCAAATAAAATTAACAATTTGAATGGCGTTCCAAAATTGATTGTTTTTGAAGATAATTATTATATTGGTCTATCAGAATCATGATCTCTAGATAAATCAAAAGAAGAAGCTTGTACTTACGAACATTTCTTATGGCAACTATCCCAAATAAAAAGTTTTTTTTTAATAAATGGACAGTTTTAACGAATATTTTCGAGAACAGGCCTAAAACTTTGTTTAATATTCCTGTAGCCATATAAGAGAAAAGAATTCCTTTGTGATATCTGGCTACAGAATTATTAAATAAAATAACATTTTTACTGACAGGCATTTTGTCAACGATGCATAGAGATAGGAATGCACTAAAATATCAAGTATTTAATCTCGTTTTAATGAACTGGAACAAAATGTGAAAGTAGAGTTCTCGTCGACTGGCGGTCCCACAATCAAACTTCCAGCACTTTTGGAGCATATGTATGGCTTCTTATAAAAAAATAATTTAAAAATCGGAGGACAGGTTTTTTTTCACAACTCAATTTTTCAGAGCCTAAAGAGTAAAATCGGAATTTTTCGGAACTTCCCACCGCACTACTCAGTGTCCGCCGGCTGCTGGAGGATTGGTGAATGCACTGACCAGTTAACTGCGCCGCGAGCACCATTTTGAAAAGTAGTAGCCGCGGGAGTTTTGTAGGCAGGACTCACATACTACACCCAAGTTGCGTTGTACAATAATTAGTGCACTTTCGACTACCCTTTAACAGGTTCGCACCTTCAGTCGATTCACCGTCGACTTTCAGATTAACAACTCCAAACTTCCAGGCGTGCTTCTAGATCCGTGTTCCTTTTAATTAAAGTCACTTTAAATCAAATGAATCTTCAATTTAAGAAACAAGCATAATACTGGTTTAAAGACGGAAAATGAAACTGATGTCTTAATCCACCAACAACAGCGAAACCTCGTATCTTCCGAGGGCATTTGCAAAAAGATGAGGGGTTGTTTACATTTAGAAAAGTAACAAACAACATATATGCAATTTGCGATATAAAAAATGCTGCAATACAAAACAGATAAATTTTGAGGAGAATCAATATGGTCTGAATGCTATGGTTCATAATTTTTATTTCTCCGACAAAATTTCTCATAAACCAAAATTTCCCATAACCGTTTTCTGCATAAAAATTTGGTAATGGTACCAATTTGCACATATTTCTCTGAAACTGACACCTCTTTTAAAATCTTCGAAAATATCATTATGTCATTTTTTTACTTCGTTTCCTGTGTTATGCGGGGGGTTTTCGTGTTGCCGATTTAGAATGTTTTGAATCCGTTAAAAGAATTCTTTAAAAAAATCCATATATTATATTCTACAGATAAAGGTGTTGATACTGATGCACTATTGAATGCCTATGAGATGCGGTGGCATGGACCTATCCACGAACATGCTTCAAGATCAACAATACAACGTGAGTATATTATAATTTTTTTAACAAGCACAAAATTGAGGCGTACATTCTTATAGAGCTAGAACACCCAACTGGAGCAATGCTAGTAACAATACATTAGGTCAAAGTTCAATAAAGGGGCCAAAAATCGATTTTCTTCGTATATATATATATATATATATAATAGTTAGTACAAAGGGGTTTTTGGATTCGCTGTTTTGGAATTTTATGTCCAAAGTTACAAATTCAAGTGATGGAAGCCACATGGCTGCCAAAACTCTTAAATTTGAATAGTTGTGGCTGAAATTTGGACTAAGAATCCAATTGATTTTCGCTCCCTAAGCTACGTTAAGGCGCCCCAGAGAGATTATATTGTTTGAACAATGAAAAGAATATGCAATAATATCAACTTGTACTCCTTTAAGTAATACCAGTAAAGAAAAAAGTGTCATCCGATTTCTTTTCACTCATATTATCACTAAGAAATTCCCTAATGAATGTTTTGGATCCTATTTAGGAATATATTTTTACAATAAATAATAAATTATTCATATTTAATTTATTTCCTATGCAATCCAAAACACTATTTATTTATTAAAAATGTATAGTACACTTGGATGCGTTTTTATAGGCTCCCGCTAATATATAGATTTTTACATATGTTAACTTTCGGTGGCGTCTATACTTACATAGAGGGAGTTTCCAGATCAACTTATTTATGTAAAAAGTATGACTCCATTTTAGCTTACAAATATGAAAGGGGCCAACTCATTTAATTTATTACAAAATGTCGACTAATTATTGGCTCTATTTAATTATTTTAGGACACTGAAAAAAATTGTTCTTGAATCAAGAAAATATTACTAAAACTTTATAGTTTTACTCCATATAGAGATGTATTCAAATAGAGAACATAGTTCACTTCCAAGAAATCATTTATGATATACTTCAAGAATATATTTTCGTAATATAAAAATACATAGTATCGGAGCAATAGACTGATGCCTCAACTGAACACTATTTCTTAACGAAAAAAAATTGTTTTCGAGATTATTGTTAATTTAATTTTGATTGTTTAAATTATTATAATAAGTAATTAGCACACACTATAACTGAGACATATAATCGTACGCCTAGAACGCTTTGAAAAATCGCACTCGCCGACGATTGAACCCTCCCTACCTAAACTACCTAAACTAGTGTGTCCTAACCCGCGCGATCTGCCAACTTCGCTATCGAAGCACTTGGATCTCGGGGACAAAATCTTGTGTAAGAATTTCAAGGCAGGGTCGTACCAAGTCATATGGCGAGCCTCAACCAACTTCACACTAAAAGTTGTTGAACTCAATTTTGAATATACTATGTCTTATTTAGAAAAATTTCAGTATTGAAGTAAGTTTCAATTATTTAACGATGCATTAAATACTTTTTTAAAATTTAAAACACTTAAAAACGAGCCAAAGGTAATAAATAATAAAGAAAAGTGGCAAGTACAAAAATGCTTTCATAACAACAATGACAAAAAATAATATTTTGCTATACGAACATTTTCCTAAACCGCACCGTTTTCAATTTATCGAATTTTTCATCATACCTTTTTTTTACAAGGATTTTAATATGGAATTTCTTTTCTAAAACAACCATTTAATATATGCAAAAAATAATTGAACTTTACTTATTTTACAAAGGGCTCAATACTTTAAAAAAAAAATTTAATCTGCTTAAAAACTATGTATAGCATATAAAAAATAAAGAAGGCTTAAGTTCAAAAACACTTTAATAACGTCAGTGGCAAATAAATATTTTCTTATTTGTAAAAACCTTTGTAAAACAAACAGTTTTCGATTTATTTCATTCTTTTATAATACTTTTTAACTCAGTTTTTAATTTAAATTACAATTCTTAAAAAATCATTTAAAATATGTAGAAAAAATTGATCGCTAGTTTAAATATAACCTATATTTAAAAACGTGCTTGATACTTTATTTTTCTTTTAAATATAATATACATCGAAATCAGAAGAAACAAGAATTCTTCAAAGAAACGTTTAGTGCAAAAACTTGTAGGATAAAAGCGATCTCACGGTGGTCGGCAGAAAAATATTTGTTTGCTTCCTCCTTGCATTCTCAATTATTTTATTAAAAAAATTTTAATTGTCAATTTTTTAATTTTTCTTTATAAAATGAAATGTATTCTTAATAAACTTTTTCAAAATGTTATAGAATTATTTTTTCTTAAATATTTTGCTTTAAAAATACATAAAATTTTTTTAAATGATCAAGAAAATGTAATAATTGTATTTTGAAGCTTTTTTAAGGCTTATAACTTTGTTTTATGCTGTCATATATTTATTACATTCTCATCATTTATGACTGAGAAAGTATTAGAATTGTCGGAAATTTGACATCACACTTTTTCAACGGATTCTCACGTTTCGAGACCCCCTGAATCCGAAAATCAGGTTTTCACGATGGCGTCTGTCTGTTTGTTCGTCCGTAAACACGATAACTCTCGAAAAAATGAACGAATGAAATTCATCTTTCGCACACTTTTTTAAGGTCCTAAAAGAAGGTACGAGTTCGTGAATCAGCCATTTTTGATAAAAATTCAAAAAGTGAGCGCATTTTGAAAATTTTTGAGACCACTTTTTTCTGAATTTGAAAATTCTATGAACGGATATTCATAGTATTAAAAAGAACAAACAATTTATTCTCTTAAAAATCAAAATTTGAAGCCGAACAACGCACGATATAAAAAAAAGTCAAGAAAAGAAAAACATTTCTTTTTGAAAGTCCTACAAGATTATCAAAACCAATTTTTAAATTTTCTTCGAAAATCGAAAATTAAAATTTTGATTCCACAAAAAGTAATGGAAAATAAAAAATTCCATGTTGTGGACAAACTGTGTATGATACGAAAAAAGATGAATTAACAAAAATGGTTATCCCAAAAAAGATCTACAATTTCGTTAAGAATCACTTCTTGATAGGACGCGTACTTTTTGTTTTATTCGTGAAAAATAACGTTGAAAAAAAAAAATAAATAAAAACAAAATGTGTGGAAAATTGACGAAAATTACGAGAAAAAAATCTAACAAAACCTGTTTACAAATGTCTCGGAAATCGAGCGCGCAGCGCGAGTGTCATGATGAGAATGTGTACCTCAAGGCCTACAGAGCTTTAAAAACTTAATCTTTGACTAAACTTAATTAAGTAGACAATTCAGAATATAAAGACGCATATAAATACTGCCATCTAAAAGAGATCTTTTTGATAAAGTTTTTTTCAAGCATTCCAAATGCAATGATTTTAAGCGCTTAGCGCCGCACATCGCTGAAACTGTCCATTTAAAAAAAATTTTTAAGGTGCTTTCATTGGCCCCTTATAAACTACAATATTACCAAATTTCAGCCAAATCTGCCAAAAGACATTTGCCCACGTATTGTGTGCGGGGTCCTTTATTCTTTAACTTTAATACATAATAAAAACTTGCTCCCGAAATATAAGGAGGCTGCATAAGAAAAAAAAATAGTTTATAAAAAAAACTTATTCTGTTCTGAAAAAATAAAGGTATAGAGTGGTGGTATCGCACTCTAACATTTAAGCGAATGGAAACAAAAATACGATGCTCACAGGTGCAGTCGAGAATGTCGCGAACTCGCGAACTGTCGTAGCGCTACTGCGCTTGCGTGATATGAGTAGCTTTCTGGTAAAGAGTCCCAGAAGGCTCGCGGACTCAACGTTATTTACTAATACGAGCTTCTCTAAGTAGCTCGAATATTTAACATAGCACAACGCAATTTATTTTAACTCTAATCTTAACTATACGCAGTAATATATTTTACCGAGGATTTACTAAATCCTCGGTGAAGAAAAGCTCTCGTTTTTCTTTTATTTTTGGTAGTATGTACTATGATATACAAACAGTTCGTATTAATATTAATATATTTTTATATGAAAACTACGAGAGGTAAAAACAAAACATAGTTCTCCTGGCGCATCTGCTTTATTCTAGTCATATTGTCACGGCCTGTGACCGTTATATATACACAATATCTACTTATTTATAATAATAATTAATTGTCAATATCAATTATATAAAATACTCAGAACCTATAAATTATCTTTAGAATAAAATTATTCTTCGAATATATTCTCGGAGGAACACTTATCGATTAGTAAAGGGTTATCCGACACACCATACTATACCGACCATAGATACATAAACCACTTTAATTATATTTCCGAAGATTGAGTTATTTATAAATTGATCTTTTATTGTCTTATATTATTGATCACCATCATAAATTATTATTAATTATTATTGTCATGAACATTTAATATTTATATTCTGAATCATATTATACATTCTATGTCAAATTCTAAGAAATATCAAGTAATACCAATGTGAATCATGTGAATGCACGGTCGATGACGTCATAACCAATCAGAAGGAAGCAAGCCCCACGAAAGAACACGCGGGGCCCATCTACTATGGCCCAATTGGTGAAAAGGCCACAAACGTCATAATGATATATGGTTTTCGACTACCCCTCAATAGAATGCATCGCAAGGACCAGCGCGTCGCCTCCCACCTACGCAATATTCCAACATCTGTGTCATCATGCCATAAATCAATGTCAGAAAATGGTCCACCAAGGGACTATTTTTTCCTCCCCTGATCAGATTCTTGCCTATATATACCCACTTCTTGAAGGTTTAAGAAAAGTATATTTCTACCATCGTACCGCTGTGCAACAACTCTTGGAAGTTTATAATTAGTTTATTTCTACCGCTGAAATACAACTCCCCGGAAGTTTAAGAACAGTTGTTGAATCTCTGCAGAAGAACTGTCCGGAATTTTTAAAAAACAAAGTTTAGATTCAGTGAAACCATTGACCTGAGTAAAATATCATTTACCTCAAAGTAAATAACTTTAACATCAGTTGGACTTAAAATCTGTGAGCCCCTTTAACAACCAAGAAAGCCCTCCTAAAAAACACACACCATCAACCTATTGTACACTTATACAATAGGAAAGGAACGGATATCGACCAAATTTACGAACCGAGTCCCTGACCAGGATTCTTCAGCTTCAACAAAGGGGGCCTTATTCCAAGCGGGATTAAAATCAAAATCTTTGGTAAGTTTGGGAAAATATTATTACTATCCTTCATTTCTTTTTTCAATATTATCTAAAAACTCATCACTAAAGTCTTTTTCTCTTTTAAAGGGTGGACAATAAGACAAAGTTTCTCAAAATATTCTGGAAGTTCCATGGTGCATATATTGAATCAAATAACACATGTAACTTGATTTTAATAAATTATAATTGTATATATTATCCCGTTTTAAATCAATGATTGAATTATCTCAACCTTTCGCTTTGTTTGTTCCTCAATCCATGCTTTCTAATTTTAAACAAAATTAGAATCAACAAAGGAGGAAGTAGCGTAAGTTTAGCTATAATTATTTTATAGCAGGGTAACTGCCTCTCATCTGAGACGTAACAATATGATAAAAACCAATATATTATTTTTCCAGAAACGCGGGCTGAACCAGCAGAAATCCAAGACCTAGAGGAGGTCCAGGATGTGAATAAATATGCTTTGGGTCAAATACTAATGCATAAAGGCGAATTTATAATAGTCAAAGCTATCTCTGTGAATGCTAGACGAGGCGTTAGAAATCTGTTTGAAAATGAGAAAAAGATTTGCCAAAGGATAAGGGGCCGAAACCCCACAAATTCAAGTACTAGTTCTAACAATAAATCTTAGTACTACAAGAAATTAAATCACGAACTTTCAAAATATCTAAATAATAATATAAACCAATATAAACTAAATTAATAATATAAGTGAATAGTATATACAATTGCACAAACCTGATGTTAGTATACAAAGGAAACTTTTTTTTACTATAATTTCTGAGAACCAATATTTGAGAGAGACAAATATTTCTAAACTCCGTTAAAAATTCTATTTAATGCGGCGCTAAGGGTGTTTAATAAACTGTTATAAAAATGGCAAAAATTTCTCTGCAATTGG
>NC_046657.1:52002415-52007185 GCF_010883055.1 Belonocnema kinseyi
CATTTTGAGAATAGTTCATAAGAAATAGTTTCGCCTGAAAGTGTCTCATAAATTTCGAGGAAGAAGGCGAAAATGTAGAAAGATATGCACGCAAAAATATTGTTGCTGCTCGAACTATGGACAATTTCAGTGCAGCAAAATACAGGTATATGGTGTATCGGCCCATTGGGTATAGGTGAGATAACTATGCTGGTTTTTTGAGGGACAAATACACTGCTTCACATAAACGTGCGACTCTAATCTTAAAGTAGATCAGAAGCGTCATTTGCTCGAGGCGTTCTTTTTTTTTTGCTAAAAGCTTCTTCGTATCGTATTTGTGCACATTCTATATACGAATTTCTAATGTACACATAAGTTCCACAATTTTTTCGCATAATTTAGCTTATTTAGGTATTTTTAGATAAATTATAATTTCCGCAAGACAAATTTGCTACAATAAATAAGAAAAATAATCATCGGCTTAGATATCTTGCAGCGGTTGATAATAATGCGGTTGCAAGAGTGGCCGACAGATTAACCTTTAAGGAAATTCTCAATTGTAATATTTACGCAGATCCATTTAGAAGTGAATTCCAAAAACTTTAATGTTTGAAACTGTGATCAAGTTTCACCTGCTTCAAATGATTTCTGACATCAGATTTTGGATCTTTTTCTACATTTCCCTCTGCTTCCTCGGAATTTATGAGACTTTGTGACGACACTTTTTCTTGCCAACAATTTACAAAATTGTATCGAATGCGAGCTAAGTACAGTACTCGTGATTACAATTTAATTTCATCTCAAAAGCAATTAAAATTTTCCATGCAAATTTCCCAGTGCCGGCAAAAATTCGGGATTTCGACTTATACCAATTTCAGAGCAATTCATCCATTCCTAAAGTCAACTTTTCAACGCCGTTGAATGAGCCATAGTTAAAGTTATTTTCCCTAGTGCGTATTGAACGACAAATTATTAAAAACACTAATAAAATTCCGTGTTTTAAGGAATATGGTACATCATGTTTGACTGTTGACGGAAGGTAGGAAAGATAATTTATTGATATAATATTTCCTGCCAAAGACAATCACTCATTTTCAAGAGGTCCGCGGGTTATTGTTTCTACACTATTCTAAATTTGCAAATTTGTGTAATTGTATGGATTCTGTGAATTTTTATTTACTGTGAACATTTTGTTGAAATAAGAAAAAAAATTTCTGATTAAAAAAGAATTATTTTACTTCCATTATTGATAATCATATAACTTAGTACAATTTCGGAATTGAGATTGGAGAAATGGTTTATCGTTAGAATAAATAGTGAATATATTTCCTGCAGGGGAGTATTGCATACCGCAAGTCTTCTATGAGCCTGGGGATAGGGTCCTCTGTCCACTTCATCCACCTGGAAGTGGCTATAAAGAAATTGGTGAATCCTATAACGACAGGACAATTCGTGGAACGCAAACAGATAATCACGGTAATTTATAAACTCAAATATAATTTGTAGAATATTAGAGAACTTTGCCTAGAACGACTAGTTCTTTAGTATGTATTTTTGTACGCACTTGTATCATGAACAACTATTTCTCACACTGTAAAGTACTTGGTAGTTCTCAGATAATAATTTTTGTAATTCTTTAACAAACAGGGGTTGTAATTGAACCCGTGGAGGGGTATCAATTGTGGCGTTGCATAGAAATACATCCTTATCATTCGTCACGTTGTAAATCGAAGCATGTTGCAACATATATGAGAATCAGCCGTACGTGGCTCGTGAAGGCTCTGTTTTATCAGCCAACAGGTAATGTAAAAACGAAAAAAATCTATAAAGCAAATCTTTTATACATATGTGCCTGAACAGTCCAGATTTTTGAAATAAGGGTTACTTTGGTGTTTAGAAAAATTCTCGTTGTTTTTATCACAGGTTATTTTAATAGGAATTAAATTTCTTATACAGGAAACCACGTGTTGATATTTTAATTTTTTAAATCAGTAATATTTAATTTTTTTGCCAATACCAAATTTTTCGAGTGCAATAAGAAAATTCAAGATATCAATTTTGGAATCACTGATGCAGAATGATTTACTGAGTAGTTTTTAAATTAGTATCCGTTAATAATAGAAATAATAAAGTTTTACTTTTTTTCTTACAGACGTCATTTAAGTCAAACAGTTTCCAAAGCATTGGGCTCCTCCTGGGGGTTTTCTCCACAAGTGAGTTTTTCCGGCCGGGTTGCACTGAAGCACAATCGTATGGAGGTTCAGGCAAATGCGGGAGCTTATAGAAATAAGGCTCAACAATAAATTTGGTTTCTTGTATTTCCAAGTTGAATCATTTCAGAATCTTTCCCTTCGTCTGGATCGAGGTTTATTTGGCCAGCAACGTGAAAGTATCTCATTTTAGAAGTCAGCTAGCTTGTTTGTAACTCAGCGGCGCCTTCTACAAAAATAATTTAAGAATAATTAATTTTAAAAAAGAGTAGTTTAGATTTTTGCTAATTTTTGGCCTTAAAATGGGCTATGAATAGCTTTTATAAAATAGACCCTTATTTTAAAAAACTAGCCCCTGAAAGAAAAAAATTACTAAAAAAATGACGAGGCTAGATTTTTTTGCTGTTTGGCTTTCTAATGTAATATCAAACACTTTTGTAAAAACAACTCTTATTTTGAAAAGCAACCCCCTGTGCTGCAAGAAAGTATATTTTTTTAAACTGTTAAGATGGAAAACACTTATAAAATATCAATACGGTATTCTTAAAGCATGAGTGAGGTACAAAATTATTGTTCACACCTAATTGTTACAAAAACGACCCCCGTTTTTGTATTCGAATACAAACCTGCTGACTGATGCCAAAATTGTATGCATAATCTGTTGGGACCTGTCCTCTTGATTTTTGTGCTCTTTCGATATTCTCCCATTTCCGATCAATAGATTTTGCAAAATTAATCCTAATTAGCATTATTTTTTGACAAAGTCTATTTAAGTGGTAGAGAGGGGTTGATTTTATACGTTAAGGATTGGAGCATAAAAATTGCAGTGGGTATTTCCGAGGAGCACAAAAATCAGCCTTCATTGACACTAGAAAATTCTCAAAAACATTATTCTTTTACGTGTTCAAATTTGCGTGTTAGAGAGGGGTTGATTTTAGAAATTATGGGCTTGAGCCAATATTAATCTCTCTAGGAATTTCACAGCGTTACTACATGGAGAGAAATTTCAATAGATTAATTTACGGAATCGCCTGATTTTAGAGAAAAATTTTTTACGTGACTGAAAGTCTCAGAGTCTATGATCTAAAAGCATAGAATTCGAGAACTGAGAGAAAAGAAGCGTGGCCTAAAGCCTGGAGCTTCGAGACCTATGCTTTAAAAGCATGGGTCCAGCGCCGAATTTTGGGCTTTAACACTTAACGTTAAAAAACAGCCAAATCTTAACAGGCATTTTTGACTTTGTCCAAAAATAATTTTTTTCATACAATTTTCCAGTGTTACTAGAGTCTTTGAGTTTTAGGTTTTTCAGAAAGAGCATCGCCGATTTTCGGGCTCCAACGTTCAACGTCTAAAATTAACAACTCTCTACCACGTAGATAAGAAATTGTAAAAAAAAACTTTTTCTGAGAATTTTCCAGTCTCAATGGAGTCTCTGATTTTTGGGCTCTTTGAAAATACCCACTCAAATTTTTGGGCAACAACCCTTAATGTCTAAAATCAACCCCTCTCTATTATGCAGATAAAAATTGTAAAAAAATAATCTTTTTCAGAGTTTTCAAGTGTCAATATATCTACGATTTTTAGACTCCTCGAAAATACCCAATCTGATTTTTGGTCATTTGAAATTGTAAATAAATCTTTTTGAGAATTTTCCAATGTCAATCTAATCTCTGGTTTTGGGCTCCTTGAAAATACCCCTTCAATTTTTTGGTCCCAACCATCAACATCTAAAATCAACCCCTCTCTACCACGTAGATATGAAATTCGAAAAAATAATCTTTTCGAGAATTTTCCAGTTTCAATGGAGTCTCTGATTTTTGGACTCCTCGAAAATATCCGCTACGATTTTTAGGTTCAAACCCTTAATCTCTAAAATCAACCCCTCACTAACAAGTTCATATGAAATTGGAAAAAATTATATTTTTGAGAATTTTCGAATGTCAATCGAATACCTGATTTTAGGGCTCCTCGAAAATACCCACTCCAATTTTTGGGTAGCCCAAAATAAGCTCAAAATTCTACTGTTCTTTGTTTTTCCGAATTTGAGTCTCTATATAGGGGGTCGTTTTATATTTAGTAGAGGTGGCATTTGGAAATTGGTCATTGTTGCATTTATGAGCCCAAAAAAGCGCTAAGTGCTGACGATTTTGATTCTTTTTTTAATTTTTATACAGTGAAGGTGCTGACTTGATGCAAGCCAGTACCTCCACTGGAAATTTTAAATATGTATAAAAAATAGTGGAGCCCAAAAATCGGCGATACAGACCAAAAAGGACCAAGAAAGCCCAAAATTCTGAAAGAAAAAAATGTTGGAATTTCGTTTGTAGAGGTGCTATCTAGATAGACCTAATTGTTGCGTTGGGAGTTGATTAAAGGCATTAAAATATCCATCGAAAAAGGTAAATTATATTTTTCAAACATAAACCAACTGTGTAGATATCGAATTCTTTCAATACGTGTTTTCTTTATAGGGTATTGGTTTTTTATATACCAGGTGTATACATATGAAACCGGTATTTTTTCAAGAAAAAAACACATTTATTTCAAGAGAATGATAACAAATATTTTATTCAAAGTATGC
>NC_046657.1:52007285-52023168 GCF_010883055.1 Belonocnema kinseyi
TCACTTTTTCATGCCTAGTTTCATATTTTTGGCGTTTTTGGCGCAGAGCACGGTTCAAATTGGCCAATTGTTGTTGGTAGCGTTGTTCTGTGAGCTGTTTTTACGTCTGACCATAGTCTTCATCCAGCAAAGCCTGCAATTCGACGTCCTCAAACGATTTCGGTGGTTTGCCGCGGTCAGCGTTTCTCACATCAAAATTTCCACTTTTGAACTTGTTAAACCACTCATTACACTGCGTTCGACCAAAAGCATGCTCTGCGTAAGCTTCGACAAGCATTCGATGAGATTCTATCGCCGATTTACCCAAATGGAAACATAAAATTAATGCTCCCCGCAAATCGTTGTTTGAAGGCACGTATTTCGACATTTTCAAGAGCGAAAAAAATCACGATGTCATATGAAACTTGAAATGTTTGGTATTGGATATTGTTGACAGATGACAATACGCCAATTAGCACAAATGGTAAGTTCCGACAGTGCCTACAAGTGTGCCTACTAGCCGCTAGATGGCAATACCGGTTTCATATGTATACACCTGGTAAGGGTTAATTTTACAAAAGCGATTTACATGAAATTTAAAAATAATAAAAAAGCACAAAAATCAAGAGGACAAATGTTCGAACACTTATTGAAAACAATTTTTGGCATCAGTCTACAGGTCTGTATTCAAATACAATTATGGGGGTTGTTTTTGTAACGATAAGGGGTAAACAATAATGTTGCTTCTCAGTTATGCTTTAAAAATACCGTGTTTATATGTTAAAAGTGTTTTCAATCTTGATAGTTTCTTTATTTGAAATAGGTTTTTGCAGCACAGGGGGTTGCCTTTTAGAATAAGGGTTGATTTTACAAAAGTGTTTTATACCACATTAGAAACCAAAAAAAAAGCATAAAAATCTAGCCTAGTTAGTTATATAATGATTTTTTAATTATTTTTATAGAGGGCGCGCCGATGAGTTGCCGGCAATATCCGCAGATATCCGCGAGGGTTCACTAGTGACTTGCCTCACTCGATAGTGAGCTAGATTTTCAACGTGATAAAAGGAAGGCAAATTTACCACTACAAGCGACATTACTTTCCGTGATAGCTTTCTTTAAAGGACTCTATACGTGTTTCTGCACAGGATCCCGTGCCTCGATTTGCTGCGCAAACCAAACTGTACAGGAATGTGACTATAAGCAACCGTACATAGAATTAGCAGATCTTTAAAACAGTTGTCGCAAAATTTTTGAAACTGCTTTAATTCTTTTATTTTTTATCCGAAACTGCTGTTTAACGAACTCCATCTCTCTTTATTGTCCCTGAAATTGTGTGCAATGACAGACACAATCGTAAAAACGATTTTTTCGGAGTCAGGGCTTCTTGAAACATGGGTACTGAAATAAATCCGCGATAGTGAGTTTTCACATAAAACTAATAATACCTTTTTATTATGATAAGAACGTAATAGTTAATTTTTTTTAAATAAATAAAATAGTTAAATATAGTAACACGAAGCTTCTTTACAAACGAAGAATCATCGTCATCAAATTTTTCATAACAATTTTCAGAAAAATTGAGCACGCTTGCCAAAAAATTCCCTGAGATTTTCCGCTTTTCCAGGTAAGAAGACACCGTTTAATGTTGTGAAAAATTAAGACTATATCCTAAAAATCAGTTTTTCTAGATTAGCTTAGCAAAGGCGAAAATAATGGAATATCTCCCTCATATTTTGATTAATTTAGAAAAAATCAAAGGTTTCCTGTTTAAAAAAATTTACTATTCAGTTTTTTTCACGAAATGGACGCAATGTAGGTAACTTCAAAACAATTTCCAGTTTCTCCAAGGGATTTAAAAAAGTACTGTCGTACAGGTAATTAAATTAGGTTTTTTCGGAATCACTAGATAATGCCATTAGAAACTAAAAATTTAGTTTAGTTTTTAAAAATATCTTATTGTTTATAGATTTGTTAATGAAACCTCAAACATTTTGAAAAATATTTACAACATAAAGTCAAAAATTATTAAAAATGATCTGGTATTCAAAATTTCTGATAAATCATAGAAGGTATTTTTATATTTTTTCCAATTTATAACAAGGTGTCTACCCTACCCGGCTGGAAGTTAATTTTGTCAACTAAAAATTAAACTATTCAATTTTTAATTAAATAATAATCTTTCTTTGTGTGAGTGATATAGATGTGCAATTAGAATTAGAATATTATTTAAGTAATCACGTAGAATATACCAGACAAAGCCCAAATAATAACGACGTAATTTCCGTTAAGGAAAATGCTGAAAGAATTAAAAAAGTAAAAAGATATTTACCTCTAAGTATTAGTGAAATATTTAAACTGTTTTAAGAAACAAATCTGAACGTAAAAATTGGAAAGAAAATTTTTACTTTGCGACAAAGTTATTTAAATTGACCCTTTGAAAGAGGAATGTGTTTGTATTTATTGCGTATAAGCTTTTACTTGTTTGATTACAAAAATCAGGGAAGGCATGAAAAAAATATCAAAGATATTCAGGATGAAACTTTGCCTGAGGAGAGAATTTTGAAAAGACAACAACATCTATTGACAGTTTTGTCAAAGAGTTAGCAACCTGGACAGAAAAAGCGAATGTTCACATACATGTGAAAAATATAAAAAGGGAAGAAATCGAAGAGGAGAAAGATCGCGCTAAAAGTCATTCAAATCATTTTACAATGCAGTGTGACTTTGATGAGAATTGGAAGTTAATGTTAAAAGATGCTATTTAGACTAATCATTGAACAAATGAGCAGATATCGATATTCACTGGTGTTTGCTATCGAGGCGCAGAAGCTAAAAGTTCTGCAGTAGTTTCCAAAGATAAGAAGCATGATTCTCCACACGCTAATTGGAAATTGATCGCATTGTGCAAATAATGAAATATTCCAATCCTAAGACATTGAAAAAAATTATGATAATAACAGATGCAGCTGCAGCTCACTTTAAAAATGGCTCAGTACCACGCATTGTGTAAATCATCTTGCAAGAAGAAATAGACCTTTTCGGCACCTGGCAACAGAAAAGAACTCTGTGATGGCTTCTTTGGCTTGGTAAAAAACTGTGCAATTAATCATAACTCGAAGAAGTCACATCTTATAAAATCCGTAGATGATGGCGAGTCTTTTGTTCGAAAAGTGAAGACGTATACTTGCGCCATTAGTCTAAAACTGCTTTCACTTGAAGAAGTTGCCAGTTTTCAAGATGAAAAGGAAAAAGAGTGGGAAAAAGTTCTAGGAATAACTAAAATTCAAAAAGCCCACGCTTGGAAAGTAGAAGTTGGAAAAAGCGACAGGAAAGTATATTTAAATCGTAAAGGATCTGATATTTATGAATTTTAAAACTGTGCGTATTCTGTAAATATATCATTTTAGATTTCTTCAGACATAAACAACATTTTTCTTAAACTGCATAGTTATACATCATATTAACAAAAAGTTAATTGAAAAAAAATCTAAAAGAAGAAATTCACTTTTTAGTTTTTTCGAAATATGTACGCCAGTTTGGTAATTTTCAACTTTTTACAATTCTCTTTGCCCATTTTAAAAGAGTTAGTCTTTCCCTAAAAGCCCCTGGAAAGAAAAGGAAATTACGTGAATTGGTTCCCAAGATGCAAACCATATATTTCAGTCCCTAAAAATTCCGTGAAATCACCGGGAACATACTGCCCGATTCTATATGAAATCAGTCAATTAACAGTGCTTAAACAAGTATTTGGGAGGCTTTTTGCCAAACACTATTATTTAAATAAACGTATTCTTGATGAGGTTGAAGATTTATTAAGTAGCATCAAACTATGTATCCAATATTGTAAGATAATTTTAATATTTAAAATATATATTATTCGAATAGAAAAGAGTATTGGTACAAAATTTGTACAATTTTTAAAAAGATCGAAAGATCCTTTAAAAAACATGAATACCTTTAGTTTAATTTGATAACGTTATATTAATGATAAAAGAAAGTGACAAAATAATCACTCAATATCCGATATTTGGAACAGAAATCCGTTAAAAATGAGGTCCAATCTTTTCTTGAGTTCCTATCCAATCTTTTGTTGATATATTTTTCGTGAAACTTTTTGGGTAATTATTAATATTTGAGGTTTTCTCTACTATATGTAAATTTTATGTTTCAAATTTGGCGTGTGAAAGTTTAATAGACTTTCTACAAGACTATAGATGACTGAAATTTTATCTTTTATAGAAACGTTCGAACAAAAATAGTATTACCTTCTTGACCACGTCCGTTTTCGGTACTGTTTTGTAATTAATCTATTCTTTTCTTGGTAAATAGTGATATCAGGAAAATTAATTTATTTATTATTTTCATTTTCGATGGTAAATTTCAATTTAGGATTATAAGAGTTAAATTTGGACAAAAGTCAATTAATTTTCTTTTCCGGAATGCATGTCAGAATATCGTCAACTTATCAAAAATAGAAAAGAGGTTTAAAAGATAATCTGGAGATAATCTTATTTTCTAAAACTTCCATCACAAGATTTGCAATGGTATTTGATAACGGTGGCCCCATAGGGGTACCGAAAACCTGAATGTAAAATTAATTTTGAAAGGTACTGTAAGCATTGTCATGAAAAAATTCAGTCAATTCCAAGAATTGTTCAACTGGAGTATTAGTATTCTCTCTGGTTTTTCACCATTTTGATTTTGCGTTTTTTAATACTAACTCTTTCGAAATATTTGTAAAAAGTGATGTTGCATCGAATGCAAATTTTTCATAATTTTCTGGTATGTATAGATTTTCGATTTTCGATTTAAGTTCCCAACTACTTTTAACGTTGTATTCTGTCTTGTCAATAATTTGTTTAATTGGGTTTGCAATAAATTTTGATAAATTGTAAATATGTGTCCCTATGCAATAGTTAGCAGGTCTGAAAGGAAACGAATCTTAATTTATTTTCGGAAGCCCGTAGATTTTAGGAGCAATACCATTATAAATTTTTAAAATTTTTAGCTGTGTCGCAATTTATGTAATCAGATTGTAAGAGATTGATAACTAATTTATTTGACTCAACCTGTGTTTTTGAAGTTGAATCTTTGTTTAGTTTTTTATAAGTATTTTTATCTAGCAAAAGATTTTTAAACTTTTTAATATAATGAGACTGTTTTAAAATTATCCTGCCAAGGAAACCTAGAAACCCCTGGAAATGCCAGGAAATTCTTTTAAGAGCGTGCTTAATTTTTAAAATTGCATTATATAATTGAATTAAGATAATTCTTCATTTTAAAAAGTACCTTTATATCACTATAATAATCTTGTTTTTTTTTTGTTTCAAATTAATTTTTATAACTGGAAATTTAACTGTTATATTTTTGGTAGAAAAGCGATGTATTTTTTTAGAAAATTTATTTCTTTTGATAGAAAATTAATCTGTTTGCTTGACAAGTTAACAGTTTAGTTGAAATTTTTCCTTCTTTGACTGAAAAATATTTCTTAGATGAAAATTCCACTCATGTTGAAAAGAGGCCATTTTGTTTGTATTCAATTGGTTTTGATTAATTTTTTTTGTTGAAATATTAAATACTACATAATTTGTTCAGAATTTATATATTTTTGAATAAAAATTGTATTACTCAGTTGAATTTAAACTTTTTTGTTAAGATTTTATTTTTTAATGGGGATTAATAATTTTAATTCAAAATTCATCACTTTGCTTACAAAGTTAGCTATTTTGTTAAAAATTCGTTTTTTTATGGACAGAAAATTAAATTTCTCTATTGAAAATTAAACTTTTTGCATTTAAAACTTGAACTTCACAGAAAAACGCTAATATTCAAAAATACGCCTGCACCTGTTTTTTAGTTTAAAGTTAGTCTTTTTAGCTTAAAAATTCAACACCTTGTTTTTAAACTCATGTATTTTGTTCGCAATTGGTTTTTTTTATAGAAAACTAATCTTTTTAGTTTAAACGACGTTTTTTGATTAAAAATTCAACTAATTGGTTTAGTGTTGAATTTCTTTGGTAGAAATTTATTTTTTGTTGTTGAAGATTCCTCACTCTAGTTAAAAAGTCACTTCTATGGTTGAAAATTGGACTTTTATGGTGTAGAACTAATTTTATAGCTTAGAAATTCATTAACTCTTGTTTTAAAAACTTCTCTAGTTCTTCTGAAACATTTATCAAACTATTTAAAAATTCACCTTTTTATTTAACCAAGTTGTTGTGAATTGAACTCTTTTGTGAAAAATCCATTTTGTTCTTTTTAAATATTATTTCAAGAATTCAAATTGTAGACCGGTGTAAAATGCAACTACTTTATGTAAGATCCCTATTTTAGCTTTAAAATTCATCTCTTTATTTAAAAAATGAACTATTCGATTGGAAATAAAGAAAAAAACTTAAAAATACGAACTGTTTAATAATAATTAATTAAATTTTAATACAGGAACATTAAATTAGATACTAAATTATTTCTAAACCAATTTATGCTGCATCACAAATATAATCACTTTTTCGTCCCATTGATTAAAGTTTCACAAAAATAATTGTTTAAAAAATGTATTATCATTTCAAAGAATATTTTCTTAGAAAAGAATTTTGCGAGAGAAAGGAAGATTTTTAAAAATTAAGTTTTAAACTAAATCAAGACCAGCTGATTTGTTATTTTCAGTATTTTTAATTGGTTTAGTGAATTCCTTATATGTTATTTTATTTGAATTGGCCCTTCAATAGGACACACAATATTTTTTGAGGATAAAAATGAAAGAATTCTTCTGAAAAATCTCACCAAGCTACATGTGGGGTCGTGGACGACCCCCAGTGATGCTGAATGGCCCCAGGAATTCAAATGCACAAAGGGGGTTTTGGTATAATCGTGAGAAAAAAAATTAGGGTCGCCCACGATCCCTAGGGCGCTTGAAGGGTTCATTGTCTTAGATATTTCGAAAAATTCGAAAACAATTTTTTCACATTCATCAATGTGTTGCTGGTCAGACGTCTCTCGTGTAGTGAAGTAACTTTCATAATTTTCGGCCAAAAGATTTGCTTTTTTATCAGGTGAAAGCGCGAACATTTAATCGGGTTTTTTAAAAAGGTCAATATTATTCCCGTTTCGTTATTGTTTTAGCGACTTCTGTATTTCAATTTTTATATCTGCGCTCTTGAATTTTGACTGCTATATTTTTCTGAAGACAGTTTACTATGTTCTTAGGGATATAGCTTTTCTTTATTTTATGTTTGTTGGCAGAGTTTAATGAGAATGCCGATAATGTCTTCAATCGCGGGGCTGAGGTCAGCCATTGTTTCTTCATTGTGAGCAATGTTTGTTAGTGCAGGTTCAAATTTATCATGTGTTTCTAGGGTCAAGTTGAATGTTTGGCAATTTTCTTTCTTAAAATTATAGCGAGGCACGACTGGGGCTTTTTGATAGTTCGTAAAAAGCATTAGAAGAACTGGTCGATGATCTGAGTTTAATTCGTCAAATGTGAAGTATCGTGGTTGTAGAAGTTGTTTTTGATGATTGCGAAGTCAATAAGGTCAGATTTATGTTTAGTGTTGTGGGAGAAAAAAGTATGGGAGTCTGGAGTTTTTACATACAGATGCTAATCGTTTATGAATTTAAACAATTGTTTTCCGGTTTTGTAAGTTGTTCTTCTATTCCAAGCTAAGTATTTACCATTTAGGTCCCCTGCTACGTTGTGATTGATATTTTCTTGAAATAAAATAACGGTACGTCTATGTGAGTTATTTCTGTAAAATTTGTAACCACGGACTAGATTAACTAGTGAGGATCCGCAGAGTAGAGTTTCACTGAGCAAGCAAATGGTAATGTTAGTTTTATAGAGGTATGTGGAAATTTCATGTATTTTTTTAAATGCCCTTAGCATTAAAAAAAAATGACTGCTAGTGTGTTATTATTGAATTTGACCATTTTCGATAGCAAGTGAATGTATATTACTTACGATTTCGTCAACTGAATTTATAGCTTCGGTAATGTAATTATTATGTATGATAATAGCTAGCCGCGAAGATGTATTTTATATTTAAAAAAGTGAATTATGAAAGAATATACATGAATAAATTTTCACCCAAAAAGTAGCATTTTTAAACTTTTAAAAAAATATAAATTTTTAATGGAATATTTATATTCTCGACCAAATAGTTTAAGTTCTAATTAAACAGATAAATATACTGAAACTAAAGCTTGTTCCTAGAGCCTGGACTTTTCGACCGTGATTGAAAGCTGTACTAATTAAAGCATTTACATTATGACACAAATGAATGTTTCAGTAAAAAAATCCAATCAATTAATTTTAAATGTTTTTGTCATTTTCATTTTAATAACTTAAAAGTCTAAACAAAAAAACGATGTCTTTCAGCTAAATAAATGTTACCTTAGAGCGTGGATTAATATTTTTGATGAGAAATGTTTAAACTTTTCAATTTATAGAAGTTGAAGGTTCCAGATTTCACAGTTCAGTGGCATTTAATTTGAAATTCTTAAATTCGAAAGAGTGAATAGATTCCATTTTACACGTGTGAATTATTGAGCGTTTACATACCAAATTTCTTAGCCAAACATTGATTAAGTTTCGATTACAATTTTTTAAAATTTAAAGACTTCGAATTTCAAAACTTTCATTTTTAGTTATCTTTTTATTTCTTTAGGGCAAAAAATTATATTTAAATGACTGTGAAAAAGTTTAGAGAACTCGAAAAAACTAATAAATATAGGCCAGATCACCTCCATAAAAGTCGCGTATCAACAAGCTGCTGCTTCTGAATAGAGAACAAGAGCTGTTTGCCAACTTAATCTATTCAACCTTATCTTATTCAAGTTCCAAATAATCTTTTTAAAATGTGTCAAGTTTAAAAGAATATTTCTTTCATGAAAAAAACGAGATTCATAAAGTTAAAAACGTAAAATAATATTCTCAAAAAGTCTCATTCATAAGGATAAATAAAAATAAAACTTTAAATGTTCTTCTTCATTTACTTTGGTCGTCCTTTTTAACAATTAGCATTGCCATTCGCACGCATCTCGTCCGTGTATTTTTTCGATCGGAGTGAGAAATAAATTATAATACAAAATAAAGTTTCTAATAACAATTTATTTTTTAGATTGAATTTCTTACACAATCATTTGAATGCAATCTTTCTTGTAAATCGCAAACGTAAACGGAAAACGTACTTAGAAAGTTCCTAATAAGGTTTTTTTTTGCAAGTTTTTACAAAAATTTTGTAAAACTTAGATTCAGATTTAAAAAAATTAAGAATTAGTATAACTTTTAGAATATTTTTAAACTCTTCAAAACTTCAAAAATTCCGAAATATATGGAAACTTAAGTAGATCTTTAGGACTATTAGAAAATAGTCTTATTCTCGTTAAAAAGTTTCTGTTTGTTAAAAGTATTGCATATTAATTTAGGAATAAAGTTCTATTACAAAACTAATTGTAAAGTTTATAATAATAATTATGATAAAAAATTCTTGTGGAAAAATATTAAAATTTGAAATTTTTCAATTTTTAATTTCCTTTAAGTGTTAAAACCACTTCAGGTATTCCTTAAAATAATTAATATTTATTAATATTGGATAAAATATAACAATTGAAATTTTAATAAACAAATTCAAAATGTTGGCACTTCCGCATTGAAAAAAATTGTTTGTACAAAAAATGTTTTAAGCTTTTGCATGAAGGACTGCTAGTCACAACAATATTTAAGAGGTTAACAATAACCATTGGAATAAATGATTCTCGTGACAAAATATTCAAATTTAAGGATTTATCTATTTTTATTTCCTTTAATCGCCGTAATGGATACGGATATTCCTGAAAAATGTATCTTTAATAATATTTAGTGAAAAATAACCACTTAAAGGCTTATAAATAATTTAGATAAACGATTTGCCTTGATATCGGAACACGAAAGGTTAAGCACATGAACAAAAGCATGCATCCTAAGTCTTCTGTTCCGCCACTCTACATATCAAGTCACCAAGGTTGTCGCGAAATATTGAATCTTGAATGTCTTCACAACAGGAATATTCTGGGTACAGCACATAGAGTCGCAAATGGAAGATACCCTCATCTTAAAATGGTCAGGAAGCACAAGAGAATATATTACGTGAACAGCTTCTCGATAAGAGGATGCACGGCATCTTCCACAGAAATGTGGAGGATCAGTCAATGTCGTGTGAGATAACTTTTGCTTTCCTTAAATCACCCGAATTGAAGTCTGGCACGGAGGGTTTCATTTTGACATGCCAATAAAGTTTCATTTCCACCTTAACATACCGTTGACACATTTAGAGCCAAGACATTACCGATGATAGCTGCAGGGCGCGCCATGCACACCCCGAGCATTTGGTACACATGATGTCTAGTTGTCCAACTCATGCGGGAACAATCTACATCCTAAAGCACAATGCGGCACTAAGAGTGCTTTATTACCATCTCTTTCACTCATACTGCATCAACCTTAATATTGGTCCTCTAAATTCTTCCAGAGAAATCGAGTCAATTGTCGAGAATGAGAACCCCCACATATACTAGAACTTTAAATTCTCGACAATTGTTTCTGTTGCACACTGGAGACGTGACATGGTTCCTCTTGACTTCGAGGAGCGAACCATGTTCGTTATCGAATTTTCGGCGCCAGCTGACAGAAACATCATAGCCAAGGAGAATGAAAAGAAAGAGAGGTATAGAAACCTTATAAGGGAGTTGCAATGAATTTACCCGGAATATTCTGTTAAACTGATCGTTTTTATGATCGGTTCTCTTGTAAGTCCCAAGCTTTCACTGGGTAATAACCTGAAAAGCATCCCTGCGCGTCAAAAATATGCTAAAACACTTGCGGGAAAAATGCAGAAGGCGTTCGTCCTTGGGTCGCTCCGTGTTCTCAGGGCGCAGAACACTTTTTCCGGATCGTGGTATTGATTCCGTTACAGCTTAAAATGTTGATTTTCGTGTGTTTTTTGGAATTTTGTATCTGCTATTAGTCTAATCATTTTTGAAGAAAATGGTATCAAAAATATTTAAAATGTGCTCACTTTTTGAGTTTTCATCTGAAATAGCTGGCTAACGAACTTGGCCTTCAGTTTAGGACACTAAAAGAGTGTCCAAGAGGCCAATCTAATAGAATTATTTTTTCAACGGTTATCGTACTGACCGACAGGCATTAATATATACAACCATACATACAACCAGACAGACACGTAGACAAATTCGTAAAAACCTGTTCTTCGGATTCAGGAGCTCTCAAAACATGGACATTTAACAAAAATGGGTGGCATCAAATTTTACACAAATCTAGTACCTTCTCTGAATAGAGTGTAAAAATCTGGAATTTTCAAGCAATTTTTTATCAGTATTTAAAATAGACACCTTGTTTCATCGTGCTACATATAATATTTCGAAATCTATAGTTTTCATACTAAATTCGAAGTAATCGGCAAGGGCCTACTGAAACCCGCAAGTACAAATATATACGAATATTGACAAACGTTTTTGCGTTGGTGTAAATTGGTTGGCAACGTGTTGCTTCCTTCCAATTTTCAAGATATATAGATCAAGTCTACGAACCGGATGCTTAACAGTCTCAAGGATAGTAAATAGATTTTTTAGATACGGAAAAATTCCATTTCACAGCCTCAATGTGGTAACAATCTGTTTCAAAATAAAGCGAAGGCTAGTATCTATATGAGTACAACTAGCTCAAGCTCTTTGCAGTTGAAGTTTACAAAATATTTGAGAAATCAGTTTTCCGACTTCTAGAAAGATGAGAACTGTTAATTTCATCCTTTTCTTCTACATGTCCATATTTTTTCGCAATGCTGTTCGTAAGTAGAATGTTTATATAATGATAAACCATACATACGTATGCTTATTATCATTGCTTGTATTTCGTGATAAAATATTGTTCAGGGTGCGACAAAGCATTTAATTCTACAGTCTTAGAACTGTTCAATATGTTATTCATGAAATGAATATGATTTTAATCAATCTATTTTGGCAAAATTTTAATATTGTGCTATGTATTAGAGATTTAAAAATAAAAACGTTTATAGCTTGAACCACAAATTTGTCCTAACATATGTTGCAAACATTATTATGCTATTGCGTATAACATATTCTACAATTGCGCATACGTCCAGCAGAAATTTAACCGAAAGTTATTAGTGAATTTCCATATATTTCCAAAAATCTCCGTAATTTACCATAAACTTCCGTAAGTTATGAATGAATTTCCGTAAATTACTATATATTAATGCAAGTTACAAAAATGTCCGTACATTGCCATAAATTTCAGCAAGTGACGATACAATTACGTAAGTTACCACTAATTTTCATACATTTTTACAAATTTCCATAAAATGAATAAATTTTCACGAAATTCTCAAATTTTCAATAATTTCAGAAATTTACAGAAATTTATGAAAATTTATAAAATGTACGCATGCGCTTTAAATCGGGTAATAATTTAAAAACGGCGGTAGCTGTGTCATCATCGGTGGTTTGCCCCCCCCCCCCCCTGTTTTTGTTTCATATTTCAGGGGTGAGTTTCTACCATTATTGAAACCGATTTGTATGGGTCTAGTATATGTCAGGAAAAATTCGAAAATTTTAGCATCAAAAATGAAGCTTTCTGACATTTATTGTTTTTCAAATATCAAAAATCAAACTCGTGATTTTTAATATCTCACGTGTTCTTAGGATAAGGGGGGTTTTTGATGATTTTTCTTCAATTCGGAACATGGAACTAAAATTTCTGGCGATTTATATTTTACAAATTTCTAAAGTTAAACTTTTTAAATTTTAATATTATAGATATACTTGTTAAACCCAAACAGTTTTACTGATCTTATAATTCAAGAAATAAAAAATTTGTTTCGTGTTTTTCAATGTTTAAGAAATAAAAATTAAACTTGTCATTGTTATTACTTCAAATATTAACATTTAATTAGCCTGGACTGTTCTGTTTATTTTCCTTTTTTACTATTTATTAGTCATTTTATTTGTAAGTAAAGGCGGTAGGGTTTTCCAGACTTTGTAATGAACACCCTAATTAAAATTTTTTAATTTCAAAGTAAAAATAATGATCTCAATCGCTTATCGTCTTAAACTTCTTTTAATTAATATATCGATAGCTGATAAATTGATGCAAAATTTGGACTATAGCTTTTTTTAACGGAAGTTTGAAAACCATCTGAAGTACAATTTTTTATTATTTGAGACTGAAAATAGAAAAAAATGCAAATTTTTGCAGATAATTAAAATGTTTGCAGCTCTTTGCTTAGTTACTCTGTAATCCCGAACTTTTTCTTCTGAAATTATATGTATTTTAATATCTTAAAAGGTCCCTGAGAAGGATAATAAAAAGGTATGATTTTGTACCAGTTTTCATTATCTTTGAAACTTCGATTGTGAAATAAAGAGTATATTGTACGTAACTACATTCATCACCAGAATTGTTGTTCGCGATACCAATTTTTAAAAATATTTTGTTACATAAAATAAATAATGTCGTGCAGTAAAATTGATTCGATGAAGAAATAGTGACCCAACATTGAAATATATCGAAAAAATCGTGGCTTCCATAGTATCACACTTCAAAAATTTTTTGCAAACTAGAGATATCGTTTTCAAAATCTGACATAATCATAGACTCATTTTAAAATGGAGAAAAAGATTTTGCTATCCATAGTAAAAATTTAAAAACCAAAAAGGTGCCGAAACGTGTAGATTCTTTGAAAACCAAACATCGAATGTTTAGAGCATTACATTACGCTCTCATGAATAAGAATGTAAACATGTGCAGTCTTGAGCATAAAAATTATATAAAAACTTCGAAATTCCTCACGACACAAACATTTTTTGAACCTGAGAAAATGTTATTTCACTTAATGATACAAAAAAATTGCAATTATTTTAATATAGAGTCCGAAAATCATAAAATTGTATCCGCGTATATCTGTATGTCTGCTTTATGTCTGTAAGTTTACCCAAATTTTTTGGCCATAGTAAAGTTTGAGGGATTTGTTAAATTTATTCAGCCTTTGATACACTTCTTAAGCTTCCCATAATTAAGGTCAAGTTCGTTAAGCAGATATTTCATACCAAAATTAAAAAATTTAGAGCATTTTCAAACTTAAAATTTTGTTATTTTATACATTTTTTGTGGATTTTCCTATAGTACATCATAAAAATACTTGCAAATTATCCTCATTTTTAATTTCAATACAAATTAAAAAACTATTATGCTTGTTAAATTTTGAAAATTTAAGAAAACAATCAATACAGTAAGTGCATTCTGTTTTATTGACCTTAATATACGTGTATATTACTTCAACAAGGTAATGGTATTTTGAATTTAAATTGTAGTATATGCAAAGGACTTTACTCACATGCATATTGAATTGCATTCAGACTTTTCTAAAAGTGCAAGTTTCAAATTTGGCGGTAAGTTGGAACTTGGATTTTAGTAACTTTGAAGTCCTTTTTTTGTATATTATCTCCTATCAAGAGATTTTTATGTGTCAGTTATGGCTATAAAATTAATCTCTTTGTGTTAAGGAGTCAGCTATTTTCTAAAGAACGAGTATTCTTTTATTTAATGCAACCTGGATTGATTTCAAATTAAAGTATTTTTTGGGTGAAATAATACAAGCTATACAATTTTTATTTTGACAGTTAGTCTGCTCTACTTAAAAGATTAACATCTTGATTGAAAATTACTTTGTTTATTAAAAATTTAACTATTTTGTAAGAAAGTTCAACTATTTAAATAATTTTTTAAAATACTTTCGTTTCTTGAATTGAAATACAACTTGGCGGTTTCAAATAATTTTGTACTTGTTGACAATTTAACCATTATGATAAAAAATTAACTTGGTTTTGTTGAAGCTTCAACTATTTTGTTGAACATTCTTCATTTTTGGTTGACTGCTACGGTGAATTCAAATATTTGTTTAGAAGCCTCAACTAGCTGGTTGATTTTCTGTTGGAAATACTTCTCTTTTGCTAATAAAAAATTCTGGAGATTGTTTACAATTTTTTTTATTAATTTGTCTTTTGCGATTTAAAATTAAAATTTATTTGTGTTGTCAGGTAAAAATTTAAATAGTGTGGTAGAAAGTTCAAGGTTTGTTGAAAATTAATTTCATTTTTGGAAGTCTAATCTTTTGTTGAAAGTTGTTTTTTTTTAATAGTAAAAAATTCAAGTATTTGGTCAAAAAACATTATTATTGTTAGAAAAACCATGTAATTTGTTAAGAATATTACTATTTTAAAAGAAATTCCAAATTTGGTTAAAAATTAACTGGTTTGTTGGAAGTTAACTCTTTTGTCGAAAATTCGTCTTTTTGGTATAAATATAATAAAAAATTAAAATATTTGGCCGAGAATTAGTTTTTTTTATTGAAAATTAGTATTTTCGGTATCAAGGTTCAATTTGAAATGGGACAGATACAGATATGGGACAGACAGAAAGATTTAAGCTACCAAAGCTTTTATTATTTTACAAGGCGAGGTTATATTGTCGCACTGGCTAGTGTGAAACAAATAGTAGGTACTCACAATAAGTAAAGAAAGATTTTTACATACTGTTGAGCACTGAAGCGTATTGAATTAAAATTCATTCTTGCAGTCTTGTGGATAAATATAAGACCATTATTCTTGCACAATTAACAGATGCATTTACACATTCAAGTATGGCGGCTACACGAATGTACATTTGAAAACCAAATAAATCGATTAGGATGAATCAACGTTCCAGCATAATTACCAAAATGCAATATTATAAATAACACAGGCCCACAAAAAAAACAAAAGTGTCTGTGCAATTGACTAGACCTATATATTCTTATGTATTTTTCGACGCTGAATCCGAATTTGCAATAAAAAA
>NC_046657.1:52023268-52031846 GCF_010883055.1 Belonocnema kinseyi
CAGTATCCAAAACATCGATTTTTTGAAAAAAATATCAATTTATCACGTTTATTGTCCACTTACGCCGACTAGGAGTTGTTTTTTGAAAAAAATGACTTAAAACTCGTGATCAGCGACCTCAAAAACCCCCAGTAAAGTATTTTCAATGTTTATAAATCGGTTTAAAATCGTAAAACTTGATTTTAATGTCATTTTAATGAAATTTGAAGCAAATTTTCACTTTTCGCGATTTTCTGCCTTTTCATCGCCGTATGGTGGGTTGAAATTTTTGTGAAAAAAAAATCACAACATGGTTTTCGATGCATTTTTTCCCGTAGAATTCGATTCTGAAGTCAAAAAAATAAATTTTTTTTTTTATTTAAAAAAAACCATGAAAAAACCGTAAAAAATGAGGTTTTTCGAGCAAAACCCCATAAAAAAGTAGCTGGACCCTACTTTTTTATTGCAAATTCGGATTCAGCGTCGAAAAATACATAAGAATATATAGGTCTGCTCAATTGCACAGACACTTTTGTTTTTTTTGTGGGCCTGTGTAATCAATGAGACAAGTATTTAACAGAGTTTTACATTTTATATAGCAGTAACAGATAGCCATTGCAGAACAGTATCGCAAATATAATTATTAGTTTCGACACTAATGGATTTTATTCCTCTCGTGACAATATATATTTGTAATCATTTTGTTTAGTTTCGACCTCTTAAATTGTTGGTTAGATAAGTTTTCGGAATTGAGGTCATTAAATAAAAAGAACAAATCTTGATCGTAAAAATAAGAAATGGCAACGTTTCAAACCCGACGTTGTTCTTTTTCGAGCCTAAATTCAAAAATTATTTTATTACCATAAATAGAGTTAGGCATTCAAGAAGGATATTCAAATAATTAAGAAAACAAACAATTGAGTGACAGAATTAAAATAGCAAAGTTTATTTATAAAACAATTGTGAAGTAAAATTATTACCTGAAAACGTTTTATTAAGTATCTTGGTAATTGAAAGAAGAAAATAAAATATTGTTTTCCAATTCTGGAGTCAAACTTGTTATCCATCGATTGCCTTGTCTTTAATTTGTTTTAATGAAATGAAGTTAGTTTAATTTATTTATGCTATATTAGTGTTGTGAAGAACCCTAATATCCACTGTAAAAAAATATAAATCCAAAGTTAGGAAGGAAAGCAAGGAAATAAGAATGTTTTTTGGGGTTATGTGGTCAAGAAGAAAATACATTATAATGAATGTTATATGGAACTAATCAAAAAAAGGAATAATATGAACCTGAAATGATGGATTTACAAGAGTGAACCAAAAAAGGTTTACTATAAAATTTGTTTTACATTGTAATATTTTGTTTAACAAACTTGTAAGATTAAAACGAGCTTTGATAGAGAAAAACCTTCAACTAACAAGTCTCAATAAACGTTCACAAAATAATCATTAAAGTTTAGGTAAGTACATTCATAAAGTCATCAAAAAGCAGTCGTAATGTAGGCGCTAAATTTAAAATTGTAAGAAATGTGAAGTGGTTAACAATGGGAAATAAAATTATTTTTTACATAAAAGACTATAAAAGTCATGTAGTTTCGAATTGTCATAACTAAGATCAACAGATTTCGTTTCTTTGTTGATGTAAAAGGATTCGATAGTACGACGTTTAATAACATTTTTTTCCTGTCTACCAGTATGTGCAATATAACGCCCGTCACAGAATAAGCAATCGAAACGATAAACAATATTCATTTTGTGGAAAATGTCTGTTTTGTCCTTAGGTGATGGGAATAAATTTCAAAAAGGTTTAATTGGTCAGAAGATGACTTTAATATTTTTTTGCTTTAAAATAGAAGCTATTTTATCAGTGCTATTTTATCACATAGCTTTTTGTCAAGAAACTCAAAGTTTTCAGTTCGAGCATCTTCACTAAAGCGCGGGAGGCAAGGGGACTCACGCTAATCAAGCACCTCAAAGGGAACAGAATTTGCTACGTCCACGTCGTCGTTCCTGGGTAATGCTAAACGTAAACGTAAACTGCTTGGAAAAAACCTCGAAAAAACCTTGAAGATCATCACCAAGATCAATATAGAGCTCCCCAATGAATTTCTCGTTGAAATTTACTTCAGGAATTGCACTGACCTCTTGGAAAACTTTATTAATTTTAAATAACATCTAACTGGCCCTGAACGTTACAATTGACCTATGAGTTGGGAACGTATCTGAACGTAGAATTTTCCGCTCTATCGATTGCAGAAGTAAAAAAGGCGGTTACCATTTACAAAAAGAAAGTTGAGCTTCAAAAATCCATGAAGGTCAACTTCAAAGTCTAAATGAAGGTCACCATTGAAGTCCTTATTGAAATTTACTTCAGGAATTGCACTGACCTCTTGGAAAACTTTGTTAATTTCAAATAAACTCTAACTGACCTTGAACGTTACAATTGACCTATGACTTGGGTACATACCTGAACGTAGAATTTTCCGCTCTATCGATTGTAGATGTAAAAAAGGGGGTTTCCATTTAAAAAACAAAGTTGACCTTCAAAAAGCCATGAGGGTCAACTTCAAGGTCAAAATGAAGGTCTCCATTGAATTCCTCGTTGAAATTTACTTCAGGAATGACCTTTACTTTTTTGAAAAATATTTTACCTAAGGAAGTATCCATACGTGAGGAAATATACCTGAGGAAATATCCATTTTCCAAGAATAATAAGTATTTCGTGTTAAAAGTTAAGCGTGATAGGGGACATGCTAACGGACGTTCCCGCACACTTTTTTTGTGGGCGTGAGATATTTCTCTGACCAGGGACTCGTGTATGCACAAGACAACAGCCACTCTCTCCCTCTCGCGCCGTCGTTCGCCATCTCTTGCTCATGTGGCTTACATAGTATAATGCCAGTGCCGTATCGTTTGAGCTTTTTTTCAACAATGGGTTGATTAAACAAATTTTTATTTTGCTTAATTTAATTATTTTTTGACGGCGCTTAGAAATTAGTATTGATTGTATAAGTGTTATCTCTCTAAATTTAAATTAGTAGAAATTCTACTTATTCATTCAGCACACTTCATTTTAATTGATGAATCAGTTATTTTCAGAAGTTCATTAATTTTAACAGCAAAAATACGACAAATGAACAAATGAACAATATTATTTGTAATATTGAATTATAACCAAAAGTTTAATTGAAAATGTTTGCTGAGAATATATATACTTTGTGTATAATAATACAAACGTGTAAAGGCTGTCAAGTACCAATAGTAGTTTACAAATTAAATCCAGCCGTGTATTGGTGAAAAAAGTATATCCATTTGTGAATAGAATGTCATGAATGCTATGTTTTCTTTTATTGAATTCCAAAAACTAACTTATATTTCATAAACCAAATTTTAATAAATACAAGTTATATACATTCTTGTCAATCTGATGATAATTATCAATTTGAATTACTAGAATTGTTTTTAATGCCTATTTGAATTCCGCGCCAACTCCGTGACCCTAATGCAAGCGTAGTAAATTAAGGCGCCCAAATTAGTAGCAGAGACGAAAACGCGTTTTACTTGTACAGTTACAATTTTGGAGAGAATACAAAATGTTTTGAAAAACCAAACATAATTAGGGTACCTTTTCACGGAGATCTGTTTTGAATTAATATTTGAATTAATTTGACACAACGAGTTCGCATCTAGGTTATCAACTAACTAAATTTTCTAGAAATTAATCCAATGAAAAATATTAATTCGACAATTATGTCAAAAGAGCCCTCCGCCAAAAGGTGTCCTTAACTCATTTTCAAAAATATGGTTAAAATATATTTTAACCAGATTTACAAATCATCTTGATGTACTTTTTCAATGCAAGTATACAAGCACAACTGATCAATCAGTTATACCAGTACAGGTATATATTACTGATTCAATTAGTAATTTTCTTTTTACTAATCCAATCAATACAATTCTACTAATTGTCAGAGACTCAATTTTAGCCACAGAAATGAGTAGAATTTAACTGACAATCAGTTATATTTGACTGTTTCAAATTTAGAGAGTAGATTTCCCCGGTTTTTTTCCTACAATTATAAAGATTTAGTCCTTAAAATCTGGGGAATTATAACGAACATGCTAGCGAAAGTCCCCAAATACTATTTTGTGTGGGTAAATTAAAAAAAAATTATTTTGCTAAATATGTGTGTGTGTGTGTGTGTGCATTTCGAAATTATGTGTGTTACAATTCTCCCCCACAATTATTCTTGAGTGCTAAAGATAGAAGCGGTACGACAGAGACCTACATTATCGGAATTATAGAGAGATGAAAAACTATTCTAACCTCAAAATAGTACACATTCATAACGTTTTTATTTCGCACAATACCGAGGACGTCCGTTATGCTGTTTTATAACATCTGTGAGTTCAGTTTTGAACAATTTTAATTTTCGTGCAAAAAAGTCCAGGGAACTGTAGCCTATTGACCACACGACGAAGTATCAAATGCCCACAAGAAGAAGCAAATTTTGGATGTTCTTTAAAATCATTCTTTAATCAAAATCTCTAAATTACATCTTATAGATGGAAGTGATAACCAGGAGGGACAGCGTCCAAATTTAAGACGGTTGAGGTCTTTAAATGAAGAAAATTCCAACGATCGTGCTTCAAAAATAAGGCGTCGTACTTCAAGTCCTAACCATGGAGGTTAGTATATTGCAATTTTGTTCAAATAACAAAAAATTGTTGGGATTTAAAACCGAATCTAAATTTTATTTCTTAACCGCAAATAAATTTAATTTATTGAAGGGAATTTGTCCTTAGAGGCCTTTGAAACGAGTTACCAATTTTGACTTATAAATCTACATATTCTTATAACAAATTCAATTTCAGATCTTCTATTCTCCGCTAAAAAATATCGTAGCTTTTCCCGCTTTCAGAGTAAGCTCAAAAAACATGTTTTTAAAGAAACACATATATGTTACTTCCAAAAATGTATGAAAATTAATCAATTTTTTTTTAATTTATTGGACTTTGCGAAGTTTTCCGAAATTTATAATAATTTATAGAAATTTGTAGGTATTTTATGAGAATTTATTTTATTATTATAGGAAATATATCAAATTCATCAAAATTAACAAAAATGAGATCAAATTTCAAGAAAAAGTTTTTAAAGCCTACACTAATAAAAGTGTTTGCAATTTTAATATACATTTACTATGCATTTTTATGGTAAATTTAAGAACTAGGCTTATGAAACGGCAATTAAGAGGCTGCATCGTAAATTCAATGTACATGTATATTGATCAATTATTAGAACAATCAGGTATATAAAAATTTCTAACAGTGTAGCGAAAAACTTTTCTGGGACAGGTTATTTTGCATGCCATTTTTTTGATGATCTTATCACTGATCGAAGTTCGCCATACGAGGTTTTGGTTAAGAATAAATTTGGTATTGTACAACTAAAAACGCATTACATTTTTTAATGATAATTGTGGAATGAAAAAGGTTTATGAGAAAAATGTTGTGGTCGCGTTAAGATTAATGAACGAACTATTACAACCGTTACCAGAATTCTTCTCGATATTTTCGTGAATGCCTTTTTAAGGCTTCGTCAGATTTGTTGAATCTCCGGCTAATATTGAGGGCGTCTTTTTGCGCAAAATGAAAAGCTACTTAGTAATAATGGTGCTTTCATAGAGGGTTATTAATAACAGTGCCAAGAATTCTATGTCTCGCGGCAGGTGTATGCAAGTTTGAACGAGGGGTTTTCGAGGTTGCTGTTCTCCTCTCTCGTGTATCATTATTGAAGAAATCAACATGCACAATTATAAATTCAGAAGTCAAGCTAACATTCACTTAACCAACGCAAACTTTGAATTTTAATTAGGCTTTCGCTCATTGATAATATCTATGTAAAATGTTGTACAAGAGGGATTTTTAAAGTATGTGATTTGATTTCAAATTTAAAAACAATAGTTACAACTTCAAATGGTAGATCTAATATAACAGCCAAAATCGCTAAATTCACCTAGATTTGCTTGAGGCTTGGTATGAGTGGCGCTTTGTGATCTCTATTTCAAATTGTTGGGGGTCGTTGAAAAAATTCTTTAATAAATATACCTATAGTATATGTTACAGGTGGACGTCCACCACATCAATTCTTATGGCCCGATGGTTATGCGTTGGTCGGGACCTATCGAGTGCGTAAGTATAATTTAATTCTTTTTAATTAGCTGAGAATTTGTGGGATTCAGTAAAAAATCCAAATTCTATTTCTTAACAGTCAGTAAATTGTTGAATTTAAAAAATTTATTAAAATAATTAAATTCGTGGACGTTTATTGGAATTTGTACAGGTTTATCTAAAACTTCGTATACGTGGATTTTGGGCTTCGCCAGTTTCTAATTTTTGTAGGTTCGTTAAAAAATTCTTCAACAAAAATTCCTATATTATATCTTTCAGGTGGAAATGATTTGGTTCCAATTCAAGATCAAACTGGACATTCATCAGAAGTGCACTTTTACCATGGTCCATCACAAGGTAAGTATATGATAATTATTTTGCAGTGACAAAAAATTTGCGGGATTTAGAACACGAATCCAAATTTTATTTCTTAACCTCAATACATTGTTTTCGCTGAACAGCGTGGCTCCCTGGAGACCGTCGAAAGAAGCTTTTAATTTATCTAAAAATTGTAGATTCTTTTCAAGAAATATTATTGCGCATACTGTTTCTACACGAAAAAATATTGTGACTTTCCCCGTTTTCAAAGCAAACCCAAAAACGCGTTTTTAAAAATACAAATTTCTGTCAATTTTGAAAACATATAAAAATTAAGGAAATTCGTGAGATTTTTTGTAATTTTGGTAATTTTCCTAAATTCATGGTAATCTACAGAAATTTTAGGATACCGACAACAAAAGGCTATACTAATCCGCTTTAAATTTTACCGAATGTTTATATTATTTATCTATATGGTATTAAGTTTTTAAGAATTATTAATTTTGTTTGAATGCAATAATTATGTTCTTTAATTTTATATTTTGGTCTAAGAACTATGAAAGACAAAAAAAATTGCGCTCGTTGGCGCACATCCTTGTTTTTAGCCTTAGTTCTATAACTAAAATCGACCCCTTTTTTTCCAGGACCACTGGCTGAACCACCAGCACTAGATGATGTGCGAAATCTGCATCGGTATAATCTTGGTCAAATAGTGAGATATAGAGGCGATATTTATATAGTCTGTACATTTTCACGAAATACTGTTCCAGGCATTGACATATTGCGTGGAGTTCTACGAGCGGTTTACGAAAGGATTAGGAACCGAAACCCTACCGACCCAGGTTAATGATAAATTTTCTAAATTACTTAATTTTTCTAAACAAATGGTACATTATATATATATGGTATATATAATATCATAACCCCTGATAAAGAATGACCAACCATCACTACCGAGGAGATAAAAAAGTATTAAGAGGGATGACGAACTATTCCGTAACGGGACCAGATTGTATCAAAACCTTCTGGTGGAAGAAGTTTTCTTCAACCAATCAGCATTTGGCCCGTATTTTTACCTCATATTTGAAGTCGAAAGAGACGATTCCAGAGTGTTTGGTGGAATGGCGCACAATACTCCTGCCGAAAATAGGCAACTTAGCTGACCCGAAGAACTACAGGCCAATAACTTGTCTGAGCATGCTTTATAAGATATTCACAGCTATCCTAAATGATAGGATTGTTCGGGCAATTGAACCTGTGTGGCAAGAAATATATGAACGACGAGGCTCAAAGAAAGGCGTAGCCGGATGTCGGGAGAACCTGCTCATCGATAGATGTGTCTGCAAGGATTCAGCATTCTACCAGCGTGACCTATCGATGGCCTGGATTGATTATCGGAAAGCTTTCGATTCGACATCCCATAGACTTATCATCTGTCTTTTGGAAATCTTAAAAGTTCATCCGCAAATAGTTGGGTGCATAGAGAGATTGATGCCGCTTGGGAAAACCAGATTTACTATCTCATCTGGAAAAAATCGTGTGTCAAATAACAAGGTCACGTTTCAGAGAGGTGTCTTTCAGGGCGACACCATGAGCCCACTCCTCTTTTGCCTAACATTATTGCCACTATCTCTAGCACTGCGCTATTCCGACGGGTACTTGTGCGGCAAACCTGCAGATCGAAAGTACAAGGTCACTTATGTATTTTACATGGACGATCTTAAGATCTATGCTAAAAACAGAGAGCAACTGCATCTAACTCTGGGGGTTGTCGAACGATATACTAAGGAAATTGGAATTAGAATTGGAATTTGGGTTAGACAAATGCGTCGAGGTTTATTTGAAGCGAGGAAACCTTAATGGTATCCCTGAAGATCCCAAGCTCATTGATAGAAGCGCCAAACGACACCTTTGCGCTGTAGAGACTTATACATACCTGGGCGTGCCACAGAGCCGCATTCAGGATGTGACATCTATAAAGGATAGTCTCCGAAGCAGATACAAGCGTCTCATCCGACAGATTTGGTCTTCCGAACTGTCGACGAGGAACAAAGTATCTGCAACGAACATCCTTGCCGTCCCGGTACTACTCTATTCATTTGGAGTA
>NC_046657.1:52031946-52034236 GCF_010883055.1 Belonocnema kinseyi
GAAAGCCCGGATTAAGAAAGCACAAGAGAAAAACTTTCGTGAACAGCTCCTCGATAAGAGGATGCACGTTATCTTCCACAGAAATGTGAAGGATCAGTCAATATCTTGTGAGCTAAAGTTTTCTTTCCTTAAATCACCCGGATTGAAGTCTGGTACAGAGGGTTTCATTTTTGCATGCCAAGACGGTGCCATTTCCACCTTAACATACCGTCGCCACATTTTGAGCCAAGACATTCCCGATGATAGCTGCAGGGCGTGCCATGCACACCCCGAGCATTTAGCTCACATACTATATAGTTGTCCAACTCACTCGGGAACGACCTACATAATGAGGTTCTAACTCACTAATTTCTGAAAGTGGAATGCTTGGCTCGAAAGAGTCTTAAGCCTGACGCGGTAGTGGCAGTTACAGCCTCCAAATGAGGGTATTACGAAGGATTTTTTTGAAGATGACAAAACTGACTTTAAGGCCAGCAGGCTGACAAATAAACGTCTATCTATCATAAAAAATCAATAAAATTATGATTTTATTAAATTTTTTTCTTTAAAAAAAATTAATGTGACGTTGAAATTTGGAGCCCCTATTAAACTAGTAACTAAAGAAGCATTGATTTTCAATGTCAAAAATTCGGCTTTCCATTTAAAAGTAACAGTTAACATTTTAAATGACCTTGAAGGTCAACTAAAAGGTCAATTGAAAGGACGACATTGCATTTCTCGTTAAAATTTGATCCAAGAATGACATTAATCTGAAGAAATACACAGGCGTCTCGTTAACTATTCAAAATCACAAATTTGATCTTAAAATGACATTCAGGTGTTTCCAGACTTTTTGGACATCCTATATTAAATAGCCTTTTATTTTAAACTCTTGAACTTGAACGTACAATATAAAATTAGGTGTCTGAAATATCAAAAAACATAAAATTGTATTTCTTTATTGCATAATTTAATTTTTTGTTAGCCGCACAAAATAAGCATGTTCTACTGCTTGCGGATTAAAACTAAACACTCTCCTTTCAAGCAACGTGGCCGGACCTGTATATATATTGTAGGAACTCACAGTAAAATAACGTGTTAGGTTATCAGGTCCAACATTATATACTAGATATTAAATTAAGAGACATGCGCATTTTCTAAAAATAATTAAAAATGTTAAAAAATGTAATTATCATAAATTGTAAGAATGGGTAAGTGCCACATTCCCTTTTCAGTGTCTTTACATTCGCTTCAGTTGTCAACTTGAAAAGAAAGATCACGTTCAATTCCCACTAGCAGCACACGCTATCAATTTTGTGTGTTATTCCAACAACAAAAATACGGTAATTGCCGGGAAATTTTTCGGAACTCATTTCAGCCTCGGGCCTGTGAAATTACATTGCTGTCCTCCTTGCTATATAATATACTATTTTACTTAGTGCCTTACAAAAGAAAAAATGACAAAAGTAATAATAAATTTATAATTCGCGGCTTTTTTCGCGGCACGCACAATTCAGTACAATTTATTAGTTTTTAGTTAAAGAATCTGGTATCGCTAAAATAACTGATAAATATATTTTGTATAGGGCAATATCAAATACCGCCAGTCCACTTTAAGAAAGGCGATATAATTTTTCGACGACGTGCTCCACCTAGAAAAGACTTTGAAAAAGTTGCAGAATGTTTTGAAGACGGGGCAATTACTTCAACTGAAATTCATGAATTTGGTAATGTAGAAAATAAAATATAATTTTGTGAAATATTAGAAAACTCTGCCTCGAACGACTAGTTTTTTGTTAAGTACGGATTTTTCACGCACTTGTATCACAAATAACTATTTCACATACATTAAAGTGATTGGTAGTTCTAAACTAATATTTTCTTAAATGCTTTAACTTAAATAATGACTATGTGTTTTTCTAGAGTATGGTTTCCAAATTCTACCCCAGGAGGGCTTTGTATTGATGCGTCCTGTTTTAGAAGATAATCCAGGATCCGGAAATGATGTATATGAGCATTTTGCAACATATATAAGTGGCATTTGGCTTGTTAGAGCTCTGCTTCTTTATCCAGAAGGTAATGTAAAAACTGAAATACAATCTGAACCAAAATATTATAGATATGTGCATAAAGTGTCCAAATTTTCGCAATGAATACTACTTTGGAGTTCTGAAAAATACAACTAGTTTTTATCCCAGGTAACTTGAATATGAAATTTCTCATACAGAAAACCACGTGTTAATATTTAACTTTTTGAATCGTTTAATATAATTCTTTTTGGACTAATGCCAAATTTTTAGAGTTCCATATA
>NC_046657.1:52034336-52036467 GCF_010883055.1 Belonocnema kinseyi
GTGGCCGTACGAGCACAGTTGATGCTGAACGATCTGGGCGTCCAAAAGAGGTCACTACACCAGAAAATGTCGAAAAAATCCATGATATGATGTTGAATGATCACAAAGTGAAGTTGAGAGAGGTAGCTAATGCTGTAGGCATATCATTGGAACGTGTGTGCAATATCGTGCATTCAGTTTTGGGCATGAAGAAGCTCTGCGCGCGATGGGTACCGCGTTTGCTCACATTGGACCAGAAACAAATTCGTGTGACAACTTCCCAGCAGAATTTAGCACTATTTTCTTGTAAGCCGACCGAGTTTTTGCGCCGATTCATAACCATGGATGAAACCTGGATCCACTACTACACTGCTGAGTCAAGGCAACTGGCAAAACAGTGGGTTCCACCGGACCAAAGTGCTCCGAAGCGTGCAAAAACGCAACAATGGGTCGGAAAGGTTATGGCCTCCGTATTTTGGGATGCACATAGCATAATATTCGTGGACTATCTTGAAAAAGGTAAAACCATAATCGGAGCATACTATTCACCATTATTGGACCGACTGAAAATCGAAATCGCCGAAAAACGACCGCATTTGAAGAAGAAAAAACAGCTTTATCATCACGACAATGCGTCTGTTCATTCATGCTTAGTTGCACAAGCAAAATTGCACGAAATCGGCTTTCGTATTAGTTCCTCAGCCACCGTATTCACCAGACCTGGCCCCCTGCGACTATTACTTGTTCCCTAACCTGAAGAGCTGGCTCACCGGTAAACATTTTTACTCAAATGACGAGCTCATAGCTGAAACTGAGGCGTATTTTGGAGACCTTCCGATCGAGTACTTTTCGGACGGTATCAAAAAGTTAGAAAACCGTTGGACTCGCTGTATCGACCTAAAAGGAGAGTATGTTGAAAAATAAAGCCGACTTTGGCCAAAAAAACGTCTCCGTGTTTCATTTTTCAGGGACTTATCAGACTGCCTAGTATATGCAGTGTTCGCTCAGTGTACATTTTGTTCTAAGTGCTTGTTTCTGGATAAGAAAACCTGCATTGTTGTTTCTGATTTCGCTCAGTCACTCAAAAAGTGTGTTTTTAATATAAAAAAGATTCCAATCTAATATGATTACATTTATAAAATAAAAATTTAATTGACACAGGTTAATTTTTGTAATATCTTTTAAAGATGATACAGTAAAAGAATCGTGTATACATAAAAAAATTAACGAAAGCTTGTACTCGAAATACTCAAAAATTAGATAATAGTCAAATAAAGATTCATATTTTTCTTCTGTAATGATTCTAAACTAAAAATTTGTCTATTTTGAATCTCTCAATTTGAACGCTTACAAACTTGGAACGTTGAAAAAAAATTGTATTTCAAGTGCGTAGGGTTTTAGAAGTTAAAAAAGGGAGCCTCTTATATCAATAAGATTAAAATCGTTTTGCAGGATTATTTTTTTGTATTAAATACCTCAAAAGCGTAAAGATTTCATAAATAAAAATAGATTTTATATTTTTGGATACTCAATAGTTTAACCGGTTAAGTTGGAAATTTTAAATGTTAATAAATTATTGCGAACCTATTTCAAAAGAAATAATTTCAAATAGGACAGAAGAAAATTTGGACGATTCTCAGCTTTCTACGAAAGAAGACAATTCTCTTTCAGTTTAAAATTTATCATTGTGTATTTAATGTTTTAACGCATGTAGGTTTGAATTTGGTTTTCTAAACATTACAATGTTTACAAATTCGTAACCTAATGTAGGCTGGCTTATGAAACAGAACTAGACTTCAATGGCTTGATGACAAACCCAAGACGAAATATTATTATATCCGTGTTCGTGTCAACTTAGAGCCAGACGAGGAGAATGGTTTCGAAATAAGGCAACTATGAAGTACAAGAAACAGCATTTATTATGTAACCTAATTTTTAGAAATTCCCGCATTTGCCTGCACCTCTATACGATTGTGTTTCAGAGCACCCCGTCCGGAAAAACCCTCTTATGGAGAAAACCTCCAGGAGGAGCCAAATGTTTACAATCTCTTTCACTGATGATCTGCATCCAAGAAAAAATAGAACAGTTTTTTATTTCAGCCATTAATAGGTACGTAATTAAAAGCTACTAAGTAAATTATTCCACAGTAGT
>NC_046657.1:52036567-52040044 GCF_010883055.1 Belonocnema kinseyi
TACTTCAATTATTACCCAAAGAAATTATTTTTAACTAAAATTAATTAATTTACAAACAAGAAGAACAATTTTCTAAAAAAAAAAACATTTAATTTTCAAACACATAGTAGAATTTTCAACAAAAAAGATCAATTGTCACAAATATCTTTTACTTTTTCCGATTAGCTGGAAAGATTATATTAAAATATTCTTGAAAAGAATTAAATCAAGTTTTATTCTGAATTTTCATTTTATAATCAAATTTATTTTACACTCAAATGAAAAAATTACACGTGCATTATCAATTAGGAATGAGACTTTTCGAAAATATGATTTTACAGTCTCAACTTTATCAGTCTCATTTATTTACGAAAATAATATATTCTGATACTGCACACATATCAAAAGGATTATTCATAACGTCAGTAAGGTAAGCTTGAATAGATAAGATACAGACATAAGTCTTGTTTTTCATTCAGAAACAGCAGCCTGTATAGGTAAGTCGCATTTTTGAATTAACATTTCTTTGGTTCAAACAAATATTTTTCTGTTTCAATAAATATTCTGCTTTATTTTGAAATTAATATTTTCATTGTGAAGTGATTTATTCGACAGATTTTTAATTTGGCAATATTAAAAATTGACGGATTACATGTTTTCCTAAAATATCAATTTGTTTAATAATGTAAATGCTTAAATTAGTACAGGTTCCAATCATAGGCGAGAAGTTCAGAAAAATAATATGTGCCATAAAAAAATAAATATTTAGAAAAACGAAACAAGCTACAATAACATTTTATTTAACAAATTTTGCGCCTAAATTATATTAACTAATTCTCTTGAAACCAATTAAGGCTAGGATGTGTGTTATTGGTGTAAATTTTCAAACATATTACTGGAAATAAACAAATAAAATGCATGGAAATTGACACAAATTGCACTAAAATGTTTAATTATAAAAATATACCTTTCAAAGAATTGATAATAAAAATATCAGAGATATTATTTTGTTGCACACATTTTTTTATACATTTTTCTTAATATCACATAGTTTAAAAGATAAATGGAATTTTAGCTTTTTATATTTTTCGTGCAGTCAAAATTTGAATTTTTCGAAAAATATAAAAAATTTTATAACAATTAGTAAATTTTTTTTAACATTGTGCGTAACAAATAGTTCTCAAATCGTATCAGATTTTCTATAAAAACCGTAAAAAAAGGTTGATGAACCGAGAGCCTCTCTATTTAACACGATACTTGAAAAGATAAGTGGTCTCGAAACTAGGTCTCAATGCAAGAAACAAAATAATATTTACCTGTCTGCAAAGTTTGGCATTCAGTCACATGTCAAGGAAAATAAAAATCTAGCCTGTACAGTATACTAAGCATCACATTTTAGAGAATATTCGAATATATTTTATTTTTTATTATAACAGAATATTTATCAACATTTCTATAGAAAAAGTCGATATCTTCCTTTTTTAATAAATTTTACCTAAAATCTAGTATGATTTTAGAAAGGTTTGATAAAACTTTCAATATTTTCGCTATTTCTGAATAGCTACTAAAAACTATGCTTGGTTGAAACTCTTTCTTTTTTTAAAGAAAAAAAATTAATTGAAAATTTAAATATTATGCCGAAAATTTATTTTATTTGTTGAATAACTTACTTCTTTAACTGAAAATTAATTCTTTTTTTCGAATCTATTATTTTTAGATAACAATTCGTCTATTTTCTTATAAATATGTGTTTTTTTTTGTAGAAAATTAATTTCTTTGATTAAGAACAATTATTACCATTGTTAAAAATTTGTTTTTCGGAAAAAAGCAATTTCTTAAATCAATACTTTAGCTTGATATTCTGTAGAATTTCTTTTATTGAAATTTAACTTTTTTGGTAGAAAATTAACTTGTTTGGTCGAAAAATATAGCTATTTCGTAGAAACTTAATTTTATTTGTTTAAAAACTTATTTCTCTAACTGAAAATTGAACTATTATAATTTTGGTTTAAAATTAATCTTTTTTTATTCGAAAATCCCCGTAATTTGTTATACATTTGCTTTTTTTAAACAGAATAATTATTTTACTATTTTAAAAATGTATTTAAATTGTTAAAAATTATTATCTTTTAGTAAAAAATTAATCTTTTGGTCAAGCTTTCATTTGTTCCTCTTTTGTTCAGAAATTCTGTTTAAAAAACTTTTTTAAGAATTATTTCAACTGATATTCGAAACACATCTATTTTTTTCAGAAAAAACATTGTTTACAAGTGATACATAATTAATGTTGTTTTCCTCACGTTTTCATTTCGGATTTCGATATGTACTTATAAAATAGGTTTGAAATGAAAAAAACAAACTCTAGAAAACAACTGTTTAATTAAAAATTGCCAAAGACGATAATTTCATCAATGGAGCAGATAAAAAGCTTTTTTTAACAAACAATAATACAATGTATAATTGGTCGGTAAATTATAAAAGTTACATTATGTATCTAAATTTAACAATATACTGCATTATATTTTATATGGCGTTTTGCGATAGCAGTGATAATCCTAGCTACGAATTTGAATCTTTTTCGAAACCTGGGGGCTATACTCATTATCTGGCGTTGAATTGGTCATAACTTGTAACCTGAACTATTTTCTAGCGCAACATCGTCAGCGCATTGTAAACCAAATCTAAATCATATTTTCCAGGTTTTGCTACGTTTTTAAAGTGTTTTAATTTCGAAACAGACATTAGGTAGTAGCATTTTTCCGGTTTCTTTCCTGAAAACTTAAATGTTAACTAATGAATAATCTTTTAATAATCCCGCACTTCAAAGGTTTGTCGCAGCATAAATTTAAGAGAATAATGTATCTAAAACATCTAATTATTGTCAGAACTCCTGCAGCTGATACATCTAAGAACGTCTAACGTTTTAGAACAAAACCCCCAGATTTGGAAACAATCATTATAAATTCGATGCTTTAAAATAAAGTCAATCTGAGAATGGGGCAACACACCGGCGATTCATTTAAAAATCATATAATTTTTACTCGGGATAGTGCTGGTTGCCGACAAAAGATTGAATCTACCGTCGTGCAAAGTGGGAAGAAGCATATAATTTTGTACAGCGAATGAGCAAAAGACATGACGCACAAGAGACGTGATCAAGAACATATTAACACAAATTTTAATATTATTATAAATGTATTTTAGCGGATATGGAAAATAGATTTTGGACACTACGTAACATAAAATTTTAAGACTTGATTTTTTCTTATAATTATGGTATGCCATATCACCAAATCGTCAAATTATTCATTTTTAAATAATAGGCGGTTTCTGTAAAAATTAAATAAATATACTAGGCAGTCTGATAAGTACCTGAAAATTCTAAGAGATGGCATGAGTATTCACTAATGTGAACCATTTTCGTCGAGCTTGATCCTTCAAATGACGCCTGTCAAAACTTCAGCCATTTATGTTTACGCATTTACAAGTTACAGCACT
>NC_046657.1:52040144-52051831 GCF_010883055.1 Belonocnema kinseyi
CTGTATTAAACAATTTTGCTCGAAATTTTGTTCTGAAGTACTTTATAGAAGAATTTTTATAGCAGAACTTTCAAAAAATGTATTTATTTTAATTTAGTATAAATTTGGTACGAAATTATTTTTCAAACTCGAAATTGAACTGTTACATTCTTTGTTAAATAATTTATTTTTTAGCTGTAATTAATTTCTTTCGATAAAATTTTAACTATGTTATTGAAAATTTAATTTTTTTCGTATAAATTGATTGTAAACATGTAGTTTTTTCCAATTTTGATCAATGTAAATCAAGTCTACGTCCTGGATATCTAACAGTCTGCAGGATAGTAAATAGATTTTTGATATAGGTAAAAAACTCCATTTCACCGCCTTAATGTCGTGAGAATGTTTGTCAATATGGCAAGAAGGTTCTATGAGAAATCTCTACCAGTACAACCAGCTCAAGATCTTTGCAGTTGAATTTTACAAAATATATACAAATTCAGTTTTTCTGCTTCTAGAAAGATGAGAACTGTTAATTTTATTCTTTTCTTCTTTATGTCAATATTTTCTCGCAATGCTGTTCGTAAGTAGCATATAATATAATGATGAATCCTACATACATATTTTTCTTTTCATTGAACGTATTTCCCAAAAATGTTGTTCAATCAGTAAAAAAAGGATCAATTTTGTGGCAGAGCATTTTGCTCCAACGATCATTTGACTCTCAAGAACATAATGATCTGTCCATTTAGGTCAATCTGATCTTATTTTTTGGTTCATTTGTCACACTAAACAAAATGGCCGCCAGTTCTTGGCGCCGGTATCATCACGACATAACCTAAAAATTGTATCTAACTTCACGTAAGTGACAACTACAGTTAACAGGTGATATTTTCTAATATCAGATTTCATTATTTTTTCAACTTTCCAATTACACTGCACTATCAGAAACCACAAAAAGCTTGAATGTGAGCTAAATTACTCTAAGAACGTCAACCCTCTTGGTTTGACTATATTAATGAGATGAATATGATATTAATCAATCTATTTTGGCAAATCTTTTAATTTGTGCTATGTATTAAAGATTTAAAAATAAAAATTATTATAACTTCAACTAAAAATTTTTTCTAACCTTTGTTACAAACATTAATATTCACTTTCCCCCATTCGCTTACAGTTTCCGTAATTTCCGTAATTTCCGTAAATTACAATACATTTCCGCACGTTGCCATTAATTTCCGCAAGTGACTATACGTTACCGTAAGTTACCACCAATTTTCATACATTATTACAGATTTTCATAAAATGAATAAATTTTGATAAATTTCTCAAATTTTGATAAATTTGTTGAATTTTATAGAAAATTATAGAAATTTATGGAAATGTATCAAATAGACGTATGCGCAAGAGCTCGAGAAATGATTTCAAAACGGTGGTAGCTGTGAAGGTATCGGTGGGTTCCCCCGCTTGATTTTGGTTCATATTTCAGGGGCAAGTTTCTATCATTATTGGAGCTGATTTGTATGGATCAAGTATATTTTCTACAGGGTATTGTGTAAATTAAAAGAATAGCAATTACCTCTACGTCAAGAAGCTAGAAAAATAACTATTATGTAGCGATTGAGTTGTAATGAAATATTGGTGAAAATAGCAGAATTTTTAATTTTAATTACTTAAGCCTATGGTAACAGCATGTATTTCCAGAATGAAATGATATAATTATTTTATGTTTAACAAAAGTATTCTAAAAATTAAATGTATACAGACTCTCAGGTTTATATTCATACCTCATATAATGCGCATGGCAAGTTTTATTTTCGATGTATAATAATTGAAAATTGCCAAAAATCATCATTTTTTATTCCCTGAATTATAGTCGGAGTGAAAGCCTTCAGTAAAAAATTTAAAAACTAACGTAAAATTGGCTATTTTGATTTTGCCGAGAAAATCTTTTCAGAACGGTTAGGAACCAATCTAGAATGAAAAATCAAGCTTTCTGATATTTCTTGTTTTTCAAATATAAAAAAATCAAAGTAGTCATTCACAACATCTTACGTGTTCTTATAATAAGAGAGGTGTTTGATGATTTTTCTTTATAATTCGGGACAAGGAACAAAAATTTGCCGCGGTTTATATTAAAAAAGGCTAAAGTTAAACTTGACAAACTTGAAGATTTTAGATATACTTTCAGACCCCAAAAGATCTTACTGAGTCTATAATTTGAAGAATAAAAAAAACATTTTAGGTGTTTTTCAATTTTCAAGTAATGAAAATTAAACTTGTCATTTGTATTAACTTAGATTATTAATATTTTATTTGCCTGAACTGTCCTAATTATTCGTCTTTTTTACTACTTATTAGTAATTTTATTTGCAAGTAAAGGCTATGGGGTTGTCCAGCCATCGTAATGATCACCCTGATTATAATTTTATAATTTTAAAGCAATACAACTTTCTGGTGGAACTAATGCAGCACATGTACATATTTCACAATATTTTCTCCTCATTGTTTTAATAAGGATGTCAATTTTACGCAAGCGCATTCTCTTTACGAAAATCAGACTTGTCATGTTTCCCATTGCTAAAGCCTTTCGATTAATTCAAAAAAATTCCGTCTGCCAGTATGTCTGCGTGTATGTCTGTCTGTATATATGTCTGTTAACCTGAATGTTGTAGCCACGTTCACTTGAAAAGGATTTGTTCCAACCAAAATTAAAGAATATAAAACATTTTCATACATTGAAAAAAAAAAATTTATTTTCGAAATTTTTGTCAAAGTTTCTAATGGATGGGTATAAGACTTGAAATATAAGTTAAAAGATTTCGATTAGACCAGCATTCAATAAGTTAAAGTTTTTACAAAATTAAAAAAAAATTTTATAAGTTTTATTAATTTTTGTAAAATTTTCTGGTTAAAGATAAAAATACTTGCAAATTATCTCAATGGCATTTTTAGTTTCAATACAAATTTAAAAAGTGATATAAGCTTTTCATCCTTTTTAAAATAGTCCAAAAAATCAATTCAAAATTGCACTACATCTATCAATTTTAGGTTCTTAGTTTAGTTTTGATTATATGACAAGATTTGTGTGCATTCAAAAATTGTAAGCTGAAGCACCCCCTATTTGACTGCCTCTAATATTAATTTATATTCATTCTATAAGATAATGCTATTTTTAATTGAGGATTGATAAATTGATTGATTGATTCATTGATGAGAATAATTGAGGATTCAGGTACTTTCTAAAAATTTTGACTTTCTTGGTTTAATGCAACAGTGATTGATTTTAAATTAATGTATTTTTTTGCGTGAAATAATATCAGCTATAAAATTCGCCATTAACAATTTATCTATTTCATTAGAAAATTTAACACCTTGGTTAAAAATTACTTTTTTTATTAAAAGTTTAACTATTTTTTAGAAAATTCTACTGTCTAACTGAAATACAAGCTTTTTATTATAATTCATAGTTTCGGTTTAAAAATGCCACTGTTTTGCATATAATTTATTTTTTGTTACAAACCTCAAGAAGCTGATTAAAAACTCTCTAACATTTTTATTGGAAATTTTACTTATTTAAAATTGTTGGTTTTGTTTTGGAAGTAGTTCTCTTTTGCTAATGTTTGTTTGTTCATTTGTTTATTCATCCATATGACTGTGGTTATACCATGAATGGGAAACTAAGAAATATAGATAGTTACATACATTTTCAATTTAGTTCTTAAAATACAGTAATAATGCTTCGATGTCGTCGTGTATTAATTGACATTAAAAATCTCGCGTCGAAGGTATATAATTTAAGAGATGAATCTAAAATAATATCGATGGAAATATATAAAAATTAAGAATTTAAAGATACAAATAGTTTGCAATATTTGCCATTTACTTATGCTGCAAAGCGACAATTTAAAATTTATCGAAATAAGTTGTCCACTTTCTGTTCTCTTTTTTTCTCAGTACATCCCTTCTCTTACCTCGTTCCCAATCTCAATCTTGCTATTCTGGTCCATCTTCTCTCTCTCCATATATTTTCTAAATAATATGGTACTCCTTCCTTTTTTTTGTATCTTATACCATTTATTGTATTGTGATTCCTCAATCACCCCCCATCTTTTTATTCATTGTCTTTCCCTCTCCTTTTTTCCAGTTCTTTATAGTTTACTCCCGTCTCGTCTTCTATTTCTTTAGCATTAAAGAACTCCCTCCTTATATACATTTCTTATAAACTCTTAATATCTTTCCATTCTTTTCATCCCTATATCTCTGCTCCATAACGTAATACCGGCCATACCATCGTATCAAATACCCACAATCGCCTTCTTCAATTTTTTTAACCTTATTTTTCCTATTCCCCATATTTGTTTCATTATCCCTGCTGCTTTTTTTATCCTTTCTCTTAAATGAGCTGTATTATCTCCATTCGTTTACAAAATATATCCTAAATATTTAAATTCTTTTACTTCTTCTACCTTTATTCCCTTCCGTCTTCGCGTCCATTCTTTCTTCCCTCTCCCTCATCTAAATTTAGCTCTTTCTCATCTAAGTATTTCTCTAATCCTGTAATTAAGCCAGCCATCCCTTCTTCATCCGCTGCCATCAACACTATGTCGTCTGCGTATGCGAATGTATATATTTTTTCCTTCCCTACCCTAACTCCTCCCAAACATTTTCTCCTCATTTCTTCTCCTAAGTCTGATATTAATATATTAAATAAATTGGGGCTCAGATGAGAGCCTTGCCTCACTCCTTTTATTCACCAGAAACTATTTCCTACTTGCGCTCCTACCTTTACCCTGCTTTTTGTCTCTCTAAAAATTGCCCCTTTTTGCCTTTTAACTCTCTTATTTACTAGATAGTTCGAAACATATATGTTGCCCATTACCCCCATTCCTTTTATAAACCCTGTCTGATTCGGTGGCTCGATCTTTTTTTCTTCAACTTCTATCTTCAATCTCGCCGATAAAACAATTACATATATTTTATACAGTATTGGCATCAGCGTCACACCCCTATAATCTTTAACCTTGTCTCCTTTGTCTTTTTCACTATTGTTATAACTATGCCTTCTTTCGATATCTCTGGCCACCTTTCTCCTCTCCATACTCGAATACACATTATCCATGCCCATTCCTCTAGTTCCTTTCCTCCATATTTCCATACTTCGCTTGGAACCTCATCTATACCAAGTGCCATTCCATGCTTCATTATTCCTAAAACCTTAACTATTTCTTCCCTTGTTATGTCCTCTTCTCATCTCTTTCCCTAGCATATTTTCCTCCCTTTCTAACTTTTTTCTCTACTCCTAGCAAATCCAAAAAATATTTCTTCCATTCCAACATTTCAATATCTTGGTTAACTTTCTTTCTTCTTTTTGTTTCTCTATTTACTACCTTCCAGAGCTTTTCTTCCGTCTTAGCCTTCTCCGCCTCTTCCCCAAACTTTTTATTCTCTTTCTCGTTCTTTTGATCACATCCTTGTCTGCATTTCCTTCTATTCACATTGTTATTACCTTTTTGTCCCTGTAATGTCACTATTAAGGGAAAGTGATCCGAATCAATATAATCACCTGCGTCTAGTTTCTAGACCTCATGATCCACTATCACATATTCAATTACCGTTCCTCTTGCCCCTCCTGAGCGTATGTAGCCTCCTTTCACATCTCCATTTACATTTCCATTGGAAATAAACCATCCCAACTCCTCCAAGCTCTGCAACAACTTTTTTCCCTCCCCATTTAGTACCTCATCTTTATATTTTCTCTTCTCCCCAATTCCTTCCTCCTCTGTCTCCGGTTCTTACATTGAAATCATCATCATGTTATATCAGTCTAATCTCTTTTTTATTTTCTTGAATCATTTCTTTCATTTCCTCTGCATTCTTCTGAAAAGCACTCCTGACATAAACCCTCACTATCTTCCACTTCTCTCCTCCCATCTTTACCTCTTTTACTACTAATCCTTCTCTTTGTTATTTCCTCTATTTCTTATCTTTCCTTATTATATATTAATTCATTACTCTCATCACTATTCCTCCCATTGCTCTGCCCTTTTTATTCTTCCTCTTTGCATTTTCACTTTCCATTTGTAACCACTTGGTAATCTTGTCCTTACTCATTTCCATCCCTATTCATCTAGCCACGTCTCTATAATTATGACTACATTCCATTGTGTCAAATTTCTCATTATCTCCCTATCCATTCTCGCCAATCCTGCTATATTCCAGTAAAATATCTTCCATTCTTCTCTTTTTTCGTTCCTCGTCTGTTTTTTCTTCTTATTATTTCTTATTTCCTATCTCCCGTTTCTTCCTCTCCTAGTTTCCCTTCACCTCAGTTCTTAGTATTTTGGGTATCCCACCATACTCCGTCTATCTCTATTCTCCCATACTTACCCCATGTTCTTCTGGCCTTTTTTCTTTGCTCTTCCGCTATTTTCCTAAGCTTATACTGCATCTTTCTTTCTACCTATGTCAAATCTTGCTAATCTTTCCTTCTCTATATTCCAACCCTCTCCCACACCAAAATCCACGTTCGGGCTTTCTAATTACTTTAACCTATCTTGCATCTCCTCTTCCTTTATATTATTATCTTCATGCTTCTCTAGTTTTTGTTCCAATGACTGCATCCTCTTTTCCATGTGTTCCCTGACTTCTTCCTATTTCTTTATTTCTTTCCTACGTTCAGCCATCTCATGCCTAATTTTCTTCTTCAATTCTTCTTCTCTTTTCTCCTGCTTTTGTTCTTCAACCCTTATTACTTCTATCATCACTTCGCGAATTTATTTCAGTCTTTCCTCTTTAATCTGAACTTTAATTTAATCTCTGCTTCCTTCAGCCCCCTCTCTATTATCATCCTTATCAACCAAATTCTGCTTTTCCGGTGGCGATCTAAACATTTTTGGATATTTCAAGCTCGCACCGATATCTTCCTTCTCTTTACTGCTTCCCATATTCCCACTTTTTCTTTTGATAAACGTCTCAATCGATTCCAAGCTTCTCGCTCTTTATCTCTTCTTTTCTAGAATTTTCTTGTGCTTTCCCCTTGTCTTTTCTTCTTTGATCCCCTCTTTCGGCGTACTTAACACGTACGGCCATAAATAAATTTTTTCCGCGATGATACTCGCTCCGTTATCCATGAACCCAATTCAAAGCTCCCCCTCCTATCCTTCCCTGCCTCTATTTATCGTCGCGATCTGGTACCCGTCTCGCCTTTCTCCGTCGCTACCCAACCCTACTACTATCAACCTGATCAACCCAGTCCTCCCACCCTGTCTTGAATCTCTAACCAACCCAGCCTCAACTTCCACACAAATCTGTCTCAATCCTCAAAAATATCTACCTCTCCTTTTCAATCTCACAATCCCTCAATTAATCTTTTTTCATTCTTTACCTTCTCAGTTGTTAGGAGGTAAGGTTCTGATAAGATACTATTTAAAAATGTGTTTAAATTACGCCTGATCTCGCAACTATTCATTTGAATTTTCGATTATATGCATTTGCGAAATATTTCGCAAAAGCATTAATTATGTTAATTTTCTCTTAATTATCTCTCCTTCATGGATAATTTCGTTTGGAAGTGAGTAATTCCTTTCCCTTTTGTTGACAAAACATTAGAAAGTACTATGATTTTTATTAATATTGTTTTCATATTTTCTATATACGTCTCGTAATCTGATTTAATGTTTAGGTTCAGTACTTGTCCGAGTATTGTTATTTGTTCTTTTAGGAATTTCGCGGTAATTAAATAAACGATAATTAAATATGCTGAGTGGTCAAGTCTGGGTACACATACAGAGATAGAATGTCCAAAGAATAGTTATTTGTTTTTATCTGAGCACATACTATATTTATAATTATATTTAAATGATGAAATTGGCATAAGTTGATTTCACTCGTTTTTTAATTTTTACACAGTGCAATCAGAAAACCACGTATTTTTTGTATACTATCATTTTTTCATGCATTAAATATCCCTGAAAGAAAAATTTTTCTGGCTTAAGCAGGTGTTTTTATCCCAGTTTCACTTAGTATTATAAATTCGTAACCTAAGATATCGGAAAGCCCTGTTTATCCTTTCAGAATTCTCTGCTGAAGTTCTGCTTGGACTTTTCGGTACTTGAGCTGATGCATTTTTGTTTTGTCAGTAATGTCTGCGATAATTCAACAAGTCGAAACATTTTTCAATTTTCATCACAAGATATGCCTGCGGATGCAAAATCGAAAAATTTGAATACACCCCTTTGATCGAAAGTGACATCCAGGTTATTGTCGTCTCATAAGTCTTCCTGAAAATAAAAAATGATTAAATTCTTTTTACTTTTATGCCTTCTATAGCCCTTTCGAGAATCAACTCCGCGCCGCAGGTTGGTATAACACGTGCTGCGCGGGGTCTGCGGTTGTCACTCAGGCGAGCACTCAGGCGTCTACAAACAAAAGCGGAGCGGGCTACAATGAGTTAGGTCACACTCAAAGTCAGCCACAAAATAGGCGCTATAATAGAATTCCACTGTATTAGTTTCAACACTAGTGTCATTTATTCTTTGTCTGATATTATATATTCATTCCTCATATACAGGGTGTCTAAAAAGTCCCGGGACAGTTGGATATTTCCTCAGGTAAAATATTTTTCAAAAGGGAAGGTCATTCTTGAAGTAAATTTCAACAAGGAATTCAATTTTGACGTTCATTTTGACCTTGAAGTTGACCTTCAGGGCTTTTGAAGGTAAACTTTGTTTTTTCATAAGTGGAAACCCCTTTTTACATCTGCAATCGATAGAGCGGAAAATTCTACGCTCAGGTACGTACCCAAGTCATAGGTCAATTGTAACGTGCAGGGTCAGTTTCAGGTTATTCAAAATTAACAAAGTTTTCTCTCCCCGAAGAGTTCTACAGTACTATACTGTTTTTCGATACCTATGTCAGTACCTTTCCATAAAGGAGAAGGGTTAAATCCTGTCGCAATATCAACAACTGAAAGAACTGTAAGGCGCTTTATGAATCATGGATCTATAAAGGACCTTCAGAGAACTGGTCGGTCAAAATCTGCAGGATCTGAGGAGATGCAGCTGGACATAGCCCAAAAATTTTTTAAAAACTCACAACTTAGTTTACGTTAAGCTAGTAAGGAGCGTGACGTTGCTCCTGAGACAGTGCAAAATATTTTAAAAAGCAATAATTTCCATCCTTACATAGTTCATCTGATACAAGAGCTCAATAAAGACGATCCTGATCGTCGGGTTGAATTTTGTGAAATTATGATGGACAGAATAGATAGAGATCCTCTTTTCTTTTGCAAAACAGTATTTTCAGATGAATCTACTTTCACTTAAAAATGTGAAGTTAACAAGCAAAATTGTAGATATTAGTCCGACACAAATCCTGATTGGATGTTGGAGATTCACACACGATATCCACAAAAGATTAATGTTTGGGCCGGTATCTTGAATGATACATTGATAGGCCCTTTCTTCGTCGATGGTAATCTCAATGCCCGTGCATATGAAGAGCTTCTCAGAAATCAAATTGTACCAAGAATAATGGAGATTACAGGCGATAATTTTCAAAATATTTGGTTCCAGCAGGACGGAGCAGCAACTCATTACTGTGGGGAGGTACGAGCATATTTGGATACTCAGTTCCCTCAAAGGTGGTTCCCTCGAGTGGCCTGCTAGATCTCCTGATTTGAAGCCTCTCGAATCTTTTCTTTGAACAAAGAATAAGGGGTGTTTTTCTAATATATCGTTGATTTACAAAAATGAACGAGATTATGAAGCAGCTGCTGAATTTGTAAAAGTTCGATTTGAAAATTGCGTAACAGTAAAGGGGACACAAAAGTTACATTACATCGAACCCGTGCAAAATCACCAATTAAAAGTGAAAATCTACTCTTCTTATCCTAGTTTTGAATATGTGAGCTTTTCAAAAAATGTATCAAAACGAGCTTTGAAACGAAAAGCGAAATAGATAAGGAAATACGTATCTAAAGATTGTACTGTGCTGTATTGAAATGTTTTCCTTCACAATACTACAGCTTATACGAATTATTGTTTTTTTGATAATAATAAAAACATTGCTTGTGCATATAACGAATTTGGTAAACATAATTTATTTAACAGAATTTGAAAAAAACTATAGCTGACTGTCATTCAAAGTTGATGGACTGGAAGCCTTTGGGAAAATATCGACGATAACGTAAGTTAACGAACTCGACTTTACATGCTCGTGGTAGACTGGTTAAGACTATGCAGCAGCTCGCGCTGGATAAAACAACCAGATTCTAATGTATAAATAATTGTTACTTTTGAGCATTTTAAAAAAGTGATCTTTATTAGATTCTGAAAGTTCAAATAATGATAACTTGTGAATTCCACATATCATATTCAAAAGAAAAAATAGGGGTCTTCTATTTTTGTGTTAAAATGAAGAAAAATATAACTTTGAGTGAATTTAAATTTTAGTGGTAAATCTGACATGGAATGACCCATATTTATATATTCGGTTCGGTTTTGATTCTTCTAGAATCAAACTGAAGGGCCTATGACAAAGCCACCGAACGCGTCCTCGGGTTGCGGATAGAGGGTCCCTGTACCAAGGGTTTCTGCTGCATATGGTTACAAAAATAAATAGGCAGTCGCGGACAATTGTCCAGGGGTGGTCCCGAAGGAATTAACCCCCAAGCGGAGGTGTGAAAACCGTGCTGAAAGCTGATTGGCACCTGGGTGAGGTGTCTAAAACTGTGACTCTGGGATACCGGGCGACCTCTCAGAGTACGCAGCCTTATCCTTGCATGCGGGTCTCTACAAGGATGGACGAACCCCTTTCCCTAGCTTCTCGTGGTAACAACAATGACAACACCAAACATAGTTGTAGTAAGTGCGGTTCAAAACAACAGAACGCGCAGGGCTCCCGACAATGGGTCGGCCAACAATGCCGACCAATCTAGAGTTGGGGGAGCCAATGAAAATGGATTCAATGCGATGGATCGGCGGGATCTCGTGACCGTTGGGAGGACGGAGCAACTGAATCACGACTTTCTAGACTGCTACGATGCGAGTGTGGCCCGTGATCGGGGTTACATGGCACGGCTGCATGCTCTGTGGTGCGAGAAACACCCGGAGCTATTGCACTTTTCGCAGCAACGTCTGAGAAACCATGCTGAACTACTCCGTAAAAGGGTCTATGTAAGCGAAACGCCTACTCTACCACAGCTAGAACAAGCCGGCAACAAAGAAAGAGAGGCGACACTAAGACCAACCGTGGGCAGGCATCCAATAGATGAAGAGCGATGCTTTACAACCCGGAGAAACATCAACACCAAGGTTTCTCTCAAGCCTAAAGATCTGGCTGAAATGGATGAGGAGCTTCATGGACATTTTTCCGGTGAATCTGACCTCTGGGCTATCAATTATTGTGTGTATAATGCAGCGAGAGCTTTGGCCGATGCGAACCGTAAAACAAAACCAACGGCTGATCATAAGACCAAAAGACCAATGCATCAACTTGCCGTAAAGATAGGCTGGGAAAGACAGTACGCATCCCGCATTCAATGTGTGATTGACTACATCACATCTGGCAGGAATTTTACCACCAAGCTTCCAAAGTTCGCGCGTGAACTCCGGACCCGTTATCACACACTTAGCAAGTCAAAGCTGCTGACCATCAGGCAGCATATTGTTGAGAGAATACGGATACTATCTGACGCTAAGAGAAGT
>NC_046657.1:52051931-52053186 GCF_010883055.1 Belonocnema kinseyi
TACTTGTGCGGCAAACCTGCAGATCGAAAGTACAAGGTCACTCATGTATTTTACATCGACGATCTTAAGATCTATGCTAAAAACAGAGAGCAACTGCATCTACCTCTGGGGATCGTCGAACGATATATTAAGGAAATTGGAATGCAATTTGGGTTAGACAAATGCGCCAGGGTTTATTTGAAGCGGGGAGAACTTAATGGTATCCCTGAAGATCCCAAGCTCATTGATAGAAGCGCCATATGATATCTTTGCGCTGGAGAGGCTTATACATACCTGGGCGTGCCACAGAGCCGCATTCAGGATGTGACGTCTAAAAAGGATACTCTCCGAAGCAGATACAAACGTCTCATCCAACAGATCTGGTCTTCCGAACTGTCGGCGAGGAACAAAGTATCTGCAACGAACATGCTTGCCGTGCCGGTACTACTCTATTCATTTGGAGTCGTTCCATGGAGGAAGAACGAGCTCAGATCTCTTGATATCGGGACAAGAAACGTTATGCACATGAACAAAAGCATGCATCTTAAGTCTTCCGTTCCGCGACTGTACATCTCACGCCGTCAAGGGGGTCGCGGAATATTGAGTCTTGAATGTATTCACAACAGTATTATTCTGGGTACAGCACATAGAGTTACAAATGGAAGAGACCCTCTTCTTAAAATGGTCAGGAATCATGAAAAAGTGGGAAAAGGAGCATTTCTGTATAAAGCAGCGGAGGAGGCTGCTGAAACACGCGGGAACAACATACATTCAAAGGCACAATGCGGCACTAAGAGTACTTTATTACCATCTTTGTCACTCCTACGGCATTCACCTTAATATCGCTCCTCTAAATGCTCCTAGGGAAATTGAGTCAAATGTCGAGAATGGGAAGTACCGCATATACTGGAACTTTATATTCTCGACAATTGTTTCTGTTGCTCACTCGAGGCCTGACATGGTTCTTCTCGACTTCGAGAAGCGAACCATGTTCGTTATCGAATTTTCATCACCAGCTGACAAAAACATCATAGCCAAGGAGAATGAAAAGAAAGAGAGGTATCGAGACCTTATAAGGGAGTTGCAACGATTGTACCCGGAAGATTCTGTTAAACTGATCGTCCTTATCATCGGCGCTTTGGAGGTGCCAAGCTTTCACTTGCTAATAGCCTAAAAAGAATCTCTGCGTGTCAACAATATGCTAGAACACTTGCGGGAAAAATGCAGAAGGTTGTTCCGGCGAAATCCTGCGGTTGTCTTTATGACAAATTTTTAA
>NC_046657.1:52053286-52061658 GCF_010883055.1 Belonocnema kinseyi
AATTGACGAATAAAGATTCATTGACATCTGAATCTATTTTTATTTATATTGGACCGTATGACCAGAATAAAACACATTCTCTCATTAATGATATTAACGGTCAAAGAAAGCTCACAGTGTGGATAAACTCCAATCACTGAATTCTTAATAGTTATAAATTATATTCGAAAATTGTATGTATGACAGCTGCGCGTCAAGCTGGGTATTCTAACCTACAGAACTTCATGAGGTAAATATCGATATAAATGGAGCTCAAATTTCGATTCGAATTTGTTGTTCAATCGTTCAATTGCTTCAAGCTAACATCGTGAATATTTCATTGAAATACTTAAATTTTTAAGCAAGAAAATTAATTTCTGACACCCAAAATACGATTTCTCTACGAAATACATAAATTTTCAACAAATTGATTGAATTTTCAACTGAAAAAGACAAATTGTTAACCAAATAGTTACATTTTAACTAAAAAGATTAATTTTGAATCAAACTGATGAATTTTTAAAAAAAATTTTGAATCTTGAACTAATTTAGTTCATTATTTTGAAGTGATCGTTTTTCATTATCGTGATAATATCGTAACAATATCTGTCCGACTATAGAGTCGCGGTTATCCGAGTACTGCGGGACTTCAGCGCTTTATTGACACAGTACTGAATCAAAGCAACTGCTCATCTTTTCACTATTATTAATAAAATTTCAGTTATTTTCAATTTTTAAAATGTCATTATCACATTGAATCCATAGCCAATCGATTAGTTACAAGGAAATTTTACAAACACAGATTTTATAGAAATATAATTACGCGCTATCCTGCCCTTAGCCATGTGCTTTCCCGGTATAGGGTACTTTACTTCAGTTGAAAATCTAAAATTGTAAGCACACTCTGTGTGATGCACAGGGCACAGTGGATATTTTCAGCCAGCAGCTACTAACTTTAGTGGCCACCACCTCAAAATCTAGCTGACTCTCAATTTCTAGTTTAAATTAAAAATGGAAAATGAGAAATTTATTCTGCGCGTTTTTCTATTGATCTGTGTTTTGTTACGGGGTGATTGTTTACCGTTAGCCCTCTTCCTTTTTACAAACCGTGATACTTGATTACTGTGATTCCACTTGCCTCTCACGAACCGGGGTGCTTGATTATCGCGAGTTCCCTCGCCGCTCAGCGAAATGCTTTCCCGCTGAAATATTTTGCTAATAATTTCAGCTGGCTTCACAATCTTAGACAGGTACCTTACATGCGCCAGATAATATACTATTTCTGCAATATATGAACATCAGCCAACAGTCCTTAAACTGTCTAACGAATTTTTGTTAAATAATGGAACTCGTTCGATTCTTTTGCTGTCAATTGCTTACTCTGCCCTTTTAGAGCAGGCATTAATGCGCTGTTTTTTAGGCATAATTTAGATTCGCAGGATATGGTGTTGAAATATTAACCACGTACCCATCACTTGCGTAAATTGTGAAATGCTTACAAAATGGAAGTTTCTTCTGCCTTGAATAGAACTTCCCTTGAAACTCATTGTTCGAACTTTTTTTATAGCCTGCATACGTTCCATTACATACTAAAAATAAATTTTTAACCAAAGGGATAACACAGTGGGCACAAAATTTAGCGACGTATTTACGGCATCGTTACGACATCTTCACGAAAACTGTACGATATCCTATGTTCATGTCGTTTCGGTCTCTTTGGGATATCGTAAAGACATCGTCAGATCATATGACTTATTTATACGATGTCGCAAAGGCGTCGCCAAAGTTTGTGCCCACTGGGAAGGGAACACATCTTCTTTAGATGAATTAATTACTGGTGGTGAATACTTGGTAATAAGCTGATCGTATTCCAGTAGAAGAATGGAAGCCAACATGTCCCTTAATTGTATAATATTTTTCCATGTTAAGATTGCATGTAAATTTCATCCCTGTACAAATAGTAGAGTTCCGTGGGGCGCCGTCAAGTCATACTACGTTGAAAAAGTTTCACGGAATCGCATGGTGAAGATTTCAGTGCGCTAATGGCATAGAATTAGTAGGATTTGTGTAAACGTATAGTTACCACTACCATGCCAGCGGCAGATTCGTAGATCGTGTAGCGTTGCAATTAAAACCTAACCATGGCTGATCAACTATCATGTGCGTTTGAATAGCTTGGTACAGCAGATAAGCTGGGAAGAGGGAACAGTGGAACTCTGCCAGTGCGTTTAATTACTAGAAATTAAAATGTGAAGATTGCCTATGCACCATTCATGAACTATATGTTAAAGTAGTCAACTTTGACATTAATTATCTCTGCATCGGTATGATTAAAAAATTTAAAATAAATTTTGCATATAAATCATTATTTTGTTTAAATATAGCTCCTTTTACAAAAAAATCAACCAGAGATTGAGTTTTTTACACACAACCTTAATCCTGTAAACGCAAGAAGCTGTTTTTCGAAAAGAATGAAATCTCCAATTTTATCACAAAGTGTAGATTCACGTTCATTGGAAAGATTCTCAATTATTTTCATCAACTCCCAAGCGGTAAGATTTGATGAATTAGATTGTACCTTTAAGAGGTTAAGGTTTTCCTAGTAGAACATATTTTTGATTAAATGACTTAAGCATGATCGATTACCTACTGGTATGTGGATTCTCATCTTAATGAAAGATTGCAAACAATCTTCTTCTGGAATGACGATAATATTTGTTGTGGCAGAACAAATACAGCAATAGTTGTGAGTCAATATTGTTCTATAGATGGAAACTAAATTATTTCATTATTTGATTTATTTGATTTAAACTAAGTCGTATACTGACTGTCAGATAATCAAAGGTGGATTTTAGATGATTGTTTTCAATATCAATTTTTTTTATATTGATTAAGTCGACATTTTCCACACAAATAATCGTGAACAATGATTGTTTTTTGAAGCTTATCACTGTAATTCCTTGCTTTATCTTCAGCTTCAATGTTTTTACTTTAAGATTCTTTATTGCAGAACTTATTACACCCAGCGCACTTGGGGTTCTTTAATGAATCCAAAATTTCCGACTATGCCAATTCAAATGATTTATAGAAAAGATTAAACCAAGTAATCAAGTAACCACACATGCAACGTTAAGTTACATTAACAGATCAAAGGATTAAAATGAGTGTATGTGTTACCGAAATAAGTTTATACTTAAAACAGTTGAATTAACAATTAATTATACTCGTTAGCCTGAGATCAGAGAAATACCAAGTCAACAAAGAAATAAAATTCAACAGGGAAATACGAACATGGAAGAATACAATAAATTAATTAACACAATAACTCTTTTGAAAACAAACTGATTTGATGCTAGAGCCGTTCCTCGTACTATAGGAAACAACTGACCCACACGCGGTATTAGACTGTCCAACAAAAAGAATAATGCACATAGCATACACCTTCAATAGAAAAACAAAAAATATAAGAAACAAACCGATAGATAAAAAACAAGTAACGATTGCATTAAAAGTTGAATTTACAAAAGTGTGACTATAAGAACCAACTAAAAGTGCATTGTTTGATGTTCAGTAGAAAGAATAGTTTATGTAGACTGCACTTCCTACTAAAAAAGCAATGAAGATAGGAAAAGAACTGATAGACGAAAAACTGAAGATCCCATTAATTGTTAGCGACGAAACAAATTCTGCAACAGTAAATCTCTCTAGAGTATGGCGATCACTATTTTGTTCATCTTCAGTTATTTTTCATCCATCGTTTCATTTCCTATGTTCATTTATTTTTGAGGTGATGGCCACTGCACAATAGTGGCCGCTAGATACACATGCCTACTTTGCCGCGTACAGCGCACGCAGTACGCACAAGGTTTAGATTTTTAAAACTATTTTCTACCCTTTCGATCATTCCATAAGGCAGACGTCTGCAGACGACGAAAGAAGACGGCAGAAGATGAAACACTGGCACCACTAACGCCACGCCTTACATTTGAATGACATCTGATAAGGAACATGGGAGATGTAGTATTTTGTCAGTTTTTGTAATATTTTGAACATTTGTGGATATTTAAAAAACTTTGAGCTTGAATTAAGACAAAATTAACTGTTTCTATAATTTGAAAAAATATTGAGGATTAAAAAATAGACCTTAAAAACACTGGAAATATCTTTTTAAGGATTTTAATATTCCAGCAGGGTAAAATATAAAGAAAATGTCTTCAGGGGTTCAAGCGAATATACCTAAACTTCTAAAATGTTCATATAAATAATAGTTTTTCTATTTTTAATTTTTTGAATGATTCTAATGTTTTGTTACATTATTATAAAAATACACAAAATATAATAAAAAATTATAATTTTTCATTTCAAGTATATTGTATAATTCGTTAATATAGTGAAAAGATTATCAGTATGATAGCTATTAAGTTTACTGTACACTTAGTCATATATTTTTTTTTTAAATTAGATTAAAATATGCAGATATGAATTAAGTCTGAACTGAAGACATCGATATATAGATCCCAAATGTCGAGCAGGGTACGACTCAACCCGTTCAAATGGATTATCTCCGTTCCAAAGAATAAGTTTGAAAGTTGGCACCAAGCAAGTAAGCGTGAAAAAAAGGATTTTATTATCAAACCTAGACACTTATTGTGTGAAGCTCGCTTTTTTAAGGATCATATAATTTGGAAAAAGATAGTCTTAGCTCCCGATTAAACGTTTAGGGCGTGACTCACTCTGTGGGGAAACGAGTAATATGAGGAAGGGATAGAAAATTTTTCGATTTATTCAAAATTCTCGTGTTATTTATGTAAATAACACGTTCGTTCCGCAACACTGCTCCGAACCAGGTTGCTCACCAATATCTCTAGCAATCACCCCAAATGAAGATCCTCACAAAGGCGTTATGTAATGTTCCCCACTTAGGTCCATTCGTGTCAAAGGTCTTTTGTTTTGGGCGTCAGTCACTCTACCGACATTCTTTTTATTAACTGTTTGCCGCCATACTTTTCTGTCCTGGTATACTCCTGTGGCTTCTTTTACATCTATACATTTGTTCATGCAGGCTCTTGTGTTTCCGTGGCTTGTTATATCTCGTATAACTAAGGTCATATTTACATATTCTAACTATTCTTTCCGCGGTCTGCCTCTGGGCAAGCTGCCACTTACTTTACCTTGATACACTTGTTTCGTTAGTCGTTCATTTGGCATTTTCTCAACGTGCCCGAAATATCTTAACCGATTTCTTTCCCATGTGTCTACTAGCGTCTCTTCTGCACCGCATTCTTTGAGAATCATCTCGTTACTCACTTTGTCCATCAGAGTTTTCCTGCATATTATGCACATAAATCTCATGTCAATTGCGTTAGTTTTACTTTTATCTTTTTCTCGATAAGTCCATGTCTCGCTACCGTACAGTGCAATCGGTACAAATATAGAATTATGTATTGCTATTTTAGCTTTATTTCATATATTTTTACTTCTGATAAGAGGCTCTGCTCTATCAATAACCTTCTTAACTTCGCGTATGCGTCTATCTAATTCCTCATCTATCTTCCCGTACCTAATAAATAAGCTACCAAGGTATACGAACTTATCAACTTGTTCAATTCTCTCATCATTTAATAAAATATTGCATAATGTTTTCTTACTCTTTCCTTCGAATACTATAGTTTTTGTCTTCAATTTACTCTGCCATAACAACCTTATCATCTCCGAACGCTAACCCACGTACCTTTAGTGTTTCGAGACCCACAACTTCTTCGCCGAAAAGAGCCATTACTAAACATTTGTCCATGAATGATATAAATAACCATTAAGACATAACGCATCCTTGTCTAACTTCTTGAATAATATCGTAACAGTCACTTAAATTTCTATTTACCCTTACACTCGCTTTGTTACCCCTATATATTGTTTTTTATAGCTTGTAGGAGCCATCTATTGACTCCATACTTTTTTCTGTGATTTGCCTTAAATCTTTTCTTCTTCTATTTTCATTACCCTACGAATAAGTATTCTTGAGTATATTTTACTAATGGTACTTAATAAGCTAATTCCTCTGTAATTATTGCAGTGGCTTTTATGTCCCTTTCTTTTGCATATTGGTACGATAATCGCCTTTTTCCAATCGTCTGGTACGTTTCCCATCTCGAAAGATAAATTTATCAATTCACACAGTACATGTGGTATGTACTCGGAACCATGTTTAAGCATTTCTGCGTTTAATATTGTCTACCCCGGCAGCTTTACCGTTTTTCAAGTTTTTAATTATATCCCTAACCTCAGTGATAAAGACTTCCTCAATTGAGTTTTCTAACGAATCGTCTTCTGCATCGCAGTTGTGGCGCCCTATATTTTCATCTCCGAATTGTCCCCTAAAATAATCTCCGAAAGCGTCTAGTATTCCGTCTGCGTCATATAGCATTTCCTCATTACTATTGCTCAAGTTGACAAATCCTGTACATTTATTTCCCTTCATTTTTTTATAAAACAGTTTTTTGCTTTCTTCAAACTCGTTTTGTATTTTCTTCTTTTCTTCTGCTCTAATTCCATCTTTACTTTTTTTAATTAATCATTTGCGTATTCATATTTTATGTCTGTACACATTTACACGTCTATTTCTTTCCTCATCGCTAAAACCTCTGCTGATTGAAGATTTCTTATAGGCTTCTTTCTTTACATTTTGGGCAGCCTGAATTTCATCATTCCACCACGCATCACCAGACATTCTTCCTACAACCGCGGTACCACACACTTCGATTGCACACCTAACAATGATGTCCCGGAACATTCTCCATGCGCCCGATACAACTTTGTTTTTTTCTATAAGCTCCTCCCATGTTGCCCTATCTATGCTTTCGATTATCTTATTTTTGAAATCTATTCGCACATTTGGTTTCTGTAGGTTATCATTTTTTATTCGCGTTTGTTTTGTTTTATTTTTTCTACATCTCCGACCTAAGTTAATTTTATAGATCATAAGGTAATGATCAGCGTTGCATTCAGAACCCCTCATGACCCTTGTATCTTTGACTAACTCTCGTAGTCTTTTAGCCGCAACAAGAAAGTCAATTATCAATTTCAATTTACTTTCATACTTGAATTTAATAATGAATTAATGTAATTGTACATAAATATTGAAACTCAGCGATAATTCAACACTGCCATTAATGTTACGTATACATTTTTCTTAAAGATAATAAGGGTCTTGAAATACTTTTTAAATTGCAGTAACTATTGAAACTATAATTTTACACACTTGCTTTTCTTGCTTTTTCCAAACGATCTGATACTTTTTAAAGTTATCTACACACACTGCGTATCCATGTTTAACAATTAAATGATTTTCGGCACGCTGAATTGCTTGTTGCCAAATTTTAACCTCATTTTTTGGAACGCAGAAGAAAACTTTATTTACTACACTTGAGCGGGCTGAGTCGCACCCTGATTTAAAGCTCGGAGCTACGCATCGATGAATACCCATATTGATTACATATTTATCCGTAAACGAATAATTATATTTTTTGTTCATTAAAATCGGTCCCGCCATTCTCGAGAAAAACTTATTTTTCGATGTTTCTTCTAAGCCCTATAACTCCCAGAAAAAATTATTTCTCAGATGTAATATTTTGTGAAATTTATTCTTAGATCAATGCCAACTTATTATAAATATCTCAACTATATCCGCACAAGGACAGTACGTACATGCTTATCCTGCTATTTCCTTTTTTTTAAATTGAGACTTTTATGACCGCCTCTATCGAGGCGTATTAATATAACTGTCAAAAGTTTGATCTTTCGCGGTAGTTGCCGACGCGTTCAAGTTTGCGATTTTTAAAATAAGTTTTTTTTACTTAATGCGGGCTTGAAAAAAGTCTATATATTGGAAAAGTTTCTTAATATGGCCTTATGTGGTCAACAACTAATTAAAACTAAATTTGTTTAAATTGAAAGGATAACTTTCCATCACATTTATGCCCTTCATTATACTAGTTATCGCCAATTCGTTTGTCGTGAGAATGACTGAGGTTCATCTCCCTCGTATATTTCTACTTGAGAAATCAATCTGTGCAATTATAAATTCTTAAGTCAAATCTACAATAACTCTACAAAGGCAACATTTGATTTTTAAAGAAGCTTTCGGTGTGTGACAGTCGCTATATTAAACTTTGGGGTTCGTTGAAAAAATTCTTTAATAAATATACCTATATTATATGTTACAGACTTAAGTCCACCACATCAATTTTTAATAGCGCACGATGATTGTGCGTTGTCTGGGACCTATAGAGTGCGTACCAGGTGTATACATATGAAACCGGTATTTTTTCAAGAAAAAAAAACATTTATTTCAAGAGAATGATAACAAATATTTTATTCAAAGTATGCGCCCTCGC
>NC_046657.1:52061758-52069941 GCF_010883055.1 Belonocnema kinseyi
CAATACGCCAATTAGCACAAATGGTAAGTTCCGATAGTGCCTACAAGTGTGCCTACTGGCCGCTAGATGGCAATACCGGTTTCATATGTATACACCTGGTAAGTATATTATAATTCTTCTTAAGTAGCAACAAATTTTTGGGATTTATTGAAAATTTCAAATGTTAATTTTTAACCGGTAATAAATTGTAAATACATATTATTATAGTAAATTTTATAGTGTATTTTTTTTCTACGCTATAATTTCTGCAATTAATGGAAATTTTTTTAAATTGACGAAATTGGTTGTACTTCTAAAAATTTATGGAAATTCCTGAAATTGGTGAAAATATATAAAATTCATAGACATTAAAAAAAATAAGATAAGGAAAATCCCCTTCACCCTTATTGATTCACTATAAACTTAGAACTCTTTTTCAGTAAAGATTGAAGGATGAAAACGTTTCATGAGGAAAAGTTGTCAACTGCGTCAAGATAAATGCGAAGCTATGTTCCGTTTTATTTTTCAACTACTTTTATTTATCGATAAATTTTCTCGAGTGGACAATCCTTCTACGCGATTTATAACGCTGAACTGAATAATTGTAACCGTTACCTTAGCTGTGTTTGACATTTTTTTGCATTCCTTTTTACACTTCGTCAGGTTTTCTGGCTCTTCAGATAATTTCGTAGGCGTCTTTCCACATTGATTCGAAAGCCTCTTAAAACTAATCTGCAAACTAATACTGCATCCATCGAGGCTTACAAATAAAAATGCTGAAGTTTCGATCTCTGGCGGTAGCTCTATATAATTGGGTACAAGAGTGACTCTTAGAGTCGCTGATTTCGAATTTGATGTTAGTAGTTAGAACTTCAAAGGTAGATACATAATTTATTATTATTTTACCATTGAGCCATTTCCCTTTCAGGGTAGGCGTGACTTAATCTGTTGGGAAGTCAGTAATGTGAGGCAATGGGTATGATTTTTTCAGATTAATATAGAAATCTCCTGGTGCTTTATTTAACTAAACAAATTCGTTCCGCAACACTCCTCCGATCCCTAGTGCCCATCAATCTCTCCAAAATTCAAATGCTATAGTGAAAACTGAACCTCTAACTCAGAATAATGAATATCCAATTGGAAACGATTGAAAACATTACAGAAGGTAGGATGACGATAATATTTTAAAACTCAGACTAAATAAATTATAGGAAACTCATTAATGTACACTAAGAACAAAATGCCATGTGTGACAAATTTAACCTAAGTTATAACTAACTTATCTGATGCAAAGTCTAAAGACTTTCCGGGATAAAAGCAGGTCTAAACTATATCACGACATACGATCTACGTCTTTCACATAATAAATTAAAAGTGTCAAACACGAGTTACATCCATCCTCGCCGAATCTGGAGATGATTGTTTATGAATCCTATCGGGATCACCCAATGGGATATCCTTGAATAAGAGTGCTTTAGCGATAATGCAAGATAAGCTGAATGAAGGGTCACCTTTTATCGATGATTAATCTAAGAATATATAAACACCTTGAAGTTTTTCACTTACTGCTACAATAACAAATAGAACTACCATTCGTCATCTAAACTTTCTCATCACATATGAATTCATTCTTATGATGAACTTGAGCAAAATTCACTATTTCGAAACTTTATTAATTCATGATCCTAATCTTGCGACATCCCATAAATTAATCATACTAACCTCAAGCAAATTAAAATAATTTAAACTTCTGTATAGACAATTTAAGATTCATAGTTGAACCGCCTTTCCTTACTGCGTGAGTTTATCCTGACGGGATTCAAAGATACTTTGATTTGATCAATTTAATCAACTTGTACCGCTGCTAAACCGTGTAGACCATATATCGAGATAATTGTGACCCACGATAAATAAAATATATTGAGAATAAAGTCATTATTAAGATAAGGACAAGTGAAAGTCATCGATATCAGATACTTGTAATAAACGGGCACGCTTGTTGGAAATTCCAGGGCGGGTTTGATACGGTGGACCCTGTAAGGATGCGCCATTTTAAAATGTCATTGCTCACAGTCACAGTGCCCAAATGCCCATAATTCTTTCTTCCTTCTTCGCCTACGAATTCGTGCCACTTCTTATCAATAATGTTCACCGGATACTGCCAACGATCATAAAGAAAATAAGCTTTAGTAAATAAATACACAATCAAATCATGCATGGACAAATTTTAAAAATAATAATTAAGAAACTTCCTCACTGGATGATGTTAGTTACTAGCTTAGAATAACAAATGAATAAACCGTTTCTCTATCTAAACTTTTTAGCCAATTGTGAGAATAAATCGAGAAACATGCCCATCGCTCAAAATAATGTGAAATTATTGTCCAAACGTCTCAGAAGGCGAAAAATTTTAATCAAAAAATTAATATTTTTTAACCCTAGCGTCATTCCCTAGCGTCGCGATGACGGCGATGAGGGCACTATAATCATTTTCGTAGAGAATTTTATTTTATATCTCAAAAATGCAGGTGGCAAGATGCGAGACCGCAAGCGTTAGCCTGCAAGTCTTATACAAGTTTAGGGCGAAAGTTTTTTTTCAAAAAGTCCCTTTTTTAACGAGACAATGAAACGACGTGCCTTTTAATTCCAATGCATGTTTGCATTGTGATAGTATACATTTATCAGAATTAAATAGAATTGGAGGGACAAACTGCAGTGCGAAGCACGAGACACGTTATGAGAATGTGTTCTTTAAATTTTTGATTTTCTTCAAAAATAAAAAATTCAAATTTTTATTACACGAAAAATAATGAAAAATAAAAAATTCCATTTTGTGGACAAAATATGTAGGATACGAAAAAAGATTAATCTACAAAAATTGTTATCCTAAAAGATCTACAATTTTGTTGATGATCACTTCTTGATAGGACGCGTACTTTTTGTGTTATTCGTGAAGAATCACATTGAAAAAAAATAATAATAAAAAAATGTGTGGAAAATCGACGAAAGTTACGAGAAAAAGAAAGATGGAACAAAACCTGTTTACAAATATATGTCGGAAGTCGAGCGCGTAGCGCGAGTGTCACGATGAGAATGTGTACCTCAAAGCCTACAGAGCTTTGAGAAACTTAATCTTTGACAATACTTCATTAAGTAGAAAATTCAGAACATGAAGACGCATATAAATACTGCCATCTAAAAGAGATCTTTGTGATCAAGTTTTTTTTAAGCATTCCAAATGCAAAGAATAAATATTCAAGCGCGAAGCGCGAGGCAACCCATTATCGAGCGTGAAGCGCGAGATTCAACCTTCGCGCGCTGAAACTTGCGAGCGATCAGAATGTGCTCGCGACGCGGGCAGATTTTTATGCATAACTTTTCAAAAAGCTTTTACGGCATTTAATCCAAGAAATTAATCGCCTTATTTTTTAGTCTTTCTAATATGATGTATTTTCTGATCTTCTAGGCTTCGGATTTCATTTTATTCTTGTTCTTGCGACCATTGCATATATATTTTTTAAATTTTTGCACAAGTCACGTATTCTATAAAAATGAATAATTTTATGTTTATGTAACATTTTATGTTACAAAAGCATGTTGAAGCCACGTGACGCTAGCTTTCTGAAGCTCCGTGCATAGGAAAGGTGTTGGCACAAGAAAATACGTGCGCAATATGCTGGAAACGGCTCACGCACGAGTCCGTGCAAACCCGAAGAGCGCAAACCAATCGCGTGCCATCTGTCGCACTGCTGCGGCGCATGCTAGCTACGTACCGTTCACCTATCGGACCGCTACTTGAGAAGCAGAAGTTTTGCGACTTTGCCAATATTGATGAATTTACAGAAAGAGCGCAGTATTTATCCTTATGAAACCTTTATCGTTGTGAAACTTTAAGGATCTATGCGGATCAGTATGAGTTTGAGCTTGTTCTCTTGTACGTTATGCCTTGTGCTTATTCGCTATGCAAAAGTGTGTGCTTACCGCTTTACAGATGAGCTAGATTCAAGAGGCGGACCAACACAGTAACTCCTTAAGAGTGGCTCCCCTGTAAAGTTCATTATCTTTTAACTGAAACATGGTCTATTCCTAACCCAAATTACATGCTTTTCAAATTAATCGACAAAGTGTTTTTACATGCACAGACTCACTTTATTGTTAAGTATATAATTTATGATAATTGTTTTCCAATCTTGGGGTTTTCTTCTAAAACGTTAGAGGTTCTTCGGCGTATGAGCTCCAGAAGTTTGGACATAAATTTAATATTTTTCATGCATTACTCTATAATATGTGGTGTGACATACATTACTGCGACATACCTTACATACCTAAGAAGTGCGGAAACATTTACAACTTGTTGATCAGCATACTTTTCGATTTTCAAGAAATCACAAAACAAATAAAGCCGGTATGAACTTTTATGAAGTGCCTAGACAAGCAAGACAACAAAGTCTTCTTGATCTGTGTATAGCCGTGTATAGCCTCAGTGGCCCTTTTTAACACATTTACTTTATTTCGACTTCTATTATGTGTTCTTCTAGATATCTACCTTGCTCTGCGTACCTTTCTTTTAAGCACTCTACCTTATTATTTAATTTCTTAGTAAGCTATGTTTCAAAATAATCTATCCTGCCATCTAATTCTTTCTGAGTTTTCTGACTCTTCTCAGAATCAATTCGCATAGAAGCCAGAATTTCATTGTTATTGGTAAATGACCTATGTACAATTTCTTGTAAACATTTTATTTTATCTAGAATGTTTTCTATCGCTTTGCCATTAGGATTCGATTTATTTTCCTTTTGGCCTGAAGACCTATTGAAATTATTAACATTCTGGGAATTTGTTTCTGAGAAGCTTAAAAATCGATCAGTTATAGTGATCATCTATGATTAGAATGTAATTGGATTTTGCTTATAAGTAATTGGATCCATTGGCCTCGCTAATGTGTTTTCATTGGCTAAGGTTTAGGACTTTCTCTCATACTACAATTATGTCAACAAAACTTAATTAAATCATCTTCTTCTGATTCTGATTTACCGTTATTTTTTGTGGTAATGATTTCCGATCATTTGCAAATCTTTTCTTTTTTACAAACGTCTGTGTCCCACCCAGGGATACCAGTTGTTACATTACTCTTTTTCGCTTAATCAGAGCATGTCATTTATTACTTAATTTACATGCCTGAGCCCCAGAGATAATTTCCCCTTTAATAGTTTTAACTTAGTTTAATTGAATAATTGTATCGACCTTTCCTTTTTTCGAATTCTAATTCAGAGATTTTGGATCGCTCGACGATTTAATGTGCCCTGTTCAGGAAGTTGGTACCGAGTATGCACATCGGCACTAATTCTGATAGGACAATGAATCGGAAATGAACAAATCTATTAGACATTAAGATATAAAAAGAGACTTTGTCTACCACTTGAGGTTTCCAATTGACATTCATTTTTTCTTTAAGTTTATCTTTTAACTAGAGAAATGGATGTACAAAAGCTAGCTACCTAGTTTACCTGGGTAACTAGTTCTATTCCACGTGAATAATTTGATAAGGTGAATATTGCTTTATGTAAGAAATAATCTGTTTTAGTTTATAAGAGCAACCAAATGATACATTATTTGACTTATGGTCTGTGTTTTTATTATTTATACTTAACAACAAATGGTTAATTCCAAGCAAAAAGTTCGACTATGTAAAAGTAAATTTCTAACATATTTTTTGATTGAGCATGCAAAAATTTCAAAAAGGAGCAGATATGATTTTCGGAACATTATTTTCTGGGAATACTAGCGAATCCGAAGGGAACTACATGAGTAGTTTTTGTTGGCACTTGTCGGCTTCACACCGATGAGCGAAGGGTTAATTACATGAGCTCAGTACTGTTGGGGGAAGCGAAACTTTCGCCTTCAAAAGAGCGTGGGAGAAGTGTTGCCAACTCATAAAAATTAAATGCGCTAGCTGATCGAAACTGTCGGTGACGTAGTTTATCAAAATTAAAGTTATCAATCCTTCCTTCACGACATTTTCGAGGCCAAAGTTTCGCAAAAATACAAAAATTAATTAGCAAAAATTCACAAATGATATTTACTCCTACCACGAGTTACATCTAATGTGCGTGCAAGCACAAGTAGCCATACAGACGATCCACATTCAGTTTTATCCGCTGTAAACAATCGAACGTAATTCGTACGCATTTACAAACTAACGTATCTCAATTTACCGAAATTTAGTGGTTCTTATGAAACGTGGTCAGGCTCGTGGATATTTGATACAATATTCAAAACTTCGAGAAACTTTATCATTCAAATTGCTGTTTGACAGAGGACGCTGATAAAGAAATCGCGTCTCTCGAAACATCCGCGGATAACTATCAGATATTCTGGAACCTTTTAAAAGAGAGATTAGTCGACCTGTTTTTTGGTCCGACTCAAGAGGTCTCTCAGCCTAGTCGGTGGAATTATGAACCTACTAGCGAGTATCAGGCAGATTTTCCATTGCTTCCGTTCAAAACAACTTATTCAAAATTATAGCCTGTTTATTGACCACTTTACAAAATGTATCACGATACTCAATGTACTGTTTTTATCGTATTTACCAATTATTATATTTCTGAATGCACAGAGTATATTTAATATCTTAAGCGTGACTTATATCTATTAAGTTTATGTTTTATCTTTGTTTTGAACATAGTTGTTTAATGTGGCCGGCATGTTACTGTTTAACATTTAAAATTTCTATTAAAAATGAAACTGTTCATTTATTTTTTTAAGAGTTGCATTTTGTCGTGTCCATGGATTATTTAAAAATACTGTAAACTTTAGGGTCCGCAATTCAATCCACGTTGGCTAATCCGTACGAAAGCTTAAATTTCAATTTGTCTTTAACCATCAGTCTAGCATAAACTCCAAAAGTTATTGTGCCATCGTTTAAACCAACCTTTGTCATAAATTTGTAAAATTTATTTAGGGTATTTAAATTTAAATAGGGTATTTGGATCTCCACTAATTTTATATTTACTCAATTTATTAAGATGTGCTCAGGTCTACCTAACAAATCTGTAGTCAAAACTATGGTCACTCAGCCAATCAAATTCAAAGACTACCCCTGAACTCTATGTGTCCCCGCTTATGCAGTAGATATTTTCATACCAACTAACCTCTTGTTTTGCGAACAGACTAATTAAACACTAACTACTGAACCGTTTTTTATACTCCTCTATTTGTAATTGAATAAAAGCTGATGTTCTTTTATTAAATTTTAGTTTCGATTATTTCATTCAACCATGAACGTTAAATTATAGAAATGTTGACTCAACTTAAAACAATGAGTTTTTAAAACAAAGTTTAGTGGATGTATGGTTATACTTTAAATCGAGAAATAATTTTCCCGCAATACAGAAGTCTATTTACTAATCATACACGATCGAAACTTCAATAATAAAATTAATAAGGTTGAATCATGGTACAAATCAATAAGGTTAAATTAGAATATAAAAGTGCTGCGTTTGGCTAAAAAAATGAGCCCAGTCGAGATGGACTTCGTTGTATGCGGTTAGGGCTTCAAAAGGCCTTACAACGACATTATCTTTGAGAAGTTGGCCATCCTCACTTTCCAAGAAATTCCCTCGACTAGTCTTCCTGTTCGAACCACCCTGCAGATTCAGTTCACTACCTGGAAGGTATAAAGGCACTAACATATGGTTAACCCACAATTTGCATGGAATCAACCGAACTGTTGGCGACACATTTTCTGAAGAAGTCAGACCTATACTTAAAGAAACATTGATGACTGCACACCCAATCTTCGTCAAAGGTCTTGAAAAGAAAAGGTGGTTAAAAAAATATGTAAACAATTTAAAAAATTGAGAAAATTTAAATTGTCCTTTATTAAAATAAAATTACATCTGATTCATCACTACCTTCATGTACGCAGCATACGTATCGCGCTATTGATTTTGCTGCAAATAATGCTATAAGGTTAAAAAATTGGACTTAATAGATCCGATAATTTTACATTGAGCAATATTTTGATCGACGAAGTAGACGCTAACTTTATAGCAAAAGATTTGTATAATGATATAGAAAGTTTTTTGTACAAAAAACTAGGTTACCAGGTGTAAACATATGAAACCGGTATTGCCATCTAGCGGCCAGTAGGCACACTTGTAGGCACTGTCGGAACTTACCATTTGTGCTAATTGGCGTATTGT
>NC_046657.1:52070041-52092278 GCF_010883055.1 Belonocnema kinseyi
GCGAGGGCGCATACTTTGAATAAAATATTTGTTATCATTCTCTTGTAATAAATGTGTTTTTTTCTTGAAAAAATACCGGTTTCATATGTATACACCTGGTAAGACTATTTTAAATTCAATAAATGGATTTTTAAATGGAATATTAAATATATATTCACTGACGATAATTTATTGTTGCCTATAAAACCACGTCTCTGGAGCGATTTCTTTATTTAGCCTCTTCAGTTGCTTGTGAGAAGACGTAAAATCCCTGATGAAATGCATCTGCATGCCATTTGTCTAATGGAAGGCTACCTTCCAATCAGGTCGCTGTATGACCTGATCCCAAAGAAGATGTGTGCAGTAGCAAGGTTCTAGTAAGTGCAGACAGAGTATGGAACCAGGACTGTCCTACGTACGAGAGACGTGAAAGTACTAGAATATCCTAAAATTCTGGAGAAAATACAGTATGCTGCTGCCTCAAAGCTTCAATTGAAACTATGAAAGAAAGAAACTAAAAGAAATAAAGAAGCTAAAAAAGAAACTATGAAAGATTTTTTTGCGTTTCATTTACTTAATTTTATCAAGTTTTATTATATTATTACCCATTTTTACTCCACATTGCGCTATTATTATGCAAGATGTGTATAGAATAATTCGAGAGTGAATACCGCCTCGAAATTTAAAGCCTAACTGTTTTAATATTTAAAAGACTCAAAAATGATATAATACTCAAATAAAAAGTTATAATTTTCTTCTCAAATTATTCTAAGCTAAAATTGATTTTATTATTAATGTCTAAAATTGAACACTCACAAACTTAGAAGTAATTTCAAATATTGAACAGTTCTAAACTACCTTTAAATGAAGACGATTTTTATGTTGAACATTTTATTAAAAAATTTATCATTTCAAATTTAATAGTTTTTATCTATGTAGGTTTTAATTTAGTCTTCCAAATGAACTAGACTTCAACGTCTTCAAGACAAATCCAAGATGAAATATTTTTGCATTGGCGATCAAGTAAACTTTCGCCTGATGAGGAGAACGGTTTCGAATTGAGTAAAGTAAGAAGTACAAGAGATATAATTTATTTAACAGCTTTATGTTTACAAGCTCGTGCATTTGCCTGCACGTCCGTACGATTCTGTTTCAGTGGAACCTGGCCGGAAAACTACTTTTATAGAAAAAACCCCAGGAGAAGCCAAATTTCTTACAAACTATTGAACTCATAAAAGCCTTGATCCAAACCAGAAATTGATGTCTAACATAGACCATATTATTTATGATAATCACTTTGATGATTTTCTCCTAACAAAAATAAAGTGGTTCCCTAATCCGTTCTGTAAGAAAAAGAAGATCAGTTTATTATTTTGACTGATAAAAGGTGCGCGTTTAGAAATTACTAAGTAAATTATTCTACAATAGTGTTGCAAAATATATTTTTTGAATGTATTAATTGAACTCCAAACATTGATTCAAAAAACTTTACACGAGAAGGGCCGAAAAAATCACATACCTAGAAGGCCGGAGGGTCCAAATTGGGCCCTAGCCACATTTTCACAGTTTTAAGCAATTTCGCATAGATACTACGTATCCAATCATAGAAAAAGTTATAGAACGGTGACGCCCCCAAAAAAAAATTAATGCGGGGCAGCAGCATTTTGGATGTCAAAAAGGCCCGAATTGGACGCTCCGGCCCTTCTAGTGTTAAATCCTAATAAACTAAAAAAGTTAAATATTAACACGTGGCTCTATGTATGAGGAATTTATATGGAATTAACCTGGGATGAGAACAATTTTGCAGATCCGCAAAGTAAGACTTATCTTAAAATATCTGGACACTTCAGACACATATTTATCTTAGCTTTGCTTTAGACTGTACGAGGGTGGTACAAATATGATCGAGACAAATATTCTGACACGTTTATTTATGATCGAAAAAATTTACAGTTTTTCTAGGTATTTCAACACACAAGTTACGTATTTTGCCCACCTTTCAGGAAGTTTTTTCATGCCGGTATCGAACAATTTCTTGGGCAACACGGACAGCCATGTGCGAACGAACTCCTCTACTTCGTCGTCGGTGTTGAATCTTTGACCTCCGGGTGTTCCAGTACCTCCGACCCCGATTCCGATATTGAATCAAGCGTGCGACGCGCGGTATGAGGGTGAGTTTTTGCTCGAAGTTCAACAGTCTAGGAACCCATCGCGCCATTACTTTGCGATATTGAAGGTGCTCGTGAATGATAGACTCTACACTACCAATACTGTTGCAGAGTTCAGCCGAAATGTCTCGAACATTCAACCTATGGTCCTCCAAAATCATTTGTTCTACGCGGCTAATGTTGTCTGGTGTCATGCTGGTTCGCGGTCGACGATCATGCGGCTCATTTTTGACGGTTTCGCGGCCATCCTTGAATGCTTTGGACCATTTAAATACGGCAGCACTACTCAGACACTCACTACTGAACTGATTTCGCAAACGCGCCATCTACAGCGTTTGTGTCGATCGTATTTGAACCAACCTCGTACTTTAGTTTTTACATTACCTTCTTCAGTAGGAAGCAGCGTCCGCGCAACCCACATACCTCCCCAATATAATGCAATAGCAATATTTAACACTCTCCTCGTAGCACGGTCACGTCCCGCACGACGCATCAATACATAACCAGGTCTGACATCAATTTCTTCATCTGATTATGGAAGGAAAATATAGTCATTATTTGAGGTGAAGAATTTATAAAATTATTAGTTTAGAACTACTAAGCACTTTGCTAAGTGTAAAAGAATTATTTATGATGCAAGTGTGTAAAAAACTCCTTACTTAGAAAAAAATAATCCTTCTAGGCAGATTTCTCTAATATTTTTTAACTTATATCTTAGTTTTTAAATTACCGTTGTTGCCTGGCATTGTTGAAACCATCCTGCCATCTTCACGCAGTTCCGCAATTTTTATCGCGCCGTTCTCTGCATTTTCCCTTGGCATAACAATAAAATCCCCAGCAACATAGCTGATTGGCGGTATTTGGTAATATCCTGTGAAACAATATAAACACTAGTTAATTTAACGAAATAGATTTCCTAGATTCTGGACTACCAAACTGTATATGTTGTGCCTCTACTAATAATTGACCAATACATAAACTTTTGTTGGTTTTTTTTCTGAATGTCAGAAATGGTTTCTAGGTTCGAAAAAAAGTATATACAGTAAAAATGATTTCTTTGAATTATTACAGATTGTATTATGTTACAGTATTTGTACCTTTTTGTCCCTTGTGATTGAGAAGGAAACAAATTGGCAATTTGTATTCCTATTAACACAGTATATTAAGAAATGCACAATTCTGATATTTTCGTACAACAAAAATTTTTTTACTCTGATTATATCAATAAGTAAATAATTTTCAAAGCTTCAATTCATGTATTTTTATTTTTGACTCTTGATATTTAATCGCATATTTTCAAATTGAAATTCCCGTATAAACGCCCCATTGAACTAATTGTAATTAAAGACTTAGTTTATTGACAATTACTAGAATGGTTGAACGATTTTTAAAATGAATTACGAATAAATATCGGAATGTGGAATTTTAATTTTTGCATTCTCCAATTTTGATTTGATGTTATATAAATTTATAAATGCGAATCCTTGCAACACCAAAAATTTTAATTGAAGAATTTAGAAATGGAAGATTTGCCAATCGCAAGTTAAACCATTATACATCTTAATTGCAAATATATATTTTCTAATTTTAAAGAACGTCTTAAATCTTTAAATTTTTCAAGTGTTCTATTTCGAATTATTTTAACTATAACATATTTAAAATGTTTCAATTTTAAGAGCTTAGAATGATTCAGTCTTTAATTTTTTAAAGGAATCTGATAATTCTTTTAAAAAATTGAAGTAGACATTTGAAATGGTATTTGATATAACAAGTAATTTTTTTGTAAATTCCTGCAATTACAGTTCGAATTTTTAAAATTGAAATAGCTTCAGTCATTAATACTTAGAACTTTTTAAATTTTCAAATGAGGCCTTTTTGATACAAAGAGCCACTAATGATAAATTTATAATTTCAAAGTTTGCAAGTTCAAGCGCTTAATATAAACAGTTATTTAATATATTCTGTTTCAACTTTTTAAATGATCAATGAAAGAATTCTTAATTTTTAATTTAGAATCATTATTTCTGGTATTCGAAAGGTATATGACATACCATTCGGTTTTTAATATTAAAAATGTAATAATTTAAGTCGCTAAATCAATAAGAAAAGTTTAAATTGAAAATTGATATTTGCTTTAGAGAAAATAGAGTGAAAGAGTTTTCTGTGTTTGAGGGGCCCGTTTTCTCTTTAAACGGTGATAAAAAATCCTGTTCTCGATTTCTAAAAAAGTGAAATCAGAATGAGATTATTACAAAAATCCTCTAGTCAGATTATTTTTCAGAATTTTTGTAATTTTCTGAGCCAAGAATCCAATTTTCGAGAGCTTTTGAGTGAGATCCATATGGATTGCTTATGTTTCATTTTTATCCCCGAAAATTTCTAAATAGAAATCAAAATTAGTAAGTCATGAACATCATTCAAAATACTGCCCCATTCTATTATGACATCAACCATTTCTAAAAAATTTGGTTAGATCATATAGACTGTATTAAAATCTCTTAAATTTTTCAAACTTATTAATATTTAACTTTTCCTCGTAGATTTTTTACCTTTTCAAACTTTAAAATCAAATTTATTTATAGGTGCAACCGGTTTCTGGTTATTCTTCGAAAATAAACGCTTATTTCATTTACAAATAATAGCGCCAGGCGATGGATCATAAAAGTTTTACGAAGTTGCGAAAAATGGCATAAGTCAGTAATTCAATTCGCATAAAGAATCATATTTTTATACATAAATTACTATATTCGTCATTTACGTTCACTTTGTCTGTAATTAATCTTTAATTATGTGTTGGATTGTGCTTCTTTTAAATCCTCGCAATATATGGATTAGAATATTAGGCTATGTAATTTTTTTATAATAACGCAAATTGTTTACTCATATATTTTTAATTCGAGATACACTATTTACGGATATTTTCAAAATCAAATTTTTTCTTGAAAAAAATATCCTACTCCTTCTTCACTCTATTGGGAATCGAACCACAAAACTTCTAAATTCTGGTCAGGTGTTTTTCCAACTAAGCTATTAGAGGGATCAGAATAAGAACTCTTAATTCAAGAAAATAACGCCAATTTTTAGATCGATGTTAATAGTACAAGTAATTCTTTTGAAATGAATATGTTATATCATCAGAAAATGGTACCTTACCGATAGTAAACAACCTTCCAAACCATGGAGGCAGAAAATTCACAATATCGATCAAGTTAAGAATCTCCAATAACAGAGAATGCTTAACATCTTGATCGTACTAGATGAAAAATAAGATTTTCAAATTGAAAGAAAAATTATTTCTTGAAATAAATATTCGATTCCTTCTTCACTCCATTGGGAATCGAACCACAAAACTTCTGATTTCCGGTCATGTGCTTTTCCAATTAAGCTATGGCATCAGAATAAGAACTCTTAATTCAAGAAAATAACGCTAATTTTTAGATGGGTGTTTTCAGAAGTTTGTAGTTTCAATTTTTTAAAGGTTTTTTGAAGTTTTAATTTTTTAGTTTGAAGTTGTTTTAAAGTTTCCAGAAGTGTTTTAGTAGTTTTTTGGTTACATTCTCAATGAAGTGACGAAAGAGTCGGACGTTTTTTTCAAGGAATAATTTTTATTTTTATTTGAAAATATTATTTTCCATCTAGTCTCTTTAAGACGTTAAGCATTTTCTGTTATTGAAGATTCTTCACTTGATCGATATGGTGGATTTTTTGTCTTCAAAATTTGGAGGGTTGTCTACTGTCGGTAAGGAAACATTTTATTTGAGCCATTAGATTTTGAAAGTCTGTACGGGTTGATAGAATAATATAATTTTTGCCCGAGTGTGCAGAAATCCTAAACATCGCTTTTGTAAAACATTAAATTCTTAAATTGACTTTTAAAAATATTTTTGTAATTCTATATTTTAGACATCTCTGTCATCTTGCAAAGTCAAGGCTAGTTTCCAATACATAAGCCATGGGGTTAAGTGGTCCGATACTGCCTGTCAGTAATTTAGCTCTCAAATACCAATTCGCGTCAATTACAGAAAAGCGAAAGTTCCATGTGTATAATAAGCTAAAGTTTGTGTTATTAAATAATGCATTAGTTTATAAAATTTAAATTATTAAAAAATCAATTATTTAGGGCTTTTAGTGTCAAAAGATATTTCTATAATTTATACTTGGGTGAGGTGGGTTTCGGTTCCTAATCCTGTGGTAAATCATTGACTGAGCTGCATTCAGTGGCTTAATGCCTGGATCTTCATCTCCAGTATGACCGATTATACATCCTAAGTAGCGACCCCATGGTAATTCACTTCTCACTATTTGACCCAGATTATACAGATGCATAGTTCCTTCACCTACTACTGGTGGTTCAGCTCGTGGTTCTGTAAAAGATAATATATCGATTTTTATTATAAGAAAAAATTTTGAGATCAAAATGAGGATTATATCGAAACGGGAAACAACATTTTAATTGACAAAGCAACAATCATTGAAAAAAACACAATATTATTTTAAAAAAAAACACATACAAGCAATCGAAATTTAAAAATACCCTAATAGCATCAAAAGGGAAAATGGATACAATACGAATCAGATTTGGCTTTCTGTCCTGCCGGATTTAAAAACAAAGACTTGATTGGCCAATCAGGTTGGACCAGTCCCCACGGTGGGGCGCTCTGACTAATCACAGGCCTCGTAGAGAATATACATAAGAACAACATAACCTGATACCTCAGTTTCAGGTCAGCACTGAGGAATTGAACTGCAATGTTTACGAAGCGTTGACGAAATTCGTAGTTTTTTCACACGATTCGAACTCGAAATATCTCTTCTTATCAGACCTTCCAATAGTTAGGCGCAATATAATGTCTACTATCTTTCAGCTCGGCCTTCATTTATTATTCTTAAAGTAAATTGCGGTTGTGAAAGTTAATTTTGCAAAGCTTAGCACAAAAGTCATGAATGATAAGTGTCATATTGAACCAGCTGGCGGAAAATAACGCCTACGATGGGGAAATGCTACTAGAACTGAGTAAGCAGTGGACCTCCCTGATTAAACCAATGACAGAATTCCAATAATTGGACCAATAAAACCTCACTGAGTATTAGTAAAATATTTCTAGCTTTTATAATTCATGAGATTTCGCTTATACTTAATCATTTTGAGAGCAGAAAATATGCTTCACTATTATAATATACTACCATAATACGTTTGTATTGACTTTCGTAATTCACTCAATTTTCATAGAACTATTTATTCGTTAGAAGATTTTGAACATGCCAAGTATAATTATTTTATTTGCGATTACTCTCATTAAAAGTCAAGTGTAAGACATTATTTAAAGGTTGAAAGTCCATGACTTAATCACTTCTTAAATCTGGAAATGAATATCAATAATGATTATTATAAGTATAAATTTAAATACTATGGTATTTAGATAAAAGGAGTGTTTTTGATTTTGTTCATACGATATAGTGTGTTAGTTAGCTTGAAATTTTCATTCTTGTTTGTTTTTTGGATTTTTAAAAGTGCTGTTCTAGAATAAACGCGAATGACATGCAATTTCTGGGGAAAATATGCGGGAAAAATATGATGGATAGAGAAAGTAACGAGATAATCCTCAAAGAATCTAGTGAAGAAGAAACAATAGTTGATACATGGGAAAGAAATCGGTTAGGATCTTTCAAGCATGTTAAGAGAATGAAAGATGAACGACTAACGGAACAAATGTTTCAAGGTAAAGTAAACGGAAGCTCGCCCATAAGGAGACTATGGGAAAAATGGTTAGAATGTGCAAATGAGACCCTAGTTGGAAGAGGATAGAAAAGTGTGGCAGAAAATAATTAATAAAGAAAGTTTTAGCAGAATAAATGGCCTCACTTTGTGAGGTTCTTCATTTGGAGTGACTGCTAGAGAGATTGATCAGAAACCTGGGTCGAAACAGTATTGGGGAATGAACGTGTTATTTAAATAATTAACACGAGAATTATAGATTAATCTAAAAAACCTATACATCTTTGCTAACATTACATTACTCCGCACCAAGAGAGTCATGCCTACCCCGAAAGGGAAATGGCTTAATAGTACAATTGATATCCTTCTTTTCTGAATATCTTGAATTCACTAAATTTCTGAAATTCTCTGAATTCCTTGAATTCTACAAATTCCTTTAATTCTTTTATTCTCTGAATTCCTGGAACTGTTGAAATTCCTTGAATCCTCTGAATTCCTTGAATCCTCTGAATTCCTTGAATTCTACAAATTCCTTCAATACTCTTTATTTCTTGAATTCTCTGAATTTCTTTAATTCTCTTTATTCTTTGAAATTCTTTAATCCTAACTGTTTCAAACGTATTATACGTAGGTATAAGGACCGCCGCCGTATACACCATAGACCTTTCGGTAAGGGCACAATCGTGCAAGGTTAGGTAGATAACATCTGTGCTGGTGCACAGTTAAGAAAAGTGACATCTGTGCACGCCCAAGCGAACGACTAAGCGAGCGATCGAAAATGTGTGTGAAAGCAAGAGAGCGAGATAGAGAAAGCGAGAACGTTTCCCCATTTCAGTCTATTTTTACTATTGCATAACCATTACTCACAAATGTTTACGTTTCTAATCTAAGCGACTTCTGTTTTCTTTTTCTTTTGCACTTTTCTTATACTTCCATTTTGCAAATTTTTTCTACATGCATTCTTACTTTCTTTCTCATTCGCTCCTCTATCACCCTCTCACTCCCTCATCTATTCTTTTCCTAACTCATCCTCTCCTAGAATCCTTATCACATACTCTTGCCAGCTTCCTTTATCTTTCATTCCTTTCCTACATACTTCTTCTATATGCTCTCATGTTTCCTCCTTCCATTCACATATTTTGCACTTTTTGTTCTCTTCCTTTTCCCAATACTTCCCCTCCCTTGTTACGTTTCTCAATCTAAATCTTACTATTCTGGTTTATTATTTATTATATTTTGATTCCTAAATCATCTCCGATATTTTTCTCAAATCTCTTTCCGTCTTACTTTTTTCAAATTCTTCATAGTTCTACCTTCATCAAACACGTTCTTGCCAACTACCCTCCGTTTCTCTCGCAGAGCTTTCTGTCAAATTTCCACGTCCCCTTTCCGCTCTAATACATAATTTATGCCTTTGTGTTTTTTCTCTCACCATATATCCTGGCGTCCTGTAACTGGGGTGTTTCACTTAATACAAAATAAATATGTGTAAAAGCTTTTTCTTTTTAGGAAAAAATGTTTACTTGTTCTCAGAGATAATTAATTCAAAAACAAACAAAAAATGAACTTTTATCGAAAAATATAATAGTTATAGTTGAATTTTGCATAAAAAAAAACGTAAGTATCTCAATTTCATGGAATTGAACGAATTCATGGAATTCCATAATTTGAAGGAATTTCTCGAGTTCCATAATTTCCATCAGCTCGGCTTATTCCTTGAATTCCGTGGATTTCTTGGACTGAATAAACTCCATGAATTCCGCCAATTCCATAAGTTTCATGAATTTAGTGAATTCCGTGAATTTTATGAATTTCGTCAATTCTACGAATTCCGTTATTTCCCTGAAATCCGTAAATTGCATGAATGCCACGAAATCCACAAGTGTATAAATTTCCTGATGTAGGAACAACGTGGCTCCAAAAAAGATTGAAGAGGTTGCTGCGAGAATTTGCTAATTGATGCCCAGTTGGAAAACTGAATTCACTATCTCATCTGGAAAATATCACGTGCCAACTAACAACGTCGCCTTCCACATGGGTATCTCTCAGGGCGATACTATGAGCCTTCTACTTTTCTTGCATCAAACGTCTGCCTCTATTTCTCGCTCTACGGAATTCTTCTGGATATCTGTGTGGCTACACTAATCGCGAACCTAAGGCCATTTGGATATTTTCTATGAGTGACCTGGATATATTTTTTCTGGTGAAAGAAAACTTCAAATTGCTTTAAATTTGGCAATCAGTACACTGGGGAGATCAGTAAGGACTTTGAAATGGAAAAGTCTACCAAAATTCATCTGAAGAAAGGACAGTTTATTGGAATTCCCGAGGACCCTGAGCTTGTGAATATATAGTAAGTGTTATATCAGTTTAAATATCTCTCAGAAGCAGATACAGGCATCTTCATTGATAAAATTGGTCTTTAAACCTGTCGGCGTTGAACCTAACGCCATCAAAGCGGATGCAGACATATGAATCTCCCATGTCTTCATAACTAAATTGTTCTGAACACATCTTAGATTCTTGCAAATGGCAAAGACTCTTTCCTCAAAGTGTTTAGAAACTACGAGATGCTTGGCAAAGCAGCGTTACTTAACAAAGCCGCAGAGCAGCCAGCTGAGTACAAAATACAGAAGGCTTTATTTTCGCATGCTAGCACCGTTCCATTTTTCCCATATTATACTGTGACAGCATTTTGCATAAAGAAGTTCCCGGCGGTAGGGGCAAAGCGTGTCGCACACGCTTAGCATCTAAAACATATACTATCAGGGTGTTCCACTTACGCGAGAACGACGTATATCTACAGGAATAAAGCGGTCCTGAGAGTGCTCTACTACCATAGCTGATAGAGTTAATTGTCTAAAGCAAGAACTGCAAAATTTCCTAAACGTACGATTTTCAGACAGCAGTGTCTAGTGCACATTCGACTCCTGTTATCATTCCCTAAGACTCCGATAAATAAACTATATTCGTGATCGCATTCTAGGCTCCAGCCGACTAGACCGTAACGGCCAAGGATGTGTAAAAGGAAGAGAAGTATCAGCATCTTAAAAGGGAGCAGCAACGACTGTACCCAATATGTTTGGTTAAAACAGTTTTGCTTGTGATCGGTGCTCTCACAGGTGATAATCTATTACTGGTTCGTGACCTTAAAGTCATACCCGCGTATCAAAAATGTGCCAAGGCACTTCCGAGATGCATGTGGAAATCTCTCATCCTCTGGTAGCTTCGAGACCTTAAGACACACGAGGGTTTCACCGGCCTGACTTTGCCACACATCTCAAGGTATTGAGACGAGGCTATAGGTGGGATTTACTGCGGATTAACTGGGAGGCAATGTCATTTTTATAGCTGGCAGTCGCTCCCAGCGATGGGTGCTTGAATTTTTTTTTAAATCATATATGCTAAATATAGCCTATAATACCTTGGCCTGCTCGTAAGCTTTGGGGGAAGTGTTGATGATCTTCATCTGTAAAATATAATATAAGAATTCTTATTCAAGATTTGTTTACCTATTTTTTTATAGAGGACAAATACAAAAAATGTTACGGAAGTGCTGCATTTTCCGAGAAAAGCCTGCTGAATGTCAAAACAGATATTTACATTTAGGAGGGGGGACCTCTGTGAGGGCAGTCGCGCGTCAAGAGAAGTAACGTGAAGATTTAGGCATTATATATAATTTAAAAGATAGTACAGCCACAGTATGAAATACTCTCTAATATAAGAATTGTCCAGGCATTATATATGTTTCAGACAAAGCATATAATGTTTGGTTATTTTAGAGAAATTATATAATCGAATACTTATTACATATATTGTCAAGGCTTTGTATATAGTACCTAGGCATTATATATAAACTCTGACAAGCGATTGGTGAGGCACACAATTTTTATAATAAATATGATGATGCAGTTAAGCAAGACCATGAGAAATTAAAGATCACTTAAACAATTCAACCCACATTTATTCGCTACTTATGGCAACATGGCATACTGATGGCTTTTTGATTGACAATGAAGCTTATTTTCTAAGCATAAATAGTTATTGGTTTGATACTTTGTTTTTCAGGGCAATATAAAAAAACCTTGTCCCGTTGAAAATTTTGAATAGTACCATCGATGATTAATTTATAATTTCCGTCAGATCTTTCTTTTTTTTAAAATAAAAGCTTCACTAATTCGTAAGAGATTCCTGACAGGCGATTTTTCAAAAACTATTTTAAACATTTTTTATTTAAAAACGAGTTTTTTTCAGAAGTCACAATATTTCTGATGCATCCGAACAAATATTATAATTTGAAAATTTAGTTATGTGAAATTTTGGCGCCAATTATAATTTTGTTGTGTTACTTTCGAGCACAAATCGTTTTTAGCTCTTCTTTCTTTTATTATTTAAATATTTATAAACATATGTTAGTCAATTTATTATTGTTTTTAGCCATTTTTTCTTACCATAGAGTTAGAAATTTGCAGTTTCTTCCGAATTTTTCAACTTATTATTAAACCTTGAAGTTAGAGCGAACTAATAACAAATTAAATATTTAAAAAATAATTGTTTAAACGATGTATTATTACTTGTTACAATATTCTCTTATGATAATACTAGAAATTTGCAATTTTTCCTATAATTCCTCTACAACTTTCTACAATTAATTAGAAAGAATATAATTTAAAAACATAATAAATTATTTAAACAGTTATTTCTGTAAACTCAAATAAATTATTACCGTAATCTACATTAAAAGTTAAAAATGAGTCGAAGAATTCAGAAAAACTGCAACTTTCAAACTATATTCTAGTAGAAAATTCACCAAAACAATAGTAAATTGTTTAAATGTTTTATATAAACATCTGGTTCTTAATAAAAAGTATTATTTTTGTATCATAAACCATTTTTATTTAAGAAGCCGCAAAAAACAACATAATAGATGCTAAAACATCGCAAAACAGAATTTTTCACTCGTGAAATTTTTGTGAACCCTATAAAACGAACTCCTGAAGATGATATATTTATTATTGACTTTATGGAAAAACACTAATTTTTTAATAAAAAAGTCCTGGGTTTTGAATCGGCCGTCTTGAATTTTGATCTTTTGAGTTTATTTGCATGGGCAGCGACCACGAACACCCCTCCATAATTAATTTTGGTGAAAGAAACATAAACCTGTTAATTATTTGAAATCTTTTCAACCTTTCAATTATTTTTGAAATTTTTCAAAACTTCTGAATATTGTTTAAAATTATCCGACTTTTTTCTACCATCTTTAATAAATCCTGCAACATTTTTTTAACTGCCGGAAAATATTCTAGGTTTTTTTTTTACAATTTTGGAAATCTTTTTAAATCTTTTTAAAATAGTTTCAGAACTAATGACGGGATTTATACAAAATATTTCGATTTTCTTCTCGGACAGAAGAATTTACAACAGAAATATAAACTTGCAATTCAAGAAAATAGTTCAATTTTTAACCAAATAGTTGAATATACATATTTATTTGAAGATTCCAGCAAGATGAATAATCTTCTATTAAGTGCAAACATAAATAAAATAGTTGAGTTTTAAGTTTAAAATTCAATTTTCCAGAAAAACGATTTTTCAACTAAAAATATTCTAATTTGCAACCACATCAATTTTTAACTAGAAAATTAAATTTTTATCTACGAAGATTTAGTTTTAACCAAAACACTACAGAATTTTTACAAAAGAAACTGAAGAAATTAATTTTCGAACCGAAAAGACGAATAATACGCCAATAAAGGTGAATATTTAACCCAGAAAAATGCAATTTCTATAATTTACGACCACAAAAGACCAAACATTATTATTTTTATCAAAGATTTTTCGTAGACTTCGATTTTGAGTGTAATAAACTCCATGGGAAATTTCTAAAGGGGAACCAAAATGGAAAACAGCTTAACATTATGGTGGGGAATCCGGAATATCAAATCTACGATTTCTGTTTAGAATGTTTACTTTCAGGATGTTCGTGGAATTATTTTTGCCTTATATCTTTTTATTTTGATGCCACCAAATTCATACTAAAGATGGTATTTTTAAAATGTCCTCAAAATTTATTATTTATATTATATAAGACACAAATTTCCAAGCATTATTCAACCCATTTTTCCATTTTTGAGAAAATCTAATTTCAAAAGTCGGATTACGATTGGGGTTTCTATGATGCGTGGATTATATACTTTGTCTGTAAGATATACACACAGAAAGCTATGGATATTGAAATTGATCATTAGTATGATTCTGATTATTTGGATTTATCACAAATGACGTGCCAGTAAACCAGTGCATATTTTTAAAATATTTTTTCTCCATCTTCCATAAAAATATAAAAAGTGAAAATAAGACAGAAAGTCTTTAGGGACGCGATTATTAATTTTGAGGTTATAACTCGAAAATTATTTTAAAGGTCTCCAACGACCAATGCCATTCAGCAAGAACAGCTCAGGGGGGGGGGGACAAACGCCCCGATCGCCCCCCTCTGGGTCCGCAACTGAGCAAGAACAATTCATTGGCGGTTATGAAAGGAAAGCTTGATTTTTTGTAAAACACAACGATTTTTTCTAAGCTCAAAAAATAAATATATACTCACGTTCATCATAAAAGTTTAGAAGAAAGAGTCTTAGTGCTCGCAAATATCTGTCCCAATCCTCCATATGCCTACGCTCATCTGCTCCTACGCGTGGTTGTTGTGTAAGTGGAGCTGCAAAATATATTATAGGGATTTTTATTTAAGAGTTTTTTTAACTACCCCAAGCATTTGCTATAGTTTAACACCCCCAATTAGACGTCTTACTTTAGACAAAAGTAAATATTTAATGAAATATATTGCTCCTATAATAAGCTAGACTTACTCCGATTATGAGCAAGCAATTTGGTTCGAAGCTCTGAATTGTTAATATTTTACACTTAAATAATAAAAGCACTTATATACGGACACACTATTATGGATGTAAAAGATGAGGTTAAATGCAGGGTAGGAGAATTGTAGGCACCTAGAAGTGCCAGAGAGAGAGCAAAATAGGCTCTGGACGGGCCGAGCCTAGTTGCGTAGTGCCAATCGTGATTCGTTCTGTGTTTGTGATCAAGCGGCGAGCGGAAGAGAAGGTTCCTAATCAAAATCAAGGTTGTGATAGTGAGGTCCACAGAATCGTTTCGGTGGCGGCGATCTGAAAAAAGAGGGAGAGATAGTCTATGGATTCCGGCGTTTTGCGGGATTTACTGAGTAACGGGATACCCAGCAGGGCGTCTTCGGGCAGACTATTCGCAGGGGGAAGTTGGCTCGAGGACTGAGCGTTCGCACTAGTACCAGGGATAGGAAAGTACGGCGATACCCGAATCCCTTCTTTGGAAGATGCTCTGGGTGGCCACCATACACACACTTTAATGACACAGAATCGGGGATGGCAATTAAGGGTATTCATATAGCACCACAAATTCTGTCACCGGCATAAACACAACTGAAGAAAATACTGTTAATCCTACGTTGGTGAACACTGGTATTCCTGATTGAAGAAAAGAAGATCTGAAAGTAGCCGAAAACGTCCGAAGGAGAGATGAAGCGCGACTAAAATGGGCTGAGATTAAAACCAAAGATCGAAATTAAAGAAAAACTGAGAGGTCTAGAGGGACTGAGCTCTCCTACATTACATGTAGTTTTTTTTAGAGTAAGCTGGCAAAATTTCACATTTTTCTAATCCAAATTAGGTTATTTTATTTATTTTTTATTTTATTTGACAATTTTTGCATTTAGTACAGCAATTGCAAACTCACAGCCAGTTTCTATTATAAGTCCCTGAATAAAATTTCGCGAACACCTGTGATATTTCGGACCATCCAGCAGTTGCTCTAAATGTGTCAAAATCTATCCCTTTGACAGAGCCTGCTGAGGTAGAGTCGTGACGTTTGGAGTGCCCTGTAAATTTCGTTGAGTCAATGCCGCTTCGGCTTAAACATTTTTTGACCCATTTACTGATTGTTGACGTACTTACTGTATGAATAGGTTTTTAGATCGACCCAAATAGTTGATCGCAGTATTTTCTGTAAACTTTGGTGACCTTTATATCGATGGTCTGTACGAAGACTAACACCGTTCAGCGCTTGACGAACACAAACACCACTCGACGCTCATAGCGAAGAGCAGCATGGTTTAAAATTCCTTAAAGAAGAGTAGCACCACTCCTCGAGCACTCGCGAAGCTAAGCACTACTCGCGGGTGCTCACGAAGATTAATACGACTCATAAAACTCCAACAAAAAGTAGCACCGTTCGTAGACAGTTTATTCAGTGCTCACGAAGAAAAGCACGCTCCGTAGAGCGCTAGCGAAATCTAACACCACTCGCAAAGCACTGGTTAAGCGTAACAACACTCGCAAAAATCTGCCGGAAAGTAGCCCGACAAGTCAAGCGTTGATAAAGAGTAGGATGACTCGCTGTTGCTATTAAATTAATTAATTCCAATTCATTTAATAAAGTATTGTCGAAGTATATTATCAGTGCCAATAATTTTAAATAGCAGTTCGTACGTTATTTAAAAACTTTGTCTATTTGACAAGTATTTGATTTGAATATAAAAACATTGCTTTAGTGTCGCTTGTTAGGCCAGGTTCTATAAAAGCTTTTCTTCTCACTGATTGTTTTTATATTATTTGGGTTACGATTTTCGCCATGTCGAGTTGATGTGATAATATGTCCTCCAAATCGATTCCTGGATTCCTGTTCTTATACATAGACGTCATTAGATAACCCGTCATGGACAGCGATATTCCTGCTATTTTGTGAATTTCAGCCGTGTGATTATCTCTGGCAATCGCGAAATTCTTCATGGTGACCGCAATTTGCGTGTTAAGTGTCGGGGCATACAATTCCTTTATACAGGTATATTTCCCAGTCAAAGCTTTGAAGTCATCCTTCTTCATTCCTTCATTGCAAAAAAGCCCAAGGTTTCAGTAGCTCTGGCTTTATCGTCATTTTCAAGGCTTGAGACTCAGTAGAATCTTCTCACATCTGGATAAAACAGAAAAAACCATTCCTCTGAAAATCTCTCAACTAATAATGCCAAAGTACTGTTGAAAAAGTTGTTTTGCCGCACAGCAAACACGAGTGTATTCGTTTTGCCCTCGTCTTGAAACATAACACGCGCGGGCCTTTAAGTCTGTCCTTGTTTTGCCGCACAGTAAACAAGGACGCACGAGCGCTGCTCTCATCTTGTCGCTGAACAAGCACGAACACGCATTTTGGTTTTTGTCTTGCCGTCTAGCAAGCTCAAAACCGTCTATTCAGAGGACTCGTAATTTATCTTCCCCTTCAATAATCTATGAAAATTTGTTTACTTACGAGATGTGACCATTCCTCGTGGACTTCACCGCCAGGAGCGATTTCATAATTAGGAGCAGCATCGTCGTCACCTGACTTTCCTCCGTTGTCGCCTTTACCTTACTTTTCGGCTTTCTCCCTGTCATCAACGGCCTTGTCCTGTCCGTTCAGAGGGTTTGTTTTCGCTACTAAACGACTTACAGGCATCTCCATCGCCGACCTTGTTGACCTTCTTTACTTTGTCTCCCCGCATCTTGTCGACCATTAGACTCAAAAACACGTGCGCCTACGCGCGCACACGAAAAAAAAGTGAAACGGAGGAGTATGCAAGGAGAGGGGGTTGCCGATCAGTTTTTGGACTCTGAATACGTGTGCTGCCTAGCCGACAGAAGAGGAATTACAATTGTAATTTGTTATCTTTTTTTGGCCGCTTGGTATACCCGGGGTTACCATAATCGCTAGTTTTGATGAATTATTATTTTTAAAAAACTAAAATGAATTTTGGATTTCTTACAAGGGCTATAGAACCAAGAAAAATATTTGTTACACAATTATTAATCTATGCCTCTAAAGCATGTGCAAAGTACTTTAATCCAAAAGACTGTCCGGGAATAATAATGCCACATGAGCAGTTTGTAATGTGCCTTCTTTGCGGATCGATGCAATGGATGCGCATGCGTCCATTCTAAGAATATTTTGAAAGAATATTTAAGTGGAATGAGTTCATGGAATTCATGCAATTTGTGGAATTCAAGGGATTCATAGAATTCATGCAATTTGTCGAATTCAAGGAATTCATGGAATTCTTGGAATTTAACAAATTTAATCAATTTAACGAACTTTCAGAATTCAGGGATCTCACAGAACTCAACGAATTAGAGAAATGCATAGAATTCAATGAATACATGGCATTAAATTTACGGCATTTGGTAAGTCTAGATGATTCATCAAATTTGCGGAATTTATTTAATTCGCGGATTTGATCTAGTTCACGGAATTAATAGAATTTACGAAATTCAGAGAGTCATCATTGGGGCACTGCGGAGAGGGTGAGGATGAGTTGGAAATTAAAGTTCGTTTTAGGGTCTTATTTCGTAAGACCTCTTCTTTAATCCCTAAAAATGTTTTGCAATTGTAATTTTTCCGATTAAAAACAAAAATTATAAGTTTTTACAATGTAATTCATCGAGACTACGTTGTAAAGAGTCTCCAATGGCAATTTTATTTAGTACGGAACCCAAAAATAAAAAATAAAACGACGAACAGAGGTTTTGAGGAATAGAAGAATAGAAAAACCTAAAGCGGTGAGTACAACCAAAATCATTGTCATGCTGACGTGTATTCAATATAAAAAAGAAGATTAGTAAAAGCAATGAAATATACATGTTGCCAGAAAAAGGTAAGCGTAGATGTTGCATGACGAATGCATGAATAAGGTTTTCAATTTATAAACCTAAAATAAAAGTTACCTTATAGATAATTTAGAAATTAATTAGACAATGGGTGACGGGTTAAGAGTTTAAAAATTTAGATCAATGCCCACACAAATATTAAGTGTACTATAGAACTCGTCATGGAAAAGATTATACACGAGATTTTATAAAATATAAAAATATTTTTAGAATAGTAATAGATGCGTAATTTTATGGAAAAAGACATAAATTATCCGAAAATATATGTTCGAATACATCAAGAAATTGTGAAGTAGGTTTGGCTTAAATGCTACATAGCCGAAATGTTAAGGTCTGATCAACTTTGAAAACCCTCTTGGAGTAATTTTACCTTGTAAACATTAAATTTTATACGCTGGGTCTTTAATATCCGAAAGTGATCAGTACCTAATATAAATTAACCTTGAAAGATATACTAGTCAGGCAATCGAAAACTTTAAAAAATTTAAACAATTTTAGACAATTAAAAAACGCAAATTTCAATTGTGCATTCTAAATACATGTAAGCGATGACTACAAGCAACGCACTTTGTTAAAAAAAGTAATGTTTATTGTTGTTCAATAACTAAATTATTTCAAACGAAAACTACGTTTCGCCAACTTCGACCAGTGCAGCGGGACGGTCTTCGAAAAAATGCTACTCAAATTAATTTATCGCAGGAAAATTGTTCAGTCGACTTTAAGAAAGTTTAAGGAAGAAAATTTAGGCAAAATTGTCAAATTACGATAACTTTAGACAACTTTAAGCAATTCCCATATATTCTTAAAATTACAGAAATTTCATATTTAAAAACGTGTTTTACGAGTTTTCTTTGAAACGCCGCTTCAAAGGCATCCAGGGGCAAACTCCCTTCAGCGACATAAATGTATTGGCGGTTAGGAAATAAAACTTGGATTTTGTTCTGAATCCCGACAATTTCTCTATATTTAAAAAGAATTACAATATACTAACATGGAACCATTGAATTTGAAGCCCTCGTATGCCTTGATGATCTTCGATGCTGCCTCTCGTCGTTATTACTTCCATCTGTAACATATAACAGAGATTTTTGTCAGAAATTTTTTTAACAAAGCCCAAGGATTGGCTGCTGCCCTGGTTCAAAATAAAGATATCCCAAATAAAACAATAAAGTAAGTTAATATTAACAAATCTAAGGGTCGAAATTTTGATTAAGGGCATCTGGGAAGTTTAGATAATTCATAAAATTCACGGAATTTTTTTTAACCCAAGAATTTTTTTGTAAATAAAAGTTCAAGCTGGAACTTTGAAAAATGTACTGGAGTTCAATTAAGTACGTTCAGGTAGCTCTTAGAGCCTCTTCTAGTGGCCGCCAGGGTTCGGATTTTCGCGCAAATCGCGAAAACCGTTACCAGTTGATGCCGATGGAATTGCTAGCCGAGTACTTTGTTGTGACCCGAGTGAGATTTAGTTGAAATATTATTTTTTACATCTTTTATTATTATATTTTGTACCATGACGTATTTTTCTGTCGGCTCTGGCATTTCTCAAAGTTTGAGACCGATATTTTATGTATAAAAAAAGTTCAAACGTTCAAAAAATGTCGAGGTTCAGAAAAAAGATGTGAAAACTACTTCTAGTTTTAACTTGGTCGGAAATAATTTTCAGTGAGTTCAACGAATGAAGTACTTGAACGTATTTTATTGTACTCTAATGCATTTACCAAAGTTTCATCTCGATACGTTATTTGCAAAAAAACTTCTTAGGTGCAAACAAAATATTCAATGAACTTATAAAGTCAGGTCGATAATTTAGGTATTTTGCTGTGTCACATGCCCTAAAGTAAATATATTTTAAGAAATTAGACCCCTTGAATTATTGTGTTGTTAAATTATTATGTTAGGTATTAAATATTGATATTATTTTATGAATATTAATAAAATAAATAATATAAAAATATAATGATAAATAAATATTAATTGATAATAATCTTGAAATTATTAAATAGTGTGTTATTATATTATGACTTCTTATGGCTCTAAATTAAAGGAATCGGTTTTATCATCAGCACTAGTTACTATAGATCAGTGTAGATGTCATTCCTCAATCTGTGGAAATAGAAATCAAAACAATCGATCAAGTGAACATTTCAGATAACAGAAAAAACTTAACGTCAATTCTGAAAAGATCTTGTCAGAAGGCAATAGGAAGTTCTGTGGTTCAAGTCGCAGGGGAGCGAAGTGAGAGGATCTTTTTTGGGAAAAATTAAAATTCTTACTGCTTGTTTAGGCTCCTGGACAGGTCTCAAGAGTATGGACGGGGTAATAGAATGGAAAAGTTATTGAAATGTATCAAAAGTGATGTTGGGTAGGGGGGACCTGAGAGAGATAGCACTCAGTGTGGGGGGGGGGGGTACTAAATCGCACTTTTTTAAAAATCGGTACTAAATTTTTCACATATTCTTTGCACTCCCGGACATGTCGTAAGAGTGTTGGGAGATGATGGGGTACCAAGATACACTTCCTCAGGTGGCCGAGTTAAATATCCGAAGTGGTACTCTAAGAATCTAATAGAAAAAATAAAAAAAGGCAAGGTAAAAAGTAAACTATCTAGTTGTAATAGTAGTAACTTGGGTAGCTGTTTTAGTAATCTACGTACGGAAGTGAAACCTACAATTAGAGTCGATCGACAGAATTTTGTTAGAAAATGGGAAGAGAATTTGATAAATAATTCAAAGGACTTCTGGAACTATTTGGGTAACCTGAAGAATTTATTTAGAATTCCTCGAGTTATGTATGATAATGGAGTGAAACTGAAAAAGCCAAAAGAAATTGTTGATCCGTTTGCTTCATATTTAATGAGTATTTAAAACCAGGCAGATCATCGTGCGTGTGCACATAGTATAAGAATGAGCGGTAGTTTCGGGTATAAAGTTAAGCTGGAATCTCTAGAAGTTAAACTAGCTTTACAGGCTCTGCCAGATAAATTCACATCAGGTCTATCAAAATTAGTTGACCTCATCTATTTGAATAATTTACTCCACAAATCTGAAGGTTGCCTCTAGTCATTACGAAAATAATTATATTCTCTGAGTGTGCTTTTGAAAGTGCCTTTTCTTAAAGGCAAAGTTCAAATTGCTCGCTAATGGGTTTAACTCGCGCTTCGCCCTCAGATATTTAATCTTCACATTTGGAATACTTAATTAAAACTTTATCTAAAAGATGCCTTTTAGATCTCAGTTTTTCTCTATGTTTTTATATTCTGAATTTTATACTTAATTGAGTGGAAGAAAAACGATATAATAATTAAAGGAAGTATGAAAAAATAAGCGATAGAGATTTTTATCTTTACCTTTGACGTCTCGGATACGAAAGATTTTAAGAAGGAAGAACCCTAAACGTAAGGTTTATTTTTATTTGAATTAAACAAAAGGTTACAGCAACAAAAGAGTGCGCTTTTATAAAATTACCTGCCTTATTGAAACAATGAGTATACATTATTGTAAATCACGAACATCTGTTACATCAGTTTAACAAGCAAATCCTATTGTTTCGAAATTGTAAAATTATAATTAGGGCAATCGGTATACTGGTTAGCTAACCCCCGCCAGCTCACCCGTAAAAACGAACCTTCC